>NW_008237609.1:1199867-1224077 GCF_000691975.1 Corvus brachyrhynchos
ATTATTTGTGATCATAAAATGTTAAATAATTTTGTGTGATGGGCAGCTCAGTTTGAATAATATCCATCTGTAATATTGATCAGCTGGCTGCTTCTCTGATGTGTGTTCCTGAGAGGTGAGTTCATGTGGGTTTGAACTTTCTCATGTGAAGAGCCTCAACCTTTGCATCTCATTGTCTAGCCAAATTCCCAGATCTCTGAAACTTTTCACAAAAGGTGACTTTGTAGGGTAGAAAATAAAAATAAAAAGCCGATCATCGTGACTCTCCCAAGGAATCGAAGCCTTTTAATGTGTGCTAGGTGCTTTCCTAGCATGCCAGTTTGGTTGTGTTCATTAGACACTGAGATGCACATTTTATGATCCCAGTTGACTTTATAACTGGGATGAGTCTTTAACATATGTGTATTCCAGAAATTGGGAAAAGTAAAATAATAAAGCATAGGGACTTACAGGACTAGTTTCTGTTTTAGAGAAATCCTCAGTTTAACAACTTTTGACTTTAATTGAAGTTCCATCTAAAAAGTCTCGCAAGTTTCAATTTAAATGACTTGATAGGTTTTTAAATGCATTTTGTTTCAAGATGAATATGGTAGCATTTGTTAGAAGCCTGGTTCTGTTAAAAATATTCCTGATGGAAGAATAGTTTTGGAAGCTGTTTATTTTCTCATGGTAGTTTTTTCTAAACGGGAACGCAAAGGAAGTATTGTCTAAATCAGTGTAGGTGATTAGGAAATTATAATTAAGGGTAACTGTGTCTTTTATGCTGGTATTTTTTTTCTTATCCTATTGAAAAAGATTGATTATACTGAATTAAAGTTACTTGATGGCTGCTAGCTGTGTTATTTTTCACATTTAAAAACAACCTTGAAAGTATTTTTAGTTCCTTTTTTTTTTTAAGTGGTGGTATACTGTGTTACTTTCTCTGCCCAAGGATTTTTACATCTTGAAATCAAAGTCGATGTTTCTAGTGTCACTCATTTTAACCAGAAATGTTTGCTTTTATCATGTTGTTAGTCTTGGTCACTTGTACTTAATTAAGATTTCAGACGCAGAGTTGCCAATCAACATACTAAATGTACCTCTCTCCTCTGTTTTCACAAGCAGGCACCAGGAGATTCAACACCGTAGTTGATAGCTGGTATGTGATATCTGTCTCCTGGTTTATAGCCTGGTACAATAATGTCATTGCCCCATGTGGCAAATGGTGTAAGCTATTGTAAAACTGTTTGTCTATGTGATTAAGACATTGCAGCAGTGTGCAGCACCAGCCAATTACTTTTTTTAATTTAATTATAGCAGAAAAAAGAGAATAGCATAATAGAAATTCTTGTCATAGGGAATATGTAAAATGTAAATTGAAGAGCCATGAAAATTTCATGCATTGGCAGGCTGATTTGTTCTTATTTTCAACTTGTTATGAAGACTGAGTTCTTTAAATGCAATAAAACAAGACATAGCAGTGTTTAGTAATTACTTAGTTCTACATCAAAATAATTATATACAGTATGTGTTTGCAATCCACTCTGCTGCGTATGAATGTAAAAATGAACACTTCAGGGCCCATATCAATTTTGTCTTTTAGACAGTGTAAATAAAGCTGAATCTTCAACTTTCAAATTAAAACTGATAACCTTGGGCAATCAGGGCTTTTATAAAGAAGGGGAAAAAAACTTTAGCTTGCCTCAGAACAGGTTGTGTCTCTGGAATGCTTCTGGGACTAAAGAGATCAATTAAGTGTGTATAAACAAACAGTTGGAAAAAAGCTACTAAAACAACAGAGGAGAAAGCTCTCTATTGGGCTCCAGGGGCCTGGGGGAGCGAAGTTTCATTAACTGGATCTGAAGTCCTATGGCCTTCTATAAACAGGCATTAATTAAAGAATGTAAAAAATAAAGTTTCAGACCTTGCAATATGTTAATGATCATATGATTCAGGGCCTGGGAAGGAGAGGAGCAGCAGAGGTCATAAAATAAGCATGAAGCATTTAATATGAGTGCTTGGCAGGGATTTCTGCAAATTAGTTGGTTATTTGCTGGTCCAAAGCAAATTAAGGTGATTTTGCTTCACTTGCTAATTTTTTATGTGCATGCTTGGCAAAATGTTTTTCACAAATGGATGAAGGTTATTGTTAATGGCATAATGAGAAATATTAACATATTTAAATAAAACAGTGTAGTCTGACATAGGCCACAAGCACTCACTTTTACATGTGTATTTAAATAGACCTTCTCCTGTAGCAGAGGAGCAGCATTTTGGATAAAGTTCGTACAAGAGCTTATTTTATTTGTAGTATCCTGTTTATTTATTGTATTATTTAAATCCAGCTAGCACCTGAAACTTCTTGTAAAAGGACTTACTCTGTGCTTCTGAAACCCTAAAGGAACACTTTAAGGTTTTAAGTAGAACTTAATACTTGTGTTGAATACAAAGTCTTTTATTTTTCTTCCTATTTAAAAAAAAAAAAATCTTAATTTTTAGAAATTATAATTGATTTACAAACTGTTTTGTTTTCATTGCCTGGGACATTTGTTCTTTATATCACTTCCAGCTCTCAAAATGCCTTAAGTTCTTTATTATTTGTAGGAAAGTTAAAGTTCTTTTTGAACATGTGGGAACATATGTACATTCAGTAGACTTATGTATAACTTAGTGTATTTCTATGTAAATATACAGAAATATTCAATTTCTTCCTTTCCACACAGTTATCAAATCAGGACCAAATGTAATCTGTTTCTTCTTTACTATTATGAGTAGAGTGAGAGTGATGTTTGCTCACTTCTCTCAGCATCTACTGTTGAAAAACAAAGTGGCAAAACAAAAAGTCCAAGGAAAAGGACAGGAATTGACTATTCTTAGTTTCAGGTAATGGGATTCTTACTCTAACTTGGTCAAGTAGGACATTTCTCTTGTCACTTGGTATTCTTTCATCTGTTCAGTCATATGCACTACTAATTCATTACTTTTGGCATCTAATTATGCCCTTTATTTGCATTTTTAAAATTTATTTCCATTATCTAGTGGGTTAAGAATAGGAAGTATTTGATAACATCTAGAGAGACAGAACTCTGTGTCTTTAAATTCTCTGAAGTTAGGAGATGGATGTGGCAAGAGTGTGTAGTAGAAGAAGGTAGTATGAGTAGGAAGCTACTATTGACATTGTTCTGTTGCAGCAATTTTAGATGGACAAATTGCAGTTGAGAAAATTTCATGACTCGGTAAAATGAGCAATGATGACATCTGTGGATGCAGGTCTGTTCATATCTTTGCAGAGCCTTTAGGGAAATAAATATCTCGGAACATTCGGTGAAGTGAAGCTCACTCAATAAATCAACCTGACACAATAACACTTCTGGCACATGAGCTCTACTTCTCCTCAGCACCACCTACCCCTCTGTGTTCCTGTGCTACCAAATGGTGTCTCCCCACAGGCCTCTAAATCAAATCAGAGCACACAAATACAGTGAGAATTTATTGGGAATTGGTTTTGTTCAGCAAAAAGATTACTTATTAGATGAACTGAAATGATAAATTTTGACCCTTTAAGTGCTGAGGAAGTTCAGACACCTTTCTTAACTAGAAAAGGTAAGATAAACTTTATGCTAACTTACAGAAGTTAATAGATGGGAAGATAAGTTTACATTTTGGTTTGTCAGAGGGAATATGCAAGTTCTCTGAATGAGATAAGTTAGCTTTTGAACTTTTTAATTAGTTGGTCTATATGGGAAATACAATTAGAATCTATGAAGTCCCAGCCATAGAAATAACAAACACACCACCCTGTTGCGCTGGGGCAGTAGAACAAGGAGTGTCACAACCAGTCCAAGGTAGCTGCTATTCTTATATAAAACCATTTAAACACATTATTTCTATGGTCTGAAGCTTGAATGTGTAGATTTGTGTATTCTGTCTGTTGATTAGAGTTACTGAAAGCAGATGGTGAAAAGGAAGGGTTCAATGCTTTTTCTCTTTATACTTTAGAGAATTGCAACAGAAACATTTAGAATAAATGAAGAGGCCCTATGTTCAGTAAAGTAAAATAGGGCTCAGTAAGTAGTTTTGATAAAAGTGTATCACCTGGCTGGAAAAAAAAAAAGGTCTGTGATATGTAAAATCTTTGTTTTATTCTGAAATGAAGGAGTACTTTTAAAAATTACAGACATTTCCTTGAGAAATGACATTTTCATGAACTTAAGCGCAGAGGTATTCGTGCATGCATAAAATTACCAGTCTATAAGTATTATGTACATACTTACAAGTACATAAAACAGTGAGGGAGGATTGCTTTCCCATTGGGAGTTGTTTCAACAGACAACTTTCCTTTTCCAGTATGATTAACTTGTTAAACTCTCAATGATTTGAGAAGTAAACTGATACTTGAAAGAGCAGTTACTTAAAATGGCAGAAAAACATGGGGCCTTACTGTGCTTCTGTTTTGCCCTCCATCTAAAAAATCTAATATCCTTTTAGATGATTATCTAATTAATAAGATTTCTTTCTAATTAGGTTGAAATTGTAACATTTCGTGAATGTCCCCTTCTAACCAAGTCACTTCTTAGAATACCTGCGCTCTGGGGAACAAGAAATATCTTTTCTCGAGGGAATTGTAGCAGCCTTAAGATTGCTAAACTAGAACATCTGATGGATTTCTGATTGAAATGCCAAATGTTACTTTACAGAAGTGGATTTAACATCTGAACAGTATTTTGCATCCTGTCAAGTTAAGAAAATACAGAAATCATGTAGGTCTAATTTTTTTCCCTTTTATATTTCATTTTGAACTGAGGAGAGAAAGCTAATGGACTTAGACTCTGTATTTTGCTGAAATTATAAGTTCTGATATTCCATTTGTTCGTATTGAGCCAGAAGCTGTTTATTGGATTTTTTTTACAAATTATGTTGCCTGTCCCTCTCCCCTATTTTTATAGGAAAGGAAGTTTTAAGGAAAAGAAACACTGAAATAGTAGGTCTTATACTTAACCGCAGTTGTGGCAGAACAAACACCTAACTTTCCTGTACATCAGTCATTGTGCTTGAAGTGTATTTAAAGCAAGAAGGTCTGGGCAACACACTGAGTGGAACTTGGTTGTATTATTTGTGCTGTTGGAGTTTGTTTCTGTATCTGGAGGAGCAGAAGCATAGTGATAACCAAGGCTTGTCTAGCCCAGGCAGTTTTGTTACTTGAGGTTCATTTTCCAAAGTTTCTGTTGTGCAGTGTGGGGTGAATGCAGCTGGATTGGTATGAAGATGACAAAATGATGTGAGTTTTATATTGGGAAGCACTGTTCATTTGTCAGCATGAATTCTAGCATTGCATAAAGATTGGTGTCTAATCTTGTACATGCTCCCATTTCGGTGCAAAGTTGGGGTAAAAATAGTTATGTTATGCCGATATATTCTTGAGAAATGCTAACTCAATCAGTGATAATTTTGTGAACAAATGCCAGGTAGAGCATTAATAAAACCCTGGTAAGCAGCAGTAAAAGTTGTGACTGTAACCAGTGCAGCTGCACTTGTTCGTGTGATGTAGACTTAAACTTATAAATGAATATTTGTCTTGGGATTGGTTTGATCATCAGTTTTTCCCTTTTGTCCTGAAAGAGAAAAGAAAGGTTATAGTACTTGAGAAGTAAAGAAGTATGTAAACAAAATATAGTTATGTTGGATCTGTGAAGTTTTTTTGGAGGGTGAGGGTGTATGTAGCGTCAACGAGATGGCAGCTCCCTACGGAGGTATGGACTGTGATTTGGCCCATCTTCTTCCTTCAAGCCACACATTCCCTGATGCAGGAGGTGGCTAAGCTAAATAATGTGGAAATTTTTTTAAAGATTCGAGTAGTTGTGTGACTACAGTAACATTTATATTAATGCCTGTTAAAATACAAACAATCCAGTCCCATGCTTCAGGGTATAAAATTATGATGATCAGGGTTCTGGAAGGAATTTCTCCCCCGCATAGGAGTACACAACTGACTGTGCCCTGAGTTACTGATATTTTTGGAGGCTTTGGGAATTTACTGGGCTGAGTGTGGTTATGTTTCATAGACAACCTGTATTTCATACAACGATAGCCCAAAAGCTGTGGTGAATTTTCCGGTGTCGCGTATCTGCCTATTAGTGTCAGCCACTGTTTGTTCTAAGCTGGCCCCATGAAAGCCTAGCACTGCTGGAAGTAGGGGTTGGACCAGAGGACTTCTAGAAGTCTTTTCTGATATAAATATTTTACAGTTGCATGTTTCTAGGGAGGTTTGTTATTGGGATTTTTGGCAGCATGCAATATAATGGGCATAACAGTACGATGCCATGGAAAATGGAAGTTCTAAATCGTCAGATCACAGCATAATTTCTAAAAAATTTTTTTTCCTTGCTTCCTTCTTTTCCATCTTTGAAATACATGGTCATCTTCATGCTTCATCAGTTGTTTTGCTATATTGGTCATTCAACCAAACTTCTGACTGAGACAACTTTGACTTTTAAAATAAAGTTAAATTTTCATTGCTTATAAATGTTTCCTACATTTTCTGTGTTGAATGTCTTGTACACATAGGGAGCAAGTAATTTTTTTTCCCTTTGGAAATGAACATGTTATAGAATGATAAAGTCCTTCCTGTCCCATCTTCAGGATTCCAGAGAGAATGTCATGTTACCATTTTCATATTTAGGACACCAAACTTAGTCAGCACCTATCATTCTGTATCTATCATTCTATGAGAGGTCTTAGGTATGAAATAAAACTACCTCCAGAAATTAGTAAAAGGTATAGACTCAGCTAGGAGCTCCATTTGTTTTTCTTTTACACTGGTTAAAAAAAAAAAAAAAGAAGGTCTGTTTCAAATCCTATTTGTCCCTTATCTCTGTTTGTTCAGTTGTTTTTAATATCACGTACTGAAAGAATTTCAATAGCTGTTTCACCATGAAGTCATTTGTTATCCTTCAGCAGGCCTTTGCCTGCTGAATTGTAAAGCAGCCTCGACTATTTGCATCCTCCAGATGGAGCAGCATATAAACACTCCCAGATATTTCTGGTAAGTATGAAAAAATATCTTATTTGTCCTTTCTGTGAATAAATAAGAGAATGTCAAATTTTATAGACTAATAAATTTGTATGTCGGCACTGACATTGAATCTCTCATGGCCTGAAATGTCACAGACCCTGAGAAACACAATTTTTTTTTTTTTGTTTTTGTTTTCAAATATATACTAAGTAAAATAGAAGCTCAGTAAAAAGCCAGGGAATTTGATTGCATTGTTTATGTCTGCCCAGTAGTCTAATTCAGTTGCAGTTTACTATGAGGAAATACAATTTACATTTTTCCCAGGCTTATTGCACAAGCAATCACTCACATATACATGCATGAGTGTATGTCAAGCAGAACTCAAATAATGGGTTAAAGTGTAATTTAATAATATATTCTAATGTCTGTTTTTATAATGAACAAAAAACTTTGCTGTATTAGTGCGTTCTCCTAGCTACTGAAAATTAATTCAAGTTTTATCATTATTAATATTTTTTATTCCTCTCATTTGCAACGTATCCTAAATCTCAATTGCTTTGTGATACAAATGTATGTATCAAGTATCACCACATGCAGCAGTTCCAGACATCACTGAAAGTCTACATTTTAAATTCTATTTCAGTTCCTGAAATTAATCTCAATGAGAATTTTAATTTATGTATTTCTAATTTTAAACAGAACACACAATAGAATAACTTATAACACTCATCTAAATAATGAAGCCTGACAGTATCTTCTGTGGTTGAGTAATAGGCTTTTTATATTTGCTAGTTTTCATAGTTTGTTTTTCAGTTTCTTTCTAAATTAGATCCAGACTTCTTGAAACAGAATAAAAATATACAAAGGACATAAAAGTCAATGAATGTATAAAGTGGTAGGAATTGAATTTAATTTGTTGTATTTACACATGATAAAATACTCCTTGATTGAATGCCTACTGATTATTTTGTGAACTGTTTGATTTTCAAAACAAAATTGTAATAAGTCGTATGCAATATTTATCTTGTTTCATTAGTGCCATTAAATGAAAATTAGTGCGATTTACTTGCGTTTTCCAGCACTAGCTAATTCCCTGAAAATTAACTTTACTTAGTAGGCTTTTACCAACTGAAGTGAAATGTTTAAAATCAATATTTGAATGTTTTTTTGAAATAGTGCTCAGTAGCAGCACCAGCTCATCAGAGGAGATGCTGGGGACACTACTGAATGCTAAGAATAAGCATATGTTTTCCTTTGTAATGGTTACTGGACAATGTCTTCACTCAGGACATGTTGCTGCTGTTTCTCTGGCAGAAACTCACAGAAGATAGGCAGTCTGTATGTGTGGATAGAAGACAGGTTAATTTGAGTTTTATGTAATTCAGTTTTTTTTCCATGATGTTAGCTGATTTGCCATGGTTTAGGTCATAACTGCTTTGTTTCAGTTGAGTGTGTGCTCATGTAAATAGAAAGCAGATTAACTATATATTGAAAGGTCAGTCTTGAAGTATTGTCTATCTTAAAAGGCTTTCACAGGAAGGCCTACAGATCTTGCAAGTCTTTCAGCAGATAAGACATCCATTTACTTAAATATTTTTTCCGAAGTAACAACTGCAGTATTTATTTTATCAGCCTTATAAGATAGCATTATTATTGTTACCTAGATAACAAGAGAGATATGGTATATAGAACACAATATTGTTTGACATTTTTTTCCCTCCTCCTTTGGTACCACTGGTTGTTTTTTTAACACAATATACTTTTTACTTGATAAAAAGTCAAATTTTTACAAATAGTAGAAAAGGAGGAGACTGGTAGGAAACAAAAAAGATTGGAATTTGGAGTATTTTGCTGTACCAGGACTCTAACTGAAAAAAATGGAGCATTTTGAGGATAAGACCAGGAAGAGGAAAGAATCATTTGATTTAATGGATTGCTTTTCAGTGACATTGGAAAACACTAGATGGAACCTGATTTTACTGTCCAAAACAATGTCGTCTTCCAGATTCTGCCGAATAGGCAGATGTGGATAAAGCTCGTAACCGTACAGTACTTGAGAGAGTTAATCTGCTCATTATCAGACAGAATGGTCTGATAGTGGGATTCATCTCACTAACTTTTGTCATCTAGAAATTAGTCAGCTAGTCTGAACTAGTCGTGTGGATTCTCTGAGGTCGTGGACTTTGTCTCTAATGGAGAGAGACACTTACAGAGGGTGTTGTAAGACAGTTGTGATGCATTGCTCTCTGGAGGTGCTTGTCTCTGTCTACTCCCTCTCCTCCTCTCTCTTTGTTGACCACAGGGGGAGCTTAGATGACTGACTTGGACCAAATGCTTGGGATTCTCATGGATTCTGCCCTAGGCATCTAGTGGAAGCTTCTTGGATAAAGATAAATCATCATCCGGAGGTGCCAATCCATGGAGTTGAAAGGCAGTGCAGGCAGATAACTTAATGGGGTAAAAAAAGAGTTTCTGAAAATAGGTATAATACTACATTAGCCACACAACTCTCAGTGAGAGTGTTCATCCACAGCTTCAAGTTTCTAATGGAGTCAGAACTAAGCAAAGAATTTCTGTGTGTGTGTTATGGACAACAGACATCGTCAAACATTTCTCACCAGAACAAAACATTTTATTTTTCTGAAGTGGTTTTTTTTAACCTTATTTGAAGTGCATTTGATTCATTTCAATACTTTCACTAAAGCTTCATCTTCTTTTCTTTTCTCAACACACAAATTTTCTTTTTCCAGGTCACATTCAGTCATGGTTTAATACAACTGTGTCCCAGCACAGTGAATAAGACGTTGATGACGTTTGTCACAAGGAACCTCTTAAAAACCATCAAGCAATGCTATGTATTTCTTACTGCTTTCCTGAGTTCTGTGTCAAGACAGATAGGAAAGCCTCAAAGACTTGAGAATGGGTGATACATGTTCATCTTGAGATACAGAACATTTGTTAACACTGATGACTTCTTATAAAGAATGTCTACATACTTTTACGAATGATTGGTGTCCTCAAAGGAAACAGAAGTTGGAATTAACTGAGGATTGTGCTGGCCTGTGCAGGAGGTGGATACACTGAAAAGTGTATGTTTTTTCCATGCACATCTTGAAACCATCCTAATTAGCCATGCCATTAACATTTATTTAAATGAGGACAGGGATGAAGAAAAATTAAAGGTGCGGACTGAAAGTAGGCCAGAAGACTTCTTTTTTTTTGAGATCAGTAGTTAAACTTCCCCTGACTTCAGTGAGATCAGGAATAGTTGAATTCACATTAAATGCGTGAGATAGCAATTATCATATTTTTTGCATTGTGTGTTTGAACACATAACTTGCTTGCATGTTTCTCCTGCTAGAATGTCAGCGAGTTACTCAGATCGCTGTGCTAGCTGTACTTAAAGATCTTAGTTATATGTTTCTGAAAATGTCATCTATTCCTTCAATCACTTGTAAGCCCCCTGTAATCTCTTTTTAATGTAAGCGCGCTGGAGTTTTCCCTTTTGTTTGCTGCCCTTGCATTATTTACTTTGATCCGCTGTGAGAAAATCTGAAAGTGTGTTGTCCTAAATGCTAGCATCTCACCAACAAGATTTGAGGCCTTGTACTTCACATTGAAGAAAAAGGCTCTTGTGTGAAGACGCAGGTTTTGTTTAGTTCTCTGTCCCTGGTGGGAGCCTTAATTGCATTTTCTCTCTCACACAGTGGCTGGCTAAGGAGTGCCTGCCTTCCCTGCTGATGGTGGAGTTTTCAAGCTCTATTACTCTGTGATGGAGAAAATTCCTTGGTCCTAGAAGAAAAGACTCAGGTTAAAAAAAAAAGTTAAAAAAAAAAAAAGTAAAAAAAAGAAGTGTTTAAGTATTGTCAGTTTACCATGTGTGGTAAACAGAACAAACAATAGACTTGCTTAACCTTCCTCCCCACCCTCTGAGATTCCTCTACATAAGTTTTGTATGACCTACTTTATAGAAATCACATCATATTTAGAATGTTAAATATTATGGAAAGTATAATTCCCTAGGGCAAATAAATTAGACTTCTTGGGAAAAGTGGTAAACATAAAATTATAAATGCTTTGTGTTCTCTTAATCTGTGCCAGCCCATTCTAATGCATATTTTATAACCTTTAACTGGAGTTAAAACAAAGCAAAAGTCCTCAATTCACTTCTAAATTCTATTTCATTTATACTGGGAAAATCTTTAAGATTTCAGATGTGGCAAATAAATATTTAATATCTTTGCATGGTTGTGACAGAACTTTTGATAAAGAAAGGAGAAGCCTTGCAACAGATTTTAAATTGCAGTTAGGGTTGATTTGCACTGAATGTTTCCTCACACAGTGTGTGCTGTGCTGCACTGACCACTGGACAGGGCTCTCTAGAATAGCTGGAAATAATGAAGAATTAAAGGTTGTGAGCTTGTGTGAACATGCATGGATGGAATCATGATAATATTCAAGCAAGCTTGTATATTTTTAGTCTTATGCCTGCATGTGTCTTTGACAGCTTGGTGATTTTTGCACTTTGATCTGTGAATTCATGTCCCGCTTAAAACTTCCATATTTTGGAAGGGAAAACCTGTTCCTATGCAGGGGGGAAAAGCCTTATCTTATTTTTTCCCCCTGAAATTTTGGTGTGTTCTTCATTGATCTGTGGTTGCTAATGGTGAAGCAATGATGTCATAGCTAGGAGGTTATTTTTTTCCATTAGTGTTTAGCTGTAAAACCATTTTATATGGAAGTAGCTTTTGCTCTTCAGAACTTAAATTATGGGATGATTAAAATAAGTGCTTACATTTTTAATCCTAGTTATTCTGCACTTAACAACAAATCATCAAGATCTTTGAGCAAAACCTTACTCAAATTTTACACAGCAAATTTGGATTTTTGGGTAGCCCAAAATATCCCTGCTTCCTAATGATGTTTCTGATGTTGCACAGATGACACACTTCACTCTGTACTTTTCTCTGATGGGTTGATGAGTTTGTCTGTTTGTTTTTCCAAAATGTTTTAATTCTTAAAGCCAACTTACCTTAAAGGATTATCTCACTTATTGTACATCTTGACAGTAGAGATCACCCAGGATGCTTTTGATAAACAGCTCTTGGGTGTGAGTTTGAGGCTGTTGAAAGGATTCTGAGGGATGGATAAAAAGGGTCAAGCAAGCTCTGGAATTCACTTCTGTGATTAGTCTCACAGAATTTGTTGGATCTATCTGTTTACTTACTTTTTTTTTCTAGGAGAAAGTAAGTTTTCATGTGATTTGGCAGAAGTCTGTTGACATACAGAGGGGCATTTTAAAGGCATCTCACTACAGGAGGCCTAGAAGAATCCCAGAAGAATCCAGTCTCAGAAGTGGTTTGGGAAGGGACAGAATAATCATAGTTCACTATCCCACTTAGTGTGTAGATAAACCTGTTTTTCTTTCAGGTATCTGTTGTTAGAAAGGTCTCAGTGCAAATATTAACACACATCGTGATGACTTGTGTTTTTTCATGTAGCATTCAGAGGATGCTTAAGACAGTTGTCTGGTCTATTTACTGAAAATACATTGGAATACATCTGAAATAGTGTATTCTTCATGGTTTGCTATATGTTTCTAGAATGTACAGAAAGACCAGTTATTTACCTTTCTGTTACATTAGGCAATTTTTTTTCCTATTTATTTATTTATTCCAGCTATTGCTAAATATACACATAGTAGAAGAATTACATATTTAGGTCTTTCTCCTCTCAGTGCTTTGGTCTCATATAGTTAATCTCATGTAGTTAATTCTTCAATAATCTCCTGCCCCCACCACATCACCATTGTATTAATTACCAATATTCCAGGCATTTATCCCAAACCTCAGTGAATGTGTAAAAAACTGTTAGATTTTGAAGACTGAACATTTTCACTGAGGCTTTAAATTTATTGTAAGCTATTCATACAAATAGTTTATTATGTAGATTGTTTTGTCTTCTCAAAGTATTTTTCAAAGTCTTAAGTTCAGTCTGACTGAAAGAAAGTTTCTGTGGTATGAAATGTTTCTTAATGATATTGAAATAAAAAATTTTCTTTTACATCTGTTCTTTTGGAAGACAAACAACTTGATATTCTTTCTCTTTGGTAGTTAACTGATTTTGAAATAATAACATTAAAAATAAGATCAGTTTTTTGTTAGTATCAATGTCCTTCGTAGGCATTGTTAAGGTTTATAAGGTCCCAGAAATGTACCTTACATAGGTATGAAGAAACATATTACATAAGAGGAATCCTGTTTCTCAGGTGAGTCGTGCATTTGCATGAACTTTTTTATTTTAAGGTTTTTTAAAGAAAATTAAAACAATCTGAATGGTGTAATTTTTCTGTTACATTAACCAACACTGTAGCTTAAATACTCCTTTACTCATCAGATGGAAATTACACCTGATGAGAGTCTAGAAATGCCTTCCCTTTCTGCTATGCTGGTGAGTTCCACCTTTTTCTTTGTTCAGAGCCCATTCCCTGAACAAGATATAAAGATCTGACCTATACTTGAAATACTTTTATTTCTACATGGAAAGGTGTTCTCAGGAAATCTATCCTGGAAAGACATACCAGCTGTGTTTGCATTTGGATTCAGTTGTTTTTCCCCTATTCCATTTAGATGTGCATCAAGTTTTATTTTATTATAGTATTATAGATTAGAAATTATTAATTGGAATAGCAGTGTTAGGATCAAAAGGATGGTCAGCCACAGGTTTACACTGCTGCATGGAGAATGCTGCATGGGAGGCTGCCTGTATACCAATGGAAACTCTCATAACGTGCTGAGACATTTTACAGCTTCTGTGTTTCTTTATTCTTTTGTTAAATGTACAAGAATCTTCAGGCTCCTTACTGTGAGTGAAAGCAACTATGCCCCAGATTAACTGAAGCATTCATATAGAAAGAGATAGTATTTTAGGAGGCACTGAAAATTGGAGACAAGGTAGCTTTCATGAGCAGCTCAGCACTTAAATATAGCTTTAAAATTAACATCTGGTGGAATGCTGAGCATGTATTTTGAGCACTGTAGATCTGGAAACCTCATCCATGGCTTTATAAGCCACACAACACTAAGGAAATAGAAAATTTTCTATTGCAGTTTTACAAGAAAATCCCTAAACAGTTGGGTGACTTGGATATCTGATACGAGTGTGCTTATAATAATAATTAAAATAATAGCAATGTCTTAAGTCAGTAAGTACTGCCTGTTTACTCATAAGCAAGTGACTAACCCATTCTCAGTTTCGCTCTCCCTTTACATAATTACTTGTTGGAAGGGCTATAATTTGGTAGGAAGAGAAAAAAAGACGTGACTTGACACCGCTCCTCATAAAGGTGGGTGGAACTGAGACTGAGGGCAAATGTCTGTTGCTCTTTTTTTTTCTTGTGCTACCTTATTTTGATTCTTGTTTTAAGCACTAACCTTTGAAGACTACCTTTGCTGATATCATCTGTTTGTTTCTGCTGAGTCAGTCTACCCGCTTATAAAATTTATGTATACAGAAACTCTTGTAACCAAAGGCACTGTTCTGTTCTAATTGAATTCAGTGGCAGATCTCTCAACGATTTGATTAGTTGGTTGAACTGTATAAAACAACATCTTCCTCTTTTTGTAAAAGAAATTCTTGCAACCCTTTCCTTTTTCTGCTTCGTTTGGTACCTTGCATCAATCTAAAGAAAGATGGCACATTCACATAGCAATATGGAATAGGAGTTGATTGTCTGTGTCCAGCAGGATATTTTTTCCCAGGGATTATGAGTGGATATAACATCTAGTCAGCTCTTGTATACATGGATTAGAAGTATTTTCAGCGAGAACATTTGTCATAGGTATGTGAACAGCCTTTCTAGCTGAATTATCGTATCATATTTTAAACACTGAATCATAAAATCCACAGCTAAAAGGACCTAGAGTAATTATTTTAGTCCATCCTTTGGCCGAGTATGTGGTTTGCTTTCCAGGCCATTTATGAAATGTTTGTATGACCTGTTTAATATGAACTGATGCAGCAGAACTATTTTTATATCTGTTAGACCTATTAAAGTTTACAACTGGTCTCCAGAAAATGACCCCCACATATATAAATACATAATAGAGAAGTTGACCTACAGTTCAGATTGCATGGATGAAAGAAGTATTTTCTCCTTCTGATTTTCTCACCTCTAAGTTGTGCTATAAAAAACTTTACAGAATTAACTTTATTTCATATCTGAAAATGTGGAAACCTGAAAATGTGCATTAAGTAAAATTGTTAGTCTGTAGCTGTAGAACACAAGAAAAATTGGCGGGATGTCCACCTTTATTGATTAAGGTCCATCTTACCAGTTAATTCCAGAGTGCACTGTCAGATAACCTTATGAAGCTAAAGAAAAATTTCTACTCCAATTGTTAATTCATTGTAGAGACATCACATTATGTGATTGAGAAGATATTGGCTGTAAGTGTTGAAAGATATATTTTTTGCCATAACATTGCTTTAGATTTAGAGGTATCTCTGATGGTACTGGTTTCAACATGAGAGGAAATCAGGATCTCATGAGATACTCATATCGTAATATACTTGGCACATCAGAACATAACTTCCATTTTCTTCTCTTTAGTCTTGAAAGTTGAATATAATTTTTCAGGGAAGTGCTTTCAAAAATATTTCATAGTGTGGGGCTGCTTAGAGCTAAGCAGCATTTGACGTTTTGTTCCTGGCAACACAGCTAAGCTCTTTGTGGAGAACTCAGTGATGTTTAGTGTGCTGATCCTAAGCATAAACTTGTTTGAAAACAAGGTGGTTTAGTTTGCAGTCAGATCATCGTGATTTTTATCACTGCATTCGATGTATAACAGACTGCTTAATTCTCTCTTCTTAAAAAAACTTGTCTTGAAAGAACTTTCTGCATTTTGAGCATTGTGGCAGGAACTGAAAGTTTTGTGCAAAGGGAGATGTGAAATCAAAGCAGTGCTTTTTCTTGTTGGTGTGGGTTAGCTTTCTCCTTGTTTGTGTTCCTCTATAAAATTCTGCCAGCCAGACCAAATAATTAATTTCACATGGCTGGTAGATGATCAGGAAAATGAGAAAAAGTATAAAAGTATCCTCATAGCAAATCAAAGTAAGTACCTGGATTCAGAGGTCCAATTCTGCCAGCTTTGAGGGGAATCTCCAGAGGAAGGAAATAGAGGAGGACAGGATGAACAGGACTCTTCACACCCTGGATCAGCTAGAGCCAGTCTTGTGGCCCCAATAACTCATTTCAGCTCCTTCAACCTTCTGCTGCTTATTTGAAGATAATGTTCAGTAACTGAATATTTTATGCAGTGAGGAAGGCTAAATGATCAATTAAGTCTGATATACTGTGAGGCAAGACTGGAGAGTGTATATACATGTATGTATATATGTGTATATATATATATATATATATATTTATTCAGGATTACAAAGCCAAGTCCTGAAAATTCCTGAACACTCAACTTCAATTGCCCATGAAGCATTTGCACTAAGTTGTTATTATTAGACTACAGTTTTTATTTAGTGTATCATATGCTATTTTTTATTTAGCATCCATGTTTATTTTGGTGCACAGGATGGTTGTTTATAGGAACTTTGGCTCATTTTCTGCAGGAACTGGAACAAATCAGGGGCTGCAAAAAGAGAGAGGATGCTTTTTGTGATTGATTCAAGAGAAAGACACTCTGGCAAACCCAGTTTTGTCCCTGTTTCTGTCACAGGCTGTCTGTGTGATGCCGAGCAACTCAATTAAAGCATTTGGCAGATGGCCACTAACTGCATATAATTCATTTTCAGGGTGCTCAGCTTGAGATATGTGGGCTCTTACTTGCAGCAGTTGTTACTCTCCTTACAGCCACTGAAATCAATGGAAGTAGTGGCTGCTCAGCATGTTTGTTAGCATAGCAGAGGAATGTGCACGTGGAGAAGGTGAAAGTTCCTGAATCCTAGTGTCATCTTTCTCACTGATTCTCCCTGTGCTGGATTACCAATTATTAATTTATGCTATATGTGAAAAATTATATACAGGTATGTATTAGGAAAAGAATGCTTCAGTTGGAATCTGTGAGGCTTTTAATGACTGTCCTAAGAAAAGAGCACAAGAAGCCAATTATTTCTATATATCTAGTCTTCTAAATTGTGAACAATGTATACTCCACTAGCTGGATGATGCATACAAATTACTGAATACTGCCTATTTCTCTAATACAGCCTATCCAGAACATGGCCTGAAACATAAAAACTTCAGAAAAAGTACCATGTGGTTCACATAACTAAATAATTATTACACAATGTCAAAATTAAGGGAGGCAAAATTCAGATTACAACAAAAGCCATCTTCTCAGATTTCCCAGTTTCAAAATGCTTGATTTGACAACCTGAATATTGTTCTGAGTAATGTAATATATGGTATGGGAAATTAAAGTATGGCTGCACAGCTATAAATACAATTCACAGGCTAAAACTACTCCTATTAACATTGCAACTGAAAGATATAAATCAGTTCATAAATATGAAATTGCTTGCATGCTTGGCTTTTTGCAGAATCGAGATCTAATTAGTGAAAGGCATGTTCTTGTGAAATACCAGGGTGGGAGTTGTACTTGCACCTTCTAGGACTGGGCCCTACCTTGAAATGATTATAACTATATGTCTATTTATAGCTAAGGAGACATTTGAAAGAAATATTTGTTTTATTTGTATAGCATTTTCATTGGTTTACCCTAAAGATATATGCTAGATGATAATAAAGTAATAAAAGATTGTTTTCACAGCTGTTTGTCTTTGATTACATATTTCTTTGAAGTATTGCAATAAGACAGACTTTGAACCTGGAAAGAGATCAAATAATGAATTGTTCTGCTTTGTGAAGCTTAAGAAGGGATTTTATTGTTGAAACATATAGTGCAACATAGTTTTTTTTCCTTCTAACAGTTAAATAATGGTTGAAAGTACTATGAGATCATTACAGATGGACTAGATTAAAGACCTTAGGGCCAAACATTAGGAACTGTGTTAGTACTAACTAAAATAATTTCTTAAGTTCTGTCATTACCAATTTATTTTTGTTAGTTTTTCTTTTTGAACCAAAACAGAATTTCAAAGAAAGTGTTTTAAATCTTTTAATTATTCATTTACTTAAAGCTAAGGATGACAGGAAACTTTAATAACTGTATGAATCCTGTGGGATTTTGTTTGTAATATGGATAGTTTGACCACACTTTGTACCCTGGATAATATATTTAGTGTTAAATTTGACTAAAAGTTGTAGAGCTGTGAATAAACTTCATAGGATTTTCTCAAACTGAAAGGATTATAGAATTTAAAATATGTCTGAGGAGGTTCAAGTAAAATATTCAATGAAAAAAAAAAAGAGAAAGCTTTTTGTAAGGCTTTTGCTTCAAACAGTGTTATATATGACACTAGGTTCAGCACCTCCCCTCCCTGAAATTCATCTTGAAAGTAAGTAAGTCACAAATACCTAAGTGACAGAGAAAGATACTTGGTTTATTTTTTTCAAGGCTAGTGCACAATAAAATATCAAATAATGCAGGTCAGCATTTCGCATGATGTATTTGAGTTCTGCCTGGTGATGTTGAAAGACTATTCCTGCCTACAAGAAATACCTGCAAATTTATGATCATATAGCTGGGATATTCAAAAGTGTGTATTTTTTAAAACCCTGAAATGTTTGTACTCTCTCTATCCATCGACTGAAATTATTTGTTGTGTTATTTAGAACAAACTTTTGTCTCGGTGGAAGAGAGAAACCTTTCAAATGATAATTTCAATAGAAACATTAGACAAAGGAATATTGTAACTTTAGAGATTTTTATGATGAAGGTGTGTTTAAGAGATGTCACTTTGATATTTTTACATTATGTCCTACATTTGTCAGCTAAAACCAGGATATTGCCTCAATGAGAAAAAGCATGTTCTGCACTTGTCAAAAGGCAGTAAGTAATGATTAAAATAGCAGTGTGAAACGCTGGGAGATTAAAGTGATGCTAATGATAAGTGAGAGAAGAAAAGGGCAAGCTATATTTTAATCCCTGAGAGAATGGTTAATGACTTCTATTGCCTGAGATTAAACTAAACCTGTCTCATCAGCTTTTTCTGCCTGGTGAAAAAAAGCTCTCTGCACTTTAATTTATTAAAGTCTTTTAAAGAAGCACATTGATCCACAGAGGTTAAACTTTAAAAAATTGTGCAAAATACACACTAAAAATGCTTTAACAAAAGTGTGACTTTGTTGCTTTAGGCAAGCTCACAGTTTTATAAAGAATTCATTGTCTATGGGTTGGTGAATTTAATTAAGGAATATTAATTACTTAAACTGAGAGGTTTGTTCCTTTTAAAACCAGAACATTTTTGCAATACTGGGGCAGGAAAAGTAGCAGGAGGTTTTAGAAGATAGAGGCAGGAAGGGACAGACTAAGTTAAAATTACTGTATGATCTGTTATAAGAGTGATATCAAAAAGCCATTTAAAAAATAATTTTCAAAACATAGATACTGCTTGATATAATGTACTGAGTACATTTGTTTATACTGAGTTACTGTTAATCCATTTCATTTAATAATTCTTGTGATTGCAAGACAGTGTTATAAAATCATCCTTACATTGAGAAGCTGCCCAATTCAGCATTGCCTTTTCAAACAGCCTGTAAAGTCTTTCTTCACACTGAAGAGGGATGGCAGAAGACTTATTAATTAGACTATTTTTTAAATACATGTGATAAAATTGTCAAGTCTGAGTTCTTAGGATAAATGGCAACATTGCAGCATGCTTGAGAAAATAAGATTTTCCTCTCAGGCAGCTTTGGAAGCTTTCGTCACTTTTAACCTCTATCCTTTCATTAGATTTATTTCACATAGCATCTGTATTCTCAGCCTACAGGACGGACAATAGGTTTAGAAACAGAAAACAGATAATATTCAAGCAAATATGCATGGCTTGCCGAAGCCTTCTTCAAGTTCCAACCCCATGTTCTTTTTTATTTTTTTATTGTTTTTTCCGTTTATAGGTAAGCACACTGGAGGTAAACAGTGTGCTTTTGTCCTCTTTTGCAAGTTCAGTACCCACAGTGCCTTTCTGGTTCCATACTGCAGTGTGCATCCCAGCTCAAGGAATAAATCTGGTGCCTGTGGATACCAACAGTTCTGCTCTATATCCTTTCCCTCCTGCCTCATGGAAAGCATTTTCCCTTTTGAAATCTCTGAACCTATGTAAATAAGGAGCCATTTAGTTACTATCTTATGTGATGGTTGTAATCCAGGTTATTTTTTAAAGCTGTTTTTTAAGTATAACTTGTTTGGTAAGTGAGTTTAAACTTGATTCATGCTTTGATGTTAATGAAACACCAATTTATCGGAAGGCCCTGCAGCCCTAATGAGCAGTTTCTTTAAAAAGAACATTTAATCAAGGTTTATTTTTAACTTGTTTAAACAGATCTAATAGTTTGTGCTGATTTCATTTCAGTATAATAATTGCTAGCAATCCTATTAGTAAGTCGTGGTACATGGAAGTTAACACAAATTCCATTCTAATGAATGTAGTGTAACAGCAAAACCCTTGTAGTCAAGGAAAGGTTCATGTCTGAGGGGAGTGACAGAGGCACTCGGACATTTTGCTGACAGCAGATTATTTTTGTTTTTATACAAATGTCAGGCATGACTTGCTAGCATTTAAGTGGGTTTTGTTATTTTTGAGAGGTGAAGAATTTTCGTATTAACTTTTTAAGGTGAAAGGAGCCACTTATTTCCTGATGTTAGGAAAAGTACTTGATCTGCTAGCATAACTCATATTTGTCTTTATACTTTACCTGTACGTGAGGATTTAGCTGTAATATGCTATTTTATGAGGATAAAGTTCTACCATCCAAAAATACAACTTGCGGCATTTATTTTAATGAATATAAAATCTTGGAGGCAATTTAGTGTGAAAAGCAAATGAAATTCCAGCACTCAATTTATAGTTAAGAAAAATCTCTAAAAGAGCAGATGAAGCTGAAAAATGTTTGATCATCTGAAATACTATTTTTTATGATTAGCTTGGAGCTGCATCTGTATGTACTGGAGATGGCATAGTCAGTGACTCCAGTCTTAAGTATAAATTCTGGCTTATTGGCAAAAAATAAAGAGGAAAAATAATTATTCCTCAGTTTGAAAATACAAATATTTGATCAGTATTTTCAGCATTAAATACAGTATTCAGATATTACTGATTGAGTTCAGTTACTAGCTTTTAAACTTTTTATTAGTTAGCCTGACACAATGACATTTAAAATATGGGGAACTTTGGAGATAAATAATACAGAGTGATTTAGGATTTTAGAACAGTACTAAAATGCATTCTGATGCACTGAAGGGCATCTGGAAGTTACACATTGTTTATAGATTTCTGGGTTTCTGATTGGAATCCAGGAGCCATGTATTTTACAAGCTTTGGAGGTAGGGTGGAAGAAAATACCTTCAGAGAACATTGGTAATTGGATTTCAGTTATGCAAGAAGGAGTCCTGGAAGTCTTTACAAATTCAGGAGTCCACCCAAACAGGCAGCTTGCAGGGTCAGTACTTGAGTCTGTCAGTAGGTAGAATAATCTCAGTCATTTGCACCAGCATCTTACTGGGAAATCATTCAGTGTGATTCTTTTGCTTCTGGGGACTAGGAGGGAGGAATATCTGCATTTGTACTTGTTCTGTGACACTAGTTTTCTCATTTTGAAAGCAGTCATAATATAGTCATAATGATCCACTCATTGTAGACTTCCTTCTTTTTCTCCCTTTGCTTCTTCGGTTATAGAATAAAAAAGCTGATTTGGTCATAGTCCTTATGTATGTGATTTCAAGGACTTACTACCCATATTATTTAGAAATGTTTGTAATGACTGCAACAAAAAATAATACAACAGCTTTGTGATGATAAGGGTGATATGGGGCAGGTTGTCTGACAGAGGTGTAAAGACTTTCTTCTCTTGAATATCTTCAGGATAAGATTTTCCTCCGCTCCACAGACTCCAGTTTCGTGACCTGTGTTTGTGCCTGGGAAAGGATATGGTCCTGGTTTCGGTGGGGAAAGAATAGCTGTCATACTTAAATCACCTTCCCAATGTTGTCTCCTTGCTAGAAGGAAACCTGTGAGAAGTCTTAGTCCTCCTCC
This sequence comes from Corvus brachyrhynchos, assembly GCF_000691975.1. Taxonomy (NCBI): domain Eukaryota; kingdom Metazoa; phylum Chordata; class Aves; order Passeriformes; family Corvidae; genus Corvus; species Corvus brachyrhynchos. The sequence goes on from NW_008237609.1 coordinate 1,222,027, forward strand.
CACAGCCTCTCCTTGGCGAGCAGGAGGTCTGGCTACAATCAGGGGAAGGTTCTGGTGCTCAAGGGTCTCTCTTGAGTGTTCAGTACGATAAGGAACAATTCTCTGTTGCAGTGAACGGGTGAGTAAAAGCACGACACCTCTACAGTTAAATTTCATTACGGTATTTTTAAAAAGGAAGGAAGGTTTTGAAATACATATTCTTTTGGGGTTTTATTTTGGGGAGCTGTTATGAAAAAAGTAGCATAGATGATTGTGGGAGTAAAAGCACAGCATTAGCTCAAAGACTTGTGTTAAGCTCATTTTTCACATTGATTTTTGAATGTGAATAATATGGCATACCTTGAAATACTTTCAAAGGTATATATTTTTACAATAAAAATGCTTAATGCTGTCCTGCAAAACTAAAACAATGTGCATCTGGTTTACACTTAGTTTCTGTCAAACCTTTTAGAGGGAATGCCAGTTCACATCTAAATATTCTTTCCTAGTGGAAGTTTGGAGACTGCTTTAAAGATGAGGGAAATAAATTGGGACTCATCTGTTCATTGACAAATGTATGCTCCAATGAATCACGTCATCTGACTTAAGTCCTTTTTTCTGCCTTACTAAAAACAAACTCATGCTATTTGTACTTAAGGCTCATACACACTGCACTCTGAATACTAAGTTGGAATGTATTTACAAATGTGAAAGAACCTGTGGTCCTTTCATGCATCAGGTTGTCATAGAAACTAATTAACTTTCATTTCTGTGTCAGGGCAAAGTAGTGTGATGCAGATGTAAATTGTAGTTCAGAAATCACCAGGATGAAACTAGAGAAAAAGAAAACATCAAAACCTTCAGAATTCCTGCAGGACATCGAGAATGCAAAACATGTGATGGGAAGTTACAGTGTTAAATGCCTCATTTCACCAGGTCTTTTTGCATAATCCGCTTCTTCAGAAGTGCTTGGAATGTTACTAAACTGACAAAACAGTATGGTTTATGTATATTGCGTTTATATATGTATGTTAAAATGGGTGTGTCCAGGGAGCATGTGTATGTGCACGTGGAATAGTGAAATTCTGATCAGAATTGGTGTCTGAAATATAAATGGCACTTACAGACTACTAACTGCTAGAAAAAATTAAAAAACTTATAATGTAATCTTTGCTTTCTCAAATGAATTAAGCTGATTTCTCTCCAGTTAGTTTCTCTCTTTATGAGCCTTTACAATTTTACATGAAATGTGAATATATTAATATTTTAACTGTAAGAGGTATACTTTGACTGGCTTAAGTGGTAAAGGAATGTGATTACAAGATGATTTATTGGAAGTCATTAAAAATGATTTATTAAGAGAAAAATGTTATGTTACTATAGCCTTTTTTTCCTCTGCTGAAGATGGGGTTATGCTGTCATTTTGTCTTCTTCAGAAGAGGAAAGCAGCCTGCAACAAATCAGGCAAGCATTTTGCTTTGTGGGTTACTGGCATGAATAGATGTGAAAAGAGAGTCCAGCTTGCTTTTACAACAGAGATGTAGCAAGCCTTGTGCTCTATCACAGATTTATGCTTAATGGGTCCCAGTCTCATGGGGAGACTGTGCATCCATCTGGGCCAGCAGGGCTGGGCAGCAATTCCATACACACTTCCAAGAGTGGTGGCCAGCCTGTGCCAGTCTCGTTCCTTTGCTGTTTGCTCAATTTTATGTGCTACCATTGTTTGTGGGGCTATGCTGTGAATCAGATTAGTAATTGACCCAGATTAAAATATCTTTCTTCCCTCTCTCCCCTTTTTTCTCCTCCTTCAGCCCCTTGCCCAGTTCTGAGGAGGGCCATAGGAAGAGTAAGTTGGAGGGAAAGGATGGGCCTTTGATGACTGTAAAAGTGACGGCTTTCTTTAGATTACATTTCTTAGATGAGAAGTGGAAAAAAAGAAATCTGTGGGAAAAAAGAAATCTGCAGTGGAGTGGGTGCAAAATTTATGCTTTAATGAATACAAGACTTTTGCTCTTGCATGTTCTCCCAGCTTGGAGTGTGAACTTAAAACAGAATGGATAATATTGCACTTA
>NW_008237609.1:1224101-1224625 GCF_000691975.1 Corvus brachyrhynchos
ATGTGCAATTATACAATTTTCCTATAGTCTATTCCTTCACACAGAAAGAAAGGGGGAAATATTTTTATAAATAGGAATCATGGCAAATCTAAAGACAGTCATAGAACTTGATTACCTTTTGGCTAAGGCAAAAAATATGTGTAAATGGAAGGTACACGAATACTTCCCCGCAAAAAAGAAAGAAAGAAAGAAGGAAGGAAGGAAAGAAAGAAAGAAAGAAAGAAAGTAAGTAAGTAAGTAAGTAAGTTAGTTAGTTTGGGGATTGATTATGTATTATCTCTTTCCTGCTCACTTTATTTGTTAAATAGGATTTTTTTTCCCTTCTGGCTACACTGCAGTTTCTTGTTCTTATGAATAGCTTAGTTTCATTGTTTTGAAGTCAATGTACATTTCTTTTGAAACATGATGTAAAATGAGCTAGAGGAGAAGGAATTTATCTGTAAAGTACGTATTTCCCTTATCTTCTTTCATTGTGTGTATATATATGTTTCTATATTCAGGAAAGTCATTGGCAACTCTCCAGT
>NW_008237609.1:1224656-1231656 GCF_000691975.1 Corvus brachyrhynchos
AGCAGGATAAGACCTGGCAATATAATTAGGCATATATTATTAAATGGAGGAGTCGATGTGTCACAGAAGACTAATATGTCGTTTGCTGTAGATGTTGTAGAAGGGTAATATGGAAAGAGATTTAAAGGAACAGCAGGCTAGATCTGTTGAAATTTTACCCGCATGACAATCGAGTAATGGCTAATGACAGACATTGCTTCCAATCAAAATCTTGTTGAACTTGGTCTATTCCTGTCTGGTTCCATAAATGAAATGACACATACCCTTGTACTCTGGCCCCTAACTTCTATGTCTATGTAAATGGTTAAAAAACAATGCTTAACTCTTGTGCCAAATACTAAGGGAATCCTGAAGCCAATCTGCTATTTACACCTCATGTAGGAAAATTTAACCCTCAAGGTTTTTTTGGGACCTTAGGTTCAAGGTCTGCAGCTGAAATATCTGAACCACCTGAGACTACAACTTCCAAATTTAGACTTACTTAAATATTTATATATTCAATAGGAGAGGACAAAAATGACTATTATTACAATAGTGAAGCTTTAGGAATGTCCAGTAAAGAAGAGCCAGAGCTTTGGACAAACATATACTCTTCCCTGAATCTGTCCTGTGAGGAAGGAGCATCCAGGATGGCACTGGTGGCAATCAGGGGCTTGCAAAGCCATCAGACTCAGCGGTAACTAAGAGGGAGGAACAAGTTTTATCTTTAAAGAACTCTGCATAACAGGGTAGCGTGGCAACTGGGAGGTGAGAGCAGCAATCTTCAATATCTCTGTCACAGCAGTACTGCTTGCCATAAAATCTTACCAGGCAAGGCATTGCTTACATCTGTCTCAGAGAGTATAAAAGTCACGTGGCCTCATGCTGCATCTTTTGGTTTATTTCAATTTCTTTTCAGCAAACTAAGGGACTCATCAGTAACCTTTGTTCTCCTTCCTGCTACCCAGAGCAAATTAGATAGTTATGGGCTGACTGGATAACTCCAAGGCATCCACAGGAAATTCACATTACTATCAAATTAAAGATTAATAAAAAAGAAGTCCTTTGTAAGAACGGCTGCAAGTGAATATGGTTTGATAGTGGGCACAAGCACCCGGTGGTATGTTGAATCTTCCCACAAGGCCATTTTACATAATTTATTAACAAGATCATTTTACTTTCTGATTTAAAAGATTTGTAACTATAAGCTCCTGTGTTTTCCCTGAACAAGTCACAATGCACACAGTAGGCAAAGTGTTAAAGGGCTAGGAAAATATTATTTCATCACTCCTGTTCCATTAGAATTCACTTGGGTGGCTGAGAAAATGGTTTATGGATTAGAGAGGGAAGAACAAGCTAAAACATTTCATACCTTCATCTCTGATAAATTCCCCAAACTCATTCTTTGCATCTGAGCCATAAATAACAACCATGCTTTTTGCTAAAAAGAGCTTTTTTCCTGTACCAGGTCTTTTGTCTTGGAGATGAATGCTATAATAAATTTGAAGTCTTAGGGGGGGCATTGTTTGAACTATAACATTATGGTTTACAACTGTTGCTTCTATTATGAGGAGGATAAAAAAGCGACTATGAAGCTTGATCTCTGTCACAGAAACAGATTAATATTTCAGCCTTCAGCTTAGGTCAAGTGTATGATTTTTCCCAAAAGCACCTTAGCAATTAATTATTATTCTGTTTGCATTTAAAATCTTACCCCTTTAACCATCTTTCAACCTTATCCAAATGTTATTCTTAGTTTAATTCTATACTGAATTATTTTTTTGAGCTTAAAAATTATGCTATAGGTCAACACAGGTAGGAAAGTTTTAGAGGAAAACATTTTTAGAAAGCAAATTAATCAAAAGGCATTTTGAGGTATTCCTTCCTTATAATTGGACAATATTTGTTTAAAAAATAAGAATACCCTTAATAATTTCAGTTGTGTTTTTCAGAAGATAAATGCAACAGCTCAAATGTTTGCATTAATAAACAAATGAAGCATGCATGTAATTATGACTTAGAATCAAGAAAATTGTTATGGCCATGAGCTCTAGGTTTCAGAGATTTGGTCAAAATAAAAGATCCGTAAGAAGAAGGTAACTTTAAGAAGATAGCCTTATCTTTTAGTTTCTACTGTGCTTCCCCTGCACAAGCTGAACTGCTTGAATTTGTAGCTTTCAATAACCTGGGTTTAGCACACCTAGGAAAATTAAGATCAGGGTGAAGGCCCTTCTTCACCACCTTGCTCATCTACGGGCATGAAGTCAGGTCTGTTGTAGTAATACAAGTCTTCTGATTAAATATACCAAGAAATGGCAAAGAAGTGGTTCCTCTCAGTACCAGCGGCCCTTCTATGCCTCTTTGGTCTTGGTTATTCCTAACAACTACAGGTTTCTTTTTTTTGCCTATCAGGTCCACATTCTCTAATCACCTTGTGTGGATCTAGTCCTAAGAGTGTGAGCTTGCAATGTACTAGTTACTTCTTGTGGGAAAAGGGGGCTCAGTTTTGATGGAACTGGGGACGTTGGGCTGTCTGGAGAAGCTCCACTCAGAACTTCTCAGGTCAGCGCTGAGTCTCATTCGGGTTTTAACGAGATGCTGAAGACAGCGTGGATGGGTGCGTGCAGACATGAAAAATGCAACTTACATATTGCAATATTTTACGCCAAATATTTTTCAAAAGTGTAATCATTTTTAATTTCAGTTTCTAAGACATCAAGTGTCGTCTCTTTTTCACCTACTTGATTGTATTGGTTGGTTATGTTCAGCTCCAGGATCACTTGTCCAAACGTGAACACCCTTATCCAAGCTCCCTTCCTTCAAATAAGTGGTTGTAGATCTAACAACTTTCTTGCCATTCGACTTCATGGAAACCCATGTCTTCAAGTCACTTCTTCTGTGTATCAGAATGGTTTATTTCAAAATTTGTTTGTCTGCAAGCACAAAACTAAGTTATCAACAACAATATCTTTGATATAACCAAACTTAATATTATCTAAAGACACATAACTATAGCTAAGAGCAGAATAAAGGGTGTATGGAAAAAAAAAAAAAAAGTTGTATTGATTACATATTTTCTGAGATAATCCTTAGCTATAGAATGGAACATTTTGCATTCCTTGATGACATATTTACACTCATATATGGTCTCACATATCAAAGTTTCAAAAAGAGTGCAATAACCTGTCAAATTTGTGTTTAAGAAAAGACATTAAGAGAAAATGAAACAAAACTGGATTTTCCCCAACATTTTGAAAGGAATTTAAAAATCGGTGAATTTTTTTTTAAAAGTATGGTTATTTTTCATTAGTTTTAAACTAATAATTTAAATTCTGTTTTGTTTCTTCATATGTATGTTTGTTGGTTTTCTATGTTAAATCTGTCAAAATATGTACATTTATTAGGGCTATAAATACATGGACTACGGCAATAGAAACTATTGTAGTGGAAAATATAATCAATGTTGTCTTTTCTGTGTAAGTTTTAAAGTTTATTGAATTTTTTAAAAAGTTGCAATCATGTGGAGAAGAGTAGCCAGATTTCAAATAAGGGGCTGGCTGAAGCTGATATGCTGTACAACTACATGGACTTTGTGGGAGTTTCACCTTCACTTACCCCACAATCCAAGCTGGAACAGGGTGGATCCATCTCTTTTGCAGATATTTTTCTGAACAGCTTTCTTTTCTACATGGGGAAACACTTCATCCCTCTATTTATTGCTCTGTGAAACTAAAATAGATGTAAAATGAAATCTGATTTGGTTTGTAGTCATGCTTACAAAATCTTTTTGCCTTTTTAGATTCTCAGTGTATCCTTTATGATAATTTATTTATTCTTTTTCAAACAAAAATAGCACTTTTAGAATTACAAAGGAAGAATGCTTGAATATTTAAGGAATATGCTTTCTGTACTCAAGAAGTTTAAAACTGTGTAGGTAGTCCTAAACTTCATCTACTGCATTTCATGACAAAATGAATAGCTTTGTAAATATGTTCCTGCTTAATTTTAAGTCAAACTTAGTTTTGTTAATTTGAACAGCTTTTAAAAGTCTTATATATATTCAGGTACATAATACAAAGAGAAATTTTGAATCATACCATAACCTGAAGTTCATTAAAGGAGTTACCTGGAAATGAATGAGGTATATTCCAGTTTTTAGTTTTGTTATAAGTCATAAATTATTTTTTTTCCTAGCATAGCCTTTTCATTCAGCAGTAGAAAAAAGGCAACTCAGAACTCCTGGCTTTCTCATTATCACATATTTTTGGAGCAAATATTGCTTTCAATTGACAAACTGTAATGCTTTTCTCCAGTGAAAATTCTACTTTTATCAGAAAGATCAGCATTTGTTTGAAACAATGTGTCAGGAGTCAAAAACCAAAGAAACCATTAAAAATGCCCTTTGCCTAGCCTTGACCTAATAGATACTATTATGTTTGAATATTCATACTTAAGATAAGGAAATTATGTTTAGCACTTTAAAGCATTCAAGATTTATTTCACCATTGATTAGCAAGAGTTGAGGGAACTGTGCCTTGACTAAAATCAGGCTCTTCTTGTAAAGCTTGTGATTTACAGATGTGAAATAGTAAACTGGCTTTGATTATTTTTTCTTTTCCATTTGAAATGCCATATATTTCTGAATCATAGTTAGGTATTGAAGTGGAAATCAAAAACTGAAAAATAATTTTTAAGGGATAAAAATGTATACAGAATAGCTGAAGAAATAAAGACAATGACAATCTTTGGGGGAATACTTGCGGTAAATGACTTCTTTCCTTTAATTCCTGTAGTGCATCCTTACTGATTGACATCTGAATGGCAGTAATTTGGGGTAATGGGTAGCTACTAATTGAGGGTGAGCTTCACTACTTTGCAGAAGAACATTCTCAAGACCTTCCAGCATAACACTCAAATCCTGTATTAAGTGCATAAATTGGTATAGGATTTTATGTTAGCCTTCTCTGTACGGGTTAATTTTATCAGGTCCCCTTATGACAGGCGCTAAAGTGTGCTTGAAAGATGTCTGTATACATATGGTAATTTCTTACTTGTGGCTCTCTTTTCTGTATTTATGCAGCACGGTGTCTACAGGCATTATGGCCAAAGATACGTTTTCATTGTGCTGTTCTGTCAGTGTTTCTGTGACTACTTAGCTCTAAGAGTTTCAGATGGGTATGCTTGCTGTTTCATTATCCTAAGAATTGCACAGTTGCAACCAGTAATGTGTATAGTTGCATAGATAACTATGTTACATAGATGTCCAAGAACATTACTGGGAGATAATACTGCTTTTTTGTCATTATAGTTCTCAGCCGGTTGACTTACTAAAGTTACAGATTTAAAATTTGCCTCCTTAAAACATAGCCTCTGAAATACTGTAACTGGAGTTTTGGTGGGGTTTTGGTGTGTTGTTTGGTTTTGTTTTTTGCATCCATCAGTTGATTGTAGTTGATGATGTATGAGGAAAAATAAGCTAGTTTGTTTCCTAATTCCTAATGTTTTGCTGAGTTTGCAGGATGACTGCACAGAGCCTACACTAGTTCCTTGTAAGGGTATTTTTAGCGTTAAACCCTGGGTTAGTGTTGGGACATGTGGATGACATGAGAATGTGAGCAGGACCTAAGGAGACTGCTCGGTGAATATTTACTCTAGGGGGTTTAAATTTTATGTGATGACCTATGTGAGCTCTGCTCTGAGATCTCAGTATTTCTAGTGTTTCTCAAAGAGGCACTGGATATCTCCTCTGTGAACAGCTGATGGAAGAAAAGCCCATTTCATTCGTGTCAGAAAGAGAAAGAATGACAAAGAATATCCCCCTCCTCAGCTGAATGGTAGGGGGGAAGGAAAGGAGGAGGGCAGTGGGAAAGTCCTCCAGGAGCTGAGGGCAGGAGAAAGAAGAAATCTTTAAAAATTTTCTGAAGAGAGACACAAGATATAAACTTAGAGTAGTCCTCTTCCTGTTGTAAAAATTGTGGATAAAAAAGCTTGTCTACTTTAAAGATAACCCAAGTTAATCAAAATTTATAGAAGGGCTTTTATGACAAGCTTGCCTAAAATAGCAGGGAATAGCAATGCTGCTACCTACCTGCAAAGTATGTGTTGTTACCTTTGCCTTGTCTGAACTGGAAGAGGTTTGGGGTCCTGAAAGAACTGCCACACAAAATATCCTGTTACATTTCGCTGCCTGTCTTGGGATATAATAAAGGTGCTGGCATCTTTCCGTATAAATATCCAGTACAAATACTGAGTTTGAGATTAGGGGAAAAAAAAAAAGTACAGCAAAGTGGGGATGTTTTGAGACTTCATGAGTTTCCTTTTTCAAAAGAGTAACAGTTGTATTAAAAGAGCGTTAAGTCAATCAAAGTACAAAGCTGGTCTCGAAAGATGTCAGGGATGCTAAATTTTAATGTGGCTTGTGGACATTTACTGTCCCTCATCTTGATCCAGTGAGTAGCTGAACCAAGCCTAGTAACTGGTAAGAAAACAAAGGTATTTTTTACGATTGAAGAATACTTGGAAAGAGGAAAAGGTTCAAGTGAGTAATGATAAAAAAGCCCCTTGTTGTGAATCTGCCCGGGAACCCTTTTTTTAGCGTTATTAGCAGACAGGCCTGTGTCCTTTCCTTTGATGACGGTAACAAGTTCTATGACATTGCCACTTTGAGTTCTTGCTTCATTAGATTGGGTGACTGTTTATTTGAAATTGTAATGAAATATTTACTTTATAGAGCTATAAGGATTAGCGGCGATAATTGAGTGAGGCTGATCCGGAGCTTTCAGTGTAATAGGGCCCCCTTGTTTGAATACAGAGCGCGGGGAGAATGGAGGGGCGAGGGAGCGCGTTTCTGCCTGTCACTTTCCCTCTACATGTTGCTTTTTCTCCCGGAGATAAGTGGGCCTAATGCTGAACAAATACGGGAAATCGGGAGCCACTGAGAATCATTCGCCTCTCGCTTTCCCATGGCAGCGTGATAGACGCCCGCTCAAAAGAGCCCCCCTCCTCTCGGGCCGGCGACGAG
>NW_008237609.1:1231730-1331730 GCF_000691975.1 Corvus brachyrhynchos
GCCGCCGCATTGTGCCGGGGAGACGCGCCGCCATTTGCAGAGATAATGGGAGAAATTAATGCAAATGAGTGAATGGAACGAAGCGCATTTTCATGCAGATCGGAGGGGCTCGCGCGGGCTGCTTGATAACAAGTCGCGGGGAGAAAAGGCCGACATTGTGAGGACTCATTTTTTCCCCATTTCTTCTCACTAGTGCCTCATAAGGGCCCTTTGTTCTCTAAGTAACTCTTTCTAAACTATTGACATTGCTCATTTATGTGAATTTCAGATTTTTTCCCCTCTTTCTTCGGCCCCGTCCCACCCCCCCAAGTAGCCTTGGGTGATCTGGGAAAGCGTTAATTGCGGCAGGACAATGACCGGGCTGGAACGGGAACTGCGATCATTAAGTGCAATGTTGCAGTTGTCCGTGCCTCATTATAACGTGCAGACAAGGCAATAAAATGCGTGTTTCACAAACAAATCTTTTAACGAGTGGAGTTCAAGAGCCTCCAGCTGTCCAGATTTACACCTTTTTTTCCTTTTTTTCCCGTACTTCCCCCCCAATCGTTACTGCAAATAAACTTTATGCAATTTACACCTTTTTTTCCTTTTTTTTCCGTACTTCCCCCCCCAATCGTTACTGCAAATAAACTTTATGCCATTTTAGAAGATGCATTTCTACAGCAACAAACTTCCTGCGTTCAGAAATAACTTTTCACTGCTTCTTTCATTAACAACAACAACAAAAAAAAGTGTGTTCTTTCAAGTTTCATAAAGAAACCTATGTTGCTCCAAAGAAAAATAAACTCTCCAGTCCTTTCCACGGACACATCCCGTAGCTTTGCGCTTCCTTTGTGGAATTTTGGAGTAGGTTAGGTTTTAAGATTTGGAGCAGTTGACTTTGTATTTTCCTCAAGCAAGTGCAACTTTAAAGATGGAAAACACTGTTGCCGACTTCATGCGCTTGTTTATTTTTGAAGCCTTAAAAAAAAGAAAAAATCAGAAGGAAGAGTAGCTAAATAATCAGATGTAAAGGTCATCCAGTATAAGTACAGCTGGGAACCGGTGAACTATCGGACCCAAGAGTAAAGCAGCCAGAAAGAAAAAAAAAAAAAAAAAAAAAAAGGTAACAGATACAGCATTGTCCAAAAGTTCCAGACCAGTGATTAATGTGTGAGATAATGGACTTGGGAAATGAGTAAACACTCCCGTGCTCCCTGCTTTGTGCTTGAATGACTTGATGACAAGGGCAGAGCAAGGTGAGAATTTAAACAGGACTACAGGAAAAGAGACAAAGCCCTGCGACAGCAGCCCGGGCGGGAGCGGGGTGGCGGGGGGGGGTCACTGGGTGCCTCGTCCCCGCAAAGAGCGCACGGAGCCCTGAGACAGTCCCCAAAACGCGATCTTTTTAACTTCACGGGTTTTTAAAAGGCGCAATAACGAGACAGTGGGGTTTTTTTTGTTTTTTTTTTTTTTAAGAACTTGTATTTGGGCTAAACCCAATCTTGCAATCATCAGAGGTAATACTCGTTTTAAAACTTAAGCTAGAACTAGGCATGGTTTCTCTGAATCATGATAGGTTGATAGGTTTCACTTTCCCTAGATTTATGTTCTACTAAAGAACTCCTAAATTATGTTTTAACTTGATATGTATGAGGATGCATTATGAGTTACTTTGATGAAAAATGTACTTCATGTGCAGTTATGTGATGTTGCATTTGATGAACTTCCCTAAACATTTTCTGTACTCTTCTGCAGAGGTGATGTTTTATTAGTCCATGGCATACAGATAATGTACCTCTGTCTATTCAGGAATCACTAAAAGCACAAAGGTGATTTCTAACAAAGCAATACTTTGTACCAATTACAATAGTTAACAAATCTTGGACTTTTATCTAGAATTGGGTTTACTGCTACTAATGAAGGTGGAGTCTTCTGTTTTTCTCATTTTTCTATGTTCTGATACATCTTAGGTCTTTTTGCTCATTTAGGATTTAGACCTTATGATACTTATCATCATGTTCATGTTGCTGGTAACCTGTTGATTTTTTAAACTATAGCTACTTAAGGAAAAAACATGAGATTTAAGAAACATTTTTCCTTCATATTGTTTTGTGATTATATTGTATTTCAGAGATGTTGGTTAATTTTAAGAAAAATGGTTTTTTGAATATTTGTGTAAGAATTTCAACAGTTTAGGCTTCACGGAGGTGTCAATTATATTGACCCAGATTTATTACATTACTGACTTGCCATCAGAGTGCCCCAAAGCCATAGTCATAGGTCTCGTTCTAAGGGCTGTACAAAACCTAAATGGCTTATAATATAAGGGAAGAATCCTGATGGATCAAAGATTTTTTTTGCCTTTTTAATAACTGACACTATGTTCTAATTGGTCTTTTAGAGGATTTGCAAGTCTTTCAAGGAGTATTATTTCTTGTTTAAAAATATCCATGTTAACTTTGCACACATGCTGCACTTAATCAACCTATACAGATTGTGGGAAAGTTCTTATAATTTCTTGTAAAATGGGTTTTATGGTATTTTGAACAGTATAGAACAAAGGAAATGGGACCAGAAAGGTTCTGTTACAGTAGCTCAGGGTCCATAAAGCTATAAACCTAATGCAATCCACATTTAAGCAGTTAGGTATTTTCCTAAATGCAGTACAAAATTCTCAGCTTATAGTGAGAGACTTTACTACTGTGTAAATAAATAATACTGCTCTAGGTTTTTCTTCAGTCTTTGGTTTCTTCAATCCAGGTTTCTTCGATCTTTGAGCTGAATATGTGTGAATTCAGCCTAAGAGTGGTTAAATGGAAAAAGTGTGTTCATCATGAAAAGCTTCTCATTATTCAGGAGGTTTTTTTCCCCTTTCTTTGCATAATTATTCACTCTTCAATTTAGAAGTTGAACAGATAATAAATTTTGATGTAATACTGTGCAACACATAACAGAGTCCCTTCCTCACTGTACAGTATTTTGTGAGTTAGTTTGCAACTCACTAATGTCTGTGTATGAATGTAACTTCCAGCAGTCTTCAGTGGATGTCTATACCCCATATGTATGCATGTATAATGTACCAGCTTCGTTGATTGTCTTGCATGTTCTGTCAGCCCCACCATCTTTCCCCTTTGGGACAGGAAATTTGCTGTTTGAGCAGCACCCAAAACCTGGGCAAGGCTGTACCGCAAAACAGAAGGAGCAAGTGTATAATTAGGGCTTCAGTCCCTTTAATGGCGCTGCTGCCTTGAAATATATCTAGATTTTCTATTGCAAATTAGGAAGATAAAATTTTAAGTAGCCTGATAAATGGACTTGAAGGTAACTTTTGCTCTCTTCTATGGGCCAGATTTCTTGGATGCTACTAATAAAAGCATGCATGAAAAAAGTCAGTGAGTGACTTGAAACTTGCTAGTCCAGTCAAATGCATTTTGGGGTGAGATCAGGTGCTTGCTCATATGTCATCAAATAATCAGTCTTTCAATGACAGTATATTTACTTTTTGATATACTTTCTGATTATATTCATGTGCTGTTTATTTCTTCATGTGAGTTCAAATCCTGTTACTTTATACTGATTATTTCTTTCGTATTACATTTCACACCAATTTAAGCCTTCCACTTAGAATGTTAAGTTGGTGCTTCTTTCCTCTTTAAGTAATGCGTGCACAACTGTATATACAGAGTTAGAGAATCTGGGTACCTAATTCATCATCATCCCCTCATTTGTATGTCCAGAAAGTTCATGAAAGAGGACCAGCATTGCAAATAGGTCATTGCTTCCATGGCTGCCACTTACAAGGTAACTTCTGTGTTTTGAGTCATTATCTGAGGCCAGAATAAAGCCTGAGAAGTAATTTTCAGTAACTTCTGTGTTTTGAGTCATTATCAACTGAGGCCAGAATAAAGCCTGAGAAGTAATTTTCTTCTGGTGGGTTTTCTGCATATGAATTCTGTGGTGATTTTGTTGTAGTTTGCCTTCCTTAGTTTTCAAATCCTTTTCCGTGAAACTCACTTGTGGGGACTTCTGTTGTAGTTTGTATCCTCCTGTCCTGGAGAGACAGCTGAAAAATGTGAGCTCTAAAACTCACATTGTTGTACATAATTGTTCATTCGAGCTGGAGAACTTCTCAGTTCACCTAGATTTGATCCAGTTTCATATGAGAAGTTACAGTTGTGATGCCTTCCTATAGGTTACTCTGGCAGTTTACACTGTTTGTCACAGTTACTGCTCTGGTGATGGTCTGCAGTATGTAGTTATGTATCTATAAGCCAGTTTGGTCCTGTTTTTTCTTGCTGTAATAAAATTTTCTCTTTCAGCTTGTCATACTACAGTTAATTTTCACGAAGTCCTTTTAACTGCACATTAGGAATTATGTGATATTAACTATATACTTCATTAATTTTAAAAATTGATTTTACATGACATGGTAATTTCCACACACTGTACCCTTAAGCAGTGTTACCTTTGCAAAAAATGGGAAAGAGAGGGAGAGAGAAAAAAAAGATGTAAGATGTCACATAATTTGCAGGTACTCTTGAATGTAACAGAAGTTTAAAGTAGTCTAAAGTTTGACTTCGCTAGTTTATGCTGGAAAAAAGAACAATCAACAGGAAATAAAGACAGCTGTCAAACAACAGGACTAATTCATTTGATCATTTGAGTTATCTTTCACATTGTCAGAGGTAAAAATAGCTACGTTATTTTACCTGTCCAACTGTACCCATTAGGTGGTGTTCAAGACAGGCATTTATGGCATTATCAGAGTAGAATAAAGTCCAATATTATTTCTCAGATGAGAGAATTTTTTTTTCCCCATTAGTTTTCTTCTGAGAATACTGGGGAAGATTCAAAGCAAACACATATCTGATAATGTCTATTTTAGAGTTTCTTTCTGCTAGCCTTAGATATATTATTTTTACCAAGGCATGCTATTTGTTTTCTATTTTGAAAGCTACAGTAGTTGCTATAAAAAGGTTAAATTTGCAAGGACTTATCACACAGCAGTAACTGAGAGCTCCCACTCATTTCCTATTTGAAGTACAGGGGAAAAAAAACCCTGTGTGATTGCTGTTGGCAAATGAAGGCTTTTAAAATGGTACCCGCTGTAGCTTCAGTAAGAAATGTTCCTATGTCTTCATAGAAAAAGGGGAGAGAAGGGGCAAACCGACTTACTAAGAAATGTTTGATTGATATGTAAAGTAATCTGTTCCTGAAGAAAGCTATTCCTGAAGGAACTGCACAGCATACATAAATCCCGTTACTTCTCTGTCTCCAGATATGTTTGTCATTGTGCTTGTGGTACACATAGGTAGATTAATAGATACATACATAGAATCCTACGTACTTACTGCTTTAAGCTATTGCATGTTCAAACAGATGTTGAAGCCAAGATTATCCTTTTTTTGCATGTGCTAGTAGTGTGCAAACCTTTTAAAGGCATCTATGAATTATTACTTTGGTTCAGCATGAGTGCAGTAAGAAGAAATGTACCTCATCTGTAATACACTGTGTAGACTAATATCAGCTTCTTTTTTTCTTATATTGCAGTGAGATATTGATCTGGTAAAATGGTACCATATTGGAGCTGTCTGTTGTGGTATTCATCATGCTGTCACATCCCTAGTGCCTTGGAGTTATTGAAAAGCGGAATTGAGGGAGTTCTGTCATTGTGTGTTGCAATCCATTCATAAGGAAGTTCACTAAAACATCTGAAGTAGTGTTCTTGCTTATTTATTTATTTACATCTAGTGAGAACCATTTCACTTCTTTGAGGTACAGAACCCTCCTATTTCAGGCACAGGGACATTGATAGGCTTGGTTACCTCTCCTCAGACATCTTTCTCTTGTGTAACATTTGTTCTTTAGTCAAAGCTCACACCTGCTGCCTTTACGGATGCTTATGCATTTGGGTTCTGTCCTTTGGGAGTAATATATCTGAGAGCTGTGGCTTCATTGCCCTTATGCTTTTATCTGATAGCTGTGAGAAGGTAAACGATGAACTTTTATATGTAGAAAGCTTTTAGTTTCTTCCCACACTAAAGTATCAGCTAATGTTAAAAGAGCTTTCAAAAATATATAAAGATACTGTCAATCTGCACTGAGTAGATTTAACAGTTTGAATGAATTATTTTTGTTTTGGAGTCTGCCTGGCAACCTGATGATGAATTTAGAAGGATGTCATGTTTTCTGTAAGGCCATGATGAAAAGGGGATTTATTTACACATATAAGAAACAATCTTGACTATTTAACCCAGCCAAACTAAGGGTCTGCTTTGCAGCTGCAATTGCCTGACTTCTGTAGTTTGTACATACACTGTAAGTAATCACACCGAATTTCAATTTAGTATATAAGAGTTTAGCAGAAGAGCAATTAAATTGTCATTTTCTGATTTTAAAAGTTACAAAGAGAATGAAGAAAAAGCGTAGAAATTACAGGTTGACTTTATCTTGCAAGGTGCCAAGGATGTCTTGTGACTCTGCGGGCCATAATTCCAGTCAGCTGCACTGTGAATTGGAAATGTTTTCTGAATTGGTCACAAAATTCTTGATAACTACATGAAGTGTATTCCTTCTTTATCTTCAGACATTTTAAGAGAGAAAAATTAGAATACCTTTGTCAATGTTGCAGTTCGTACAGCTAAAAAATTATGTTAGTGTTAGTGTTACTGGATTTTAAGCAGGTGTTGTTGCTTTCATAGTTTAATAAGAATCTATACAGTATTTTGATATTGGTGCAAAACTGACTTTATTATGGGTCTGTAATAGCCAAATGTGCAGTACTTTTTAATGTACAACCACAGCATGCTCTACAGTTGCTCAGAAGGAGCCTTCTGTGCTGTTAGGAAGTATGACATGAATGCATATTAAGATTTATCCATGTTCTATGTAATATTCCTAAGAAGTCCAATAACTTGACAGAAGTTAACGGAAGGCATGGAATTCAAAGCACATTGCTGTTACTTACTAATTTATTTGCTCCTTTTTCCCCCATTAAAAACATGGTTCTTTAGGTTTGCACAGCAGAATGAAAACTTACCTTAAATCCCCCAAAGGAAATGAAATTTAGGGCTGAAGGTACACTCTTCAGGCTGGTGGCTGGGCAACACTTTAGATTATGTGACTTTCATATGTGGCTTTGTTGATTAAACAACTCAGCTGCTTCTATGGTTGTAGAGTTGGATGAATCACCAGTTGAGCTTCTGTGAACTCTACTATTACCTTCCTGTTAAATGCGTGTAGGACTTTTTTATATTCTCTTGAATTGTTTTCTGTGCAGCTGTTGGGGAGAGAAATGTTTTTGTTTTCTGCACTTCTGTATAGTTGAAGGAATTTTTGCCGCAGTGGAGAAAAGTGACTGCAAGAAATCTGCTCTGTTATGTATTTAAGGCTTTACAGAAAAAAAAAAAAGAACCCTACCTCCTCCAATATATGAAGTTGATGTTTTTTATGAAATTTCCTTCAATTTCCTTCTGAAATTACCTAACTGTTCTTGGCTTTATATTTCTAGAAATCGTGGAATCATAGTATCAAAGAATAGTTTGGGTTGGAAGAGACTTTTAGAGATCATCTAGTTCAACCCCCCTGCAATGAACAGGGACATCTTCAACCTTGCTTGGAGCCCTGTCCAACCTGACCTGGAATGTTTCTAGGAGTGGGGCATCAACCATCTCTGAACAACCACTGTTTTATGACCCTTCTTGAAGAAACTTCTTCTTAAAACATCTAATTAAAACCAGACCTTTTAGTTAAAAAACATTACCCATTATAGGGCCACCGCAACAGACCCTGCTGGCAAGTCTGTCCCCATCTTTTTTAAAGGCCCACTTCAAGTACTGGAAGGTTGCTCTAAAGTCTCTCCAGAGCTTTTTCTTCTCCAGACCGAACATCCCCAACTCTCTCAGGCTTTCTTCATAGGAGAGGTGTTCCATCACTTTGATCCTCTTCACGGGCGTCCTATGGACCCACTGCAAGAGGTTCACATCCTTCTTATGTTGAGAGCCCCAGATCTGGACACAGGTGGAGTCTGGAGAGTGGAGTAGAGGACTAAAATCACCTCTCTTGACCTGGCAGTTGCATTTCTCTTGGTGCAGCCCAGAATACAGCTGGCTTTTTGGACTGCAAGAGCACATTGCTAGGTCATGTCCAGCACTTCTTGTCCTCTTTAGTCCTGTCTTTATAGTTTTCAGGAACTATCTCCCAGAACTGTCTTCACAAGTCTCCAACTAAAGACCACTGTCTGATTGGTTGTCAAAGCACAGTGTTCCTCCTGTGAAGTTTCCTTTGCTTTGGTTCTATGAATGCACATTTGTGGTTCCTCAGAACCTCTCTCTTCATTTCAGTGGTCTGTGTGAGGACTAAGCTGTCCTTATGGGAAAGGAAGGACTGTGTACTGGCTGTGAGGAGAAGAAATGACAGTTCAGCAGCACTTGGAAGCTTCATTTACCTGATGAGGAAGAAAAAAGAAAGATGGAATCGTAGGTGGATAAACTGAGGAAAGCTCAGCATTGTAAACCTTAAAGATAATGGAAAGGCCTCTGTCCCTCAAAATAAAAGTAATGAGACTAATAAGACCAATGCTTCTCTATACTACAACCTTTTTGTGAATATCTTATTCTTTTTTCCCCCCTCCCCTGCTTCATCTGTTATTGTCTTTTTATATGTACGCTGTCCGGAAATGTGTCTTCATCTGTGTTTGGAAAACATCTAGCATACTGTGGGGTGTTATCACAGTGTAAAAAATAACTCCCAGGACAAGTTTCTATTGCAGTATTTATAACCAATTTCAGGAGAAGGAGGATCAGGTTCATTCTTTATGGCTTTCTCAACCATGCCTGTATATTGAAGACATTTGATTTACTTAACATATGGCCAAGCGAACTGTTGGGCATATTGGGAAAAATATGTGAAACTACTTTGAAATGTTGCAAATGTGTTTGGAGACCTTTGTGCCACACCAAGCGTTTCTGTTGTTATTCAATTACTCTGGTTTTTTTTTTTGGTTTTTTTGGTTTTTTGTTTTTTGTTTTTTGTTTTTTTTTTTTTTTTTGTTTGTTTGTTTCTTTACCTTTTAAACACTGGACAGTTACATTATTTCTTTGAATCCTACCAAATATATTGGTAGAATTACAAAGTATTTATCTGCTTCCTTGAGTGATAACAATTTATATGTCTCCAGCTAATCTGGCCATCTTCTAAGTTCTCTCTCTTACCCAGTGCAAACGTGTATACTGCCATAATGAAATCATTTCCATGTCCTATAGAGTATTTAGATCAACAAGACCTTCACTTATTAGAAAGGGCAGAGTAGTAATGCTTTTGGCAAAGCCATTATTGTGGTATTGGTATTCACTAGAAAGGACAGAAATAGAACAACACTGGCCTCCATAAACAATTCCAATTTGATCTGTGTACATGATAAAATCTTGGCTTCTCAATGCATTTAGGTGCTGTCATAGCTGTTGTTGCCAAATAAGAATGCAGTGTGATGTTATTATAGTAAACAGCACTTAAGCACAGCTGGCAGAATTGATCAGGGCCACATTAGAGTGAACTTCAGCAGATGACTGACGCAGCAGAAACAATAGCTGAATATGCAAACAGTTCTTGCAATGAATGCTCTGGGGATCAGGCACCATTATTTTTGACTTTGAACAGGGAAAAGGGGCAGATTTGTAACCTCCTTCCACACAAAAGGGTTCTGGGTATTCTGTAAACATCTGACTGCCATTTATAATAGTAGCTAGTTACAAAGCAAAACTCTAGACTCCCTTGACTATTTACATTTCATTAATTATTAAAGAAAAAAACCATAAATATCAGATAAGTTTGTTTAATGTTTCACACAGGATTTTTTTCTTTGCTAGAAAAGCCTTTTCTCAATTAATGTTAATCATCGAGGACTTCCTGTTTAAATTGCACAGAAATGCATGTTTGCCTCAGTAAGGGCTTTTTTCCCCTTCTAATTATTATAAGAGCTAATTATGTGACCACGTATTGCTATTCTTTTATTGTAATAATTTGGATAAGTAAAAATAAACATAGGATAAATAGTGTATGAACCTCATTCTTGCACAATGTAAATCAGAACTTCTCTTCATATCTTGGTAATTTGTGCACCACACATTACCAAAATATTTAAAGTCCATGTAAACAGCTATTCATGCTTGTACTTTTATATTGTACAGTGTCATCTTTTGATTTATTTGACCATTAATGCAAAACAAAAAGGACAACAATCCAAACTCAAACAATAGAAAACTTACTTTTCTATCTTTTTAACTGAGTTTTTCTACTCATATAATGATTTTTTTTTTATTCTAACAAGAGGTGCATTAAAAATTACGTGCTTACCATGGAGGGAAACAGAAGGTGGAGGCCAAGACAGAAACAAAAAAAGGCTATATTAAGTGAATATTTGACTCTCCCTTACATAAGACTATGGAATATTTTAATTTCTCACTGGCTCTCCGTGAGGAATGTGGATGGAAGCTGTGCTGAGGATTTCATTCAAGTGTTGTGTGATATGGAAAAGACTGTTGATGGACACTTGTCTGAGTCCAACTTCATGGACTGGTGGCATCAAAGCCTGTACTGAGAGGCTGCCATCACTTTGTCATTGCCAAAATTAGTGTAAGACTCATACTGGGGCTTCACAGAATGCCTATGAAGTTCTTGTAGCAGTCCTTAAGTTTGCTCGTTAGCATCTTTTAGCATTGCTATAGACAGCTCCCCCCTTTCCCTTCCCCCATTCTGAGGGCAGAGATAGGTAGCTCCTAATATGTACAAATGTAATGTTTCCTGTTAATTTTACTTTGACTTTTTATTTACTCTAATCCTCTGACTTTTACTGTAAAATCATAGACACTCATAGAGAATCTTGAATTTCTCTTCTAATTTCTCAGAGGTAGCGTTCTCTATAAATCACACAGTTTGCCCCAGAATAAGTGCTTACAGTTTTATGGTCATTTTATGGCTTCCTCCTACCAAAACTAATTTCAGCAATTCCCCCAAAAGCAGTGTTACACAAATGCAATATTCTTATTAATCACAAGAAAATGTTTGAGCTGACCTTCTGATGTCACATTTTACAGCATTTTCTTTCATAAAACTCACTTCTCAAAAGATGAAGGGCATAGAGGTGAGTTATAAACTTCTGAAAATAGTTGCATAGTGCTGTGATGTGACGTAGCACTTCAAGCCTTCTGTGTATGTGCACAAATGAAGCCATACTCCATCACTCTGATACACATCACTGAATAATGGGCTTTAAGGAGAGATGAACTTCAGAATAGTTATGTAGTCATCCAGCTCGAAGCAGGAGAGCCCAGGGAAACAGCAAACATATTTTAAGGGTTCAGACTTTTTTTTTTTGTGTGTGTGTAGTATGAGATGGTCAAAAAGAGCCAAGCAGTCACATGGAAATGACTGTAATATGTCTACAGATGTAGCAAGACACTGATTTGCTAGATCCTTTACTTTAGGTTTGCATGTAATGCAAGTTTATGTGAAAACAGAGTCATGAAGGACAAAAGTTGTAATCCAGATTGAAAAGGAGGAAGAAAAAAACGCTCAGAAAATGGCTGATTAGAGAGTAAACATGCCTCCTCTCAGCCCGATGCAGATAGATAGTCTTATGCTGACCTTCTATATTCATTATCTATTTCTATGTCAAGTGTCATGAACTGCTTCACCACCTGAAATCGTAAGTCCTCACGGGCTGAAAATTACCCAGTTATGCATTGCCACTAGAACTAAAAGATGTGGGTTCAAACTGGTAGTGCTGTGTGCACCCCACCTACCAGTAGTAGCAGTGAACTGGTGTGGAACTTCAGAGCTGCTGCAGACTGTTGGACTTAAGATTGCCTTATCACCAGAGAGGTTTTCACTTTGTCTGGTGTCTGTGAATACTGCCAAACTTACTAAGCTGACAGATCCATGATTTTTTGGGGTATGGTCTGTAAGGGAGTGGAGGTGGTTTGGGCTCTTTTCAAAAATCTCAGCTGAGTCTTTTTGCCTTCCACTGACATTTGTCAATACCTTCGACTGACATTTCATACAGAGAAAACCAACTGGATCTGTCCTGGCAAAAGGTAATTTATTGTGGCTGGACCAGGACATTGATCTGTCCATAATGTAAAGCCAGGAAGCAATGCATTTTCCTGGTTTAACTTGCGTGTTTTGTTTCTCAGTAAAAGGGTCCAACGCTCATGTTACAAGTTCAACATTGGTATCATTTGCTCTTCCTGACAGGTCTTCTAATGACAGCTGACAGTTGGAAGCTTAACTGGGTAAAAGTACTAATCTCTTCAGTAGTTCAAGTTCCCATAAATATTAAGTTAGTCAATTTTATCTGCCTTTCCTTCATTATTGGATCTATGATCAAATTAAAGTAATAAAATCCATGTCCATTATGCTGTTTTGTGGTCAAATTTTGATTGCCAGTATAGATACAACTCACATAGACAAGCATTTATGAAAGTCACAGTGAAATACTTGCATTGTTTTTCTGAAAATATGTTTCTCTTATTTTTTTTTCCTCCAATTTTGAATGGCTTAGATTTTGGAAAACAAAACAAAACAAGTATCTATCCATATGGGTTTTTTTAATAGTTATGCCAGTCCTGATGTCAATGAAGTGAGCAGTTGCCTTAGGCTGCCACAGAAGAAAAAATAATGTGAGTGTAGTATTATGATGTTATGTAGTAGATTTATGTAGTATTCTGTACAAATTTATATCACTGGTCTGGTAGAGGATCAGCTGGATTCTGCCTTTGAAGATAATTCTCTAGGATCTAGGCATAAAGCATCTCCTATTTTCAAAAATCCAGTATGATACATGAGCGGTTACAACTTCACAGTGAAATGTCTCTTTAAAAAAAATACGATTTTTTTTTTCTATACTTAACTTTACAGGAGAAGCTCTCTATTGTAATTTTTTCTCTCCTGTTGTTTTGGTTTAGACATTTTTTTTCTTTTTTAGAGGAAAGAAACCCTGCAAATTAATTTGATCCAGTTCTACACTCCTTTACTTCTGTCTTGAATATTGATGATGACATTATTACTGTCAGTACAATTCTGGAAGTTCTATGAAAGATCTTTTGAGCTCAGTTTCATATCAGCTGTGAAAAGACAGATATGACTGTTTGTTTTTTTTTTAATACAAAGTTTCCACACAAAATGTTTTTGGAAGGAGCTAGTGTATATGAAATAGTGGAACACAATGATGCTGAAACTTGATAATGTAGAATTTAACAATTTCAGAAATGCTTATTTCTATAATAGAATATGACAGCTGGTGTTATTATGGTCTCTTTTGTCAGTCTCAGAAGTACCTGGATATGTCAAGAAATGATTTTATTTTATTGTTAATGTATTCTTTTAATTTTAACAGATAGAAATAATAACATGGTTCAGTTCCCATTAAAAAGTAAGCATGATTATCTGTCTTAAATTTTTCTGCACATTATTATCCTATGTTCATATGTTAGGCCGCTTTAATACATGGTGTAGATAGTGAATAAAAATCACATTTCCATATGATAAAGTAACAAGTACTGGTTTTCTCCTGACTGCTTTTGATGGAGGAAATTTCTTGTTTATAGAGGCCAAAGTATCAGAGTTTTTAATTCTGTGCCTTTATAAGTACCATCACATGATTTCTGGTATCCTTCTTTAAAACATAGGTCTTGAATTTGTGAGTAGGTCACACGAGTATATTTAACTTCCGTGTAGAAAAAAATTAAAAGAAACTGTTTGTTTAAGAGTGTTCTTTCATCTTTATTTGTACATATAACTGGATGGGAGTTTCTGGTTAAAAATATTAATAAGAAACCTTTAATTCATTCATCAAATCAACAGATGATAATATAAACTATAGAATAGTACAGATTAACCTTGTGCAGGCTAAATCTAGAAACATGCATGCCTAGTACATTTAGTATGTCTGCTTCTTTGTGTCCTTATAGTGCCTCATGCATGTACAAAGAAAACTTTTCTGATTTAAAAAGCCAATATTTATGTTGGTGGAAATGAAGCATATTTGGCTTGCACAACCAAGTTTTAGCCCGAGCACCTCCATCCTGTCTTCTCTTACCATCTTGTAAAAGGAAGAGTAGAGTTTTATTTAATCCGTTGCCCTTTCAGTGGTATTTGACAGCAGAGGCTGCTTAGGATATATATCCTTCCATGTTTGTAAACACTATATTTAGGCAATCAGTGATGTACAGATTTCCAGGCCTGAATTACATCTTGACTCTCTTAGCTGGATTTAAATTGTCTAATCTCTTCCTGAGCAGAATTATAGTTTGACTATCAAAGCATCGTCTGGCATTGAGTTTCATGGGCATTGCTGAAATAAAATATTGCCTAAATTTATTCCAAACCTGTTGCCTGATGTTTCCATAGGGTACTCTCAAGTTCTTGCGAAAAGTTATGAAACAATTAGATAGTTCCCTTGTAATCCTTTCCACCTTACTCATGATTTTATTTTGTCATTCAGGTGATGCTGAATCCTGCTTGCTGGTTTTTTGCATCTTTTGTAGTTCCACCAAACTGCTTTAATGGGGGGGTACTCAGAACGGCATAAGTTCAATACCTACCATGTTTATCTGCTCTCTGTTCATATCACAGATACCACAATATGGATTTAGAGTCCTGTTTCTCGGTGGCATGGTTTATGGAAGAGGTTGTTCATATAAACCCCAGTTTTCCTGCCATCTGTCCCCCCTGCCCATTTGCCTAAACATACTTGCAAATATAAAGTGAATGCCTAGTGAACCATTTAGCACCCAAGGGTAAATACAAAAACTCCAAATATATATTTTTTTCTTTGCCTGTAGTTTATTGTACTGATTTGGGATTATGGTCTTTGAAGGCAGAGTTTGTTGATATTGCCAAGATGAGATGTCCAGATGAGAGAGGCCTGTTGCTACAGGCTCCACAAGACCCAAAGGACAGTTCTTGTCTCAGCACAGAGGATCAGTATCACTAGACAAATATATATGCAATTTCAGCTGCACAGGAGGGAGAAGCGAACATGCCCCTTGGGGAAAAACAAGCTTTCCTATGCCATGTTTGGCACCAGAATTGTCAGAGTTCTGTAAGAAAAAAAAAAAAATACTTGAAAAGTTGTAATACTAAAATTTGATTGGCAACCACAACAATTTCAGTTACTTAGTTTTCTTGGGTAATCAGTCTGTCCACTCTTGGAGATTTCCTGTTGATTGAAGGAGCTGCCCATCTTAATTTTAGGTGTTTGGTGATAGGTCTAGTTCCATCTATTTCTTAGTTGATTTACTGGTTTTTTTTTAATAATTTTTTAGTTTAATTATTCTGAAGTTCTTCTTTCCGGCCAAACCTTAGCATTTAGAAATAAATTTACCATGTAAAAGAATTATATGCCTATATATAATAGTGAGAAGCAATTGTAGCTGAAATCCCCAAGAACTTCAGAGAAACGTAAGAAAAATCGAAAGGCTACAGAAGTTGCAGAAATTAAAAAGAATTTTAAAATGCCTAATGTTAAAGCCCAATTCAGCTAAGCTCTGATGCATGTGCACAACTCTGTGCACATTCTTAAATCCAGTGGGACCTCAGCATATGGCCAAGTGATTTGCTAAATTGGGACCTAATTAAGGACAATTGTAAAAGTAGCTGCTATTTAAGCAATTAGGGAATCTTCAGTTAGAGTTTGACTGGAACTCTGAAGTTAACAGCAAAATCTCCTAAAATCAGCATTTAATCTATATCTCTTGCTTAAAACAAAAGACTAAGTAAAGAAAACATGTTATTATTAATTAGGTATTACTCAATTTACAACATTATGTATATCTAAAGGACTTAACAGATACATGTTTAAAAAGTTATTATCATGAAAAGTATTTTCTACCAGTAAAAGGCAAAAAAACTCAGAGAGAAGTTACAGTGATATATGTTCTTTGGGTCGCTGGTGCAAAGCTGTGATTCCTTTAGACTGTTGACATTTTAAAGGTTTACTATCTTAGAGTTCTCTGAAGTATTTACAGTGTGATGTTGTTACTTCCTATCAAATATACATTTATGGAACTATTTACGCAAGAACACAATTTTGTAACATGAAAAGAATGACTGAAGGAAGTAGTGCTTTGTAAATTTTAGGCTTGAAACTCTTCAGGACCACAGAATTTTGATCTTGATATTTCATGTAATAACTATTACTAATTATTATTTCTTCTGTGATGCTTTGATATCCAAGTTTTTCTTTTGTTTTTTTTCATTTTTTTAAGCATTTTCAATGGATTTCTCATGTTACGGAATTTTGAGGCGATTGCATATTGTTGAATGCAGATGAAAGTAAGACTTTTCTCAAGTTTGTCATAGTGGGCGATATAAAATTGAGGTGTAATATCGGGACTGCTTGTCCTAGTTTTGCATTACTGGAAATAAACCTTGCAGTCATCACATCCCCTTGGTAGCTCCTTATGCATGCTTTCTAGAGATGTGTTTTACTCAAACTACTACTACTTCAAAGGTGAGAAATTGTTCACAGACCGTTTTGGTGGGCATGGCATAAAACCTCATCAGTTAACAGATAGGTAAATAATAAAACAAGAAATACTGCTGTTTTTCAGTCTTCGTTTTTGTCTTCTCCAGAACAATGTAGTCAGAGTTACAATGTACTATACCTAACACCTGGGTATATCAGCAGTGAGAACCTTCCTGGTGCTTCCCCAGATGCTCAAACTGTGGAAACTGCAGTGTAGCACTTCCTCAATCAGCTTAAATTTTGGCGAATCTATGGGTTAAAGTTCCTTTAAATTTTTTTTCTCTGCATGGCCAGTAGCACCAATAACTTTGTGTGTGCTTGCAGAGGACTGTTCATCCCAGTGACTACGATCATTCTGTTCACAACACTGTAACTTGGAGCAGCTTGCAGTTTCCTGCAGTGTCTGAATATTCTCTTAAAAATCCATCAGACCTTTCCTGTTGCTGCAAAACAGAATTATATCCCACCTCAGCCTTCTTCAATATTAGGAAAGTCAAACTTTTTCAGCCTTGTCTTGGGAGCCTTCACATTCTATGGTCATGCTTTTGGTCTTTCTCTAGACTTACTTCTCTGTGAATTTTATTTTTCTGAAGGAGGTTGTCTAAGGTTATAGAG
Organism: Corvus brachyrhynchos; assembly: GCF_000691975.1. Taxonomy (NCBI): domain Eukaryota; kingdom Metazoa; phylum Chordata; class Aves; order Passeriformes; family Corvidae; genus Corvus; species Corvus brachyrhynchos. Next base: position 1,248,853 of record NW_008237609.1, read on the forward strand.
GCAAAATATCCCAGTGATACCTCCTATGTCAATCATAGTTTCTGATCTACCAGGAGTACTTTGCCTGGTATGTTCAAGAATGAGATTTGTCTGTTTCATCACTGTGGCACATTGGTGGTTGATAATCGCCAAGGGATCAGCTGATAAACCCAGATATTTCTTCTCCTTTGTTATTCCCTACTTAGGAGTTCTTAGCTTACATCAGCTACTCTTATTTATAGTCCCTGAGTGAGTGACCTTGCACTTTGCTCCATTAAAATTCATCTTTCCTCAAGACCATCCTGTTCTTTCAGTGTGATACTCAATCCTCTTCCAAATTTGTGTCATCACCATGTGTGTTGGACATTAGTATATTATTAAAAAAGAATGTTACAAAACCTGATTCTCGATTAACTCTGCTACTAGTTTCTCTCCACTGTGACATTCCCTTTGTCCAAGAAAATGGTACTTTCCATTCTTTGTTTACTTAGCTGTAAAATTAATGTCTTTGTATTTTACTGCTGATTGGATATCTTTTTCATACTTACTAGAATGCAAACCTGACAGCATAGGAAGGAATAGTTTTTAAATACCTGAGGTAATTCCGAAAAAGCTGTAACTGTTTTGTCATCTTTGTTGTATGTACACTCAATTTATTTTTATCAACTATGGCCATGATTTTGACATTATATGCATTCTTTTACTCAGATCTCATATCTTTGGTTAAGTTATATAGTTTACTCTTCAGTAATTGCTAAGGAATATCATAAATGATTCCAGTACTCATGAAACAGGAGCATTGATGGAAGTCAGTAGTTAAGATGCTAAGAAAAATGACAAAGCTTTACATGTTTTGTGGGTAGAAAAGACTTGTCACTCCTAGAAAGAACCTAGGCTGGCATCTTGGCTAATAAAGAATGGATCTACTCAAAAAAGGTGAAGGGCTGAATGCACACTAGTGGGACTTCAAATAAGGAGTCAAGAGAATTCATGACACGTCATAATATAGAGATTAATAGGCAATCTTTAGCTTTGTCTGTCCTCAGACAGCTTTAAGATGTACAGCGACTGGAGATCTATCTGAAAAAAGCATTATCTTTCTGTTTTGATATGGGAATTATGCCATGAAAATCATAGTTATGTTTACTGGAAGATTTTTTTTAAAATTATGTTTTGTCTGTATTGTGTATTTTTACAAAGAGTACATATTAAGTACTGAAATGACCTTCTATGTTTAAAAATGTCTAGGTCCCATTTTTGTTTTGTGTTTTGTAGATCTGTTTTTGTTGGGTCAGAAATAAACCAAGTTTAGCCAAATGGAATTTTATTTGTTTACTGGAATCTGTAAAAACCACAAAGAGAATTAGTTTAGAGTAGTGTTTGTGAACTAACTCAACCCTAAAATGTCTGCAGTTGTATTAGCTGGAAGTTCTGCATATCATATGATGCTTTAAGAGACTTCAAAACGTGACATTAGCTTCACCCTTTCAAGTGGTCCTATAAACCCTTTGATTTTTTTCCTGGTTTTTGTCTTGAGAATTGTTTTTGAAATGATTTGGAGTTTCTTAGGCCTATAAATAAATAAATTCTAAGATGTGCTGTTCCACCAGTTGCCCCATGTTACAAGCTGGTTTGCAGTTTTTAATGTATCTACTTACAGCAACCATCTGGTTTATCTCTTAGTCATGTTACTTTGTAAATTACTAATTTTAAAATACACAGAATTAATGTGACTTACAAAAATATAACAATTATCCAATTATACAGATATACAAAATCATTATATGTTAAAAACTTTTTTCTCTATCACTTTTCATGACTGCGAGTCAAAATGTGAAAAAAAGAAAAAAAAACCCAAGTGAAGAGTGCATGTCTGCATCTGTGTGTAACTGATCATGTCCAACAGAAGCATAAATGATGTTAAACTTCCCAGGAGTAGGATCTACTGACAGAATTGTGTCAAAAATAGAACAGTGTCTGCCTTACTTTCTCTGAGTGAGATGCAAAGATACACCAGGCTTTTGTGAGGAAGGTTACATATTTTCCTAGTGTGCAAGTGATTCGAAGAGATGCAGGTAATTTTAAAAATACTGATAAACTTCCTTACCTTTTTATTGCATTCTCTGTATGTTTCATTGAACTCTCCAGGAGCTATTTGTATTCACTCTATATAAATTGATATTGTTGCCTTTATGAAAAGCTGGAGGTTAATTTAAAAAAAAAAAAAAAAAGTTAAATTTCCTTTAACATATAGCAGGTTTTTTCCCTCATCTCCATTTAAGTTGGAACAGATTCAAAGCTGACTTAAAGGAATATTTAATGGAATGATACTTACTCCAGGAACTTTTGCCACCGCAGATGAAGAATTAGTTATTTTTAATATTGAGAGGCAACTTGGTGCAAGGTAAAGCAGCTCAGAGTACAGATTCCACCACTTTAGGCTTACTGTTGACTTTAGGCTAATGTACAATCAGTGAATTCAATTTAAAGAGAGCAAGGGTGATACTGGGCTTACTTATTCTCTGCAGTGTAGTACAGTGGAGTACAGTGTAGTACAGTGTAGATGTCTACATCTGAGCTCATCATCTAGACTCTACATATAGTCAGCAGAGTGAAATTCTATGGAGCTATTAATATCATCATCAGGTAGGTGTAGAAAATAAGAGAATTATGACATAAAAGTGCTTATTGCTTAACATGGATTACAGGAAGATCGTAGAGTGACAACTCAAATGGCAACATCTGCATTTTAGTAGGGAAGATAAAGGGTCTTTTTGTTCACCTGACTGAATGAAATATAAACGATGTGTTTATTAAAAAGCATTCACACTTTTTTCTTTACGTTAAAAATGTGAAGCCAGAGAAATATTTGAAGCATTATCCACAACTATCAAAATACATTGTCTTCACTTTGAAAAACAAGAACTTCTAAAGCATTCGTAAGGTTTTTATGTGTCAGTGGTTCAACTGGTAGTTTTCTGGTGTATATTGATTTAAGCAATTTTTATTGCTGTATGTGTCCTTCTGGCTCTCAGTCACAAAACTTGTTCATTCCTCATTTCATTACCTAAAATTGCAGTCATTCTTTCATTCAGAATAATTAACTTAGAAAAGCATTATCTGAAGAACAGTTATTTTTGCAGAAGTATTTGTGTTTCAGTAGGTAACTGGAAATTTTATTTCATGGTGGATTATCTTAGACAAGGAGCAGAAGTTTTACATTAGCTATATTGATGAAATTTCTATGAGGAGTGAAATACATATACTTGTTTTTCACCAAGGTGTTTAGTTTTGAAATGCTCTCCAGGCTTGGGGCAGTAAGCAGCAACACTAGTTCAGGAGAAACCTGAGGGTATAAACCTAATTAGTTTTAAGAATAACTTAAATAACCAGTGAAGGTAGAAATTGTATGTTTAAATATAGAAATAGCTATATGTTCCCTTTTCTGAGCTCTGCCAGAGGAAAGGAAGACCATGTCATGTGGCTGAAGGAGCTTGAAAACGATTAACATCTTAAGTTGCCTCAGCCAGAGATGATCAAAGTCTTAACATCTCAGACAGTGCCACCAATAATGCTTCCCTTCAAGCAAATCTATTTTGTGGCAGAATAAGTCAAAAGACATAGCCTTCTTTCCTGTTGTCTGCAAGTATTCTTCCTTTCTGTACAGCTTGTGGGAAGAATTAGAGTTTGACCCTACTTGCTCCTTCCTAATACTCTTATGAATTAATGTAAAAAAAAATGGCATAAGTACAGCATTGAGTGCTTCAAGCGCAAAAAAAAAAAAAAATTAAAGAAGATACCATTCACAGAAACCAAGTCATTTGACCCTACTTGCTCCTTCCTAATACTCTTATGAATTAATGTAAAAAAAAAATGGCATAAGACAGCATTTAGTGCCTTAAAGGCAAAAAAAAAAAAAAAATTAAAGAAGATACCATTCACAGAAACCAAGTCATCAAATTCAGGGGCCAGAGCTGTGCTGTTGTTGAATGCTTTTGATAAGTTCTGCTTCATGGTTTTCTTTGGCTGAGGTAATTAGTCTGCTTGTGTCACTGCCTCTCAGTGTGCATGGCTGGTACGAAGCTCTACTTTGATACTGCCAGTGCTACTCTGTAATATGATATTTTGTCTGTTCCCAAAAGCTGTAAGTATTGGGAACACTACAACTTGCTCTTTAGGACACATTATTCTTTTAAAGTGTGGAAACTGGAATTGAAAATGACCCTTCTAACCATTAACATTAGTGATTTTGAAAGCTGATTGACCTAACAGAGACAGGTTTAAAGCTGTGAGTAAAAAGATATTTGACAGAGTAAAGCCAGTGGAAAGTCTGTAGATCTGTGGCTTTGAGGGGCATGTGTAGATGAACAGGAAAATTCCAGGCAGTGAATAGAGAATCTCTGTACTAGTTTTTGCTCACAGCATCTTTTTGAAAATGTTATGTTTGAGATATTACTTTTATGAAATTGCTTTCCTTGTGCACGGTATGTTGTGCTGTGTTTGAAGTCCCTACAGGGACTTCAGTTTAATAACTGCGCTGTAGGTCTTGTTCAATTCCTTATAACTAAACTAATTCAAATATTTGGGACTGTTGCTTTCGGTGGTTGCCGTTGCTGTGCTTGGTTCTGACTTATGCATAAGGAATTCAAAGGTTTAAATTGTTTATTTGTCTGTATTTGTTGGAGACATTTGTAGCCTAAGAGGATACAGTTTAGTGCTCTTTGGGACTTCTTGAGCCCCTCCTGTTTCTTACTGTCTTTGCTTGTTAAGATTTCTTTGGAGATAAGACAGATTCTGCTTAGAGCATGTGGTAATTGTTGACATTCCATAGGTAGGAGTGATGAAACCTTTAGTACTATATAGTGTACTATGTGAGATTTTCACCTGACAAAGAAGTTTTCTCTGCAGATGATGTATATGTCATAGCCTCAGTTATAATTTTAAAATTGAAGCAGGCATCAATGTGCTCAAGCTAATTCTTCAGTGCTTGAAATAACAGAAGAGGGAAAGCTGCCCAGAAGTTTAGTCGAAAAATGAATTGGTATCTGTCGTGCTTGGTAATGAGGATTGCAACTATTGCTCTAGGCTTCTTGTGCCTCATATGAGTCACTGGTACCAAAGTTTTTCCACTGTTTAAATGCTGTGGTTTTAGGAAAACAGAGGCCATTTGTCTTTTCAAGACTGTTTCGGGTATTTCCAGGCACTTAGAGCTTGTTATTTTAGCAGTAGTGACAAACACATAGCACGCTTCCACAGAGAGCGCTTGTGGTATCACATTGTATAAATGCACAGATATGGCACCTGCGTGTGCCCGTGGATTGTAGAGTGACATGCAGCAGCATTAATTTCATTTTCACTTTAATACAGCTTACAATTTCTGCAGCTGCAGAAGCACGGTCTTATGTGAGCTTAAATAATGCTTGACAGGAAGAGAAAGGATCAGTATGAAGAAGCCCTTTTGGAAGGAAGCTGATTTTGATAACTGTGATATGAATTGGTACTTCAGCTAATCTATTAGTAACAGATTTAGTGTGATCAGTTAGGACTTAGTTGTGATATGTGGATTTAGTTGTGATACATTAATGTCTGAGTATCTATGTAGTAGTTGTGACATAATTTGATGTTAGGTTTTACTCTTTAAAGAACCAAATCAAAAGTAATTTTCTTGCTTTTTTCAAAAATAACCATCTTTAAAGACAGTTTTACATAATAGCAAACTCCATTTATCCCAGTAGCCCACTTACCTAAAGTTTAAGTTCAGGATTGCCTGTGTTTATGTATATAAACTGGATGGTTCATTTATATACCAAAAAAAGTGATCTTTCTTTGCCATTTTCTCCTTTCTTGTTTTAAATCTCAGTGCCATTTTCAGTGAAACTCCATTATTTTATCTTGATGATGTGTGAGTGAATCTTGTTTACTAGAAAAAAAGCCAAAGACATAATGTCAGTATTTAGTTTCATGTCTTGTTCAGTTTCCTTTTGGTTGAAGCTTCAGCAGTATAAGGACAGCAAAAGCATCTGTGAAGAGAGAAAAGAGAAGGTTCTGGGGTAGTGGTGTCTTTGATCTAGCACTTCTCCAAAGTACATTTTAAAAAAAGAAATTCCTCTCATGTGAGATGCATCTAGTCAGTCTTGGGCTCACTAAGGTACAGTGAAGTTTAATCCCATATTATTTTTTTTTTATTTTTACCATGAATTTAGGATCACAATCTAGTTTTCATTCAGAATCTAGTACTTGAAAAAAAGTGGAGTCTTGAGTTATTTTAAATTATGTCTTTTTACATTTGGATATATGGATGGCATGGAATAATAATGAACAAGTACAGATGAAATGGCTCTTCTTATGAGAGAGACAGTTTTAGGTTCATGTGAGTGTATGGAGACATACAACTTTTATTTTTAATCTTAATTAAGATGTTACTCTGTGACTATTTAAAGCATGAAGCATTCTTGCAAGGAAATGATAATATTCTGGTGAGGTTACAGGAAATCCCATAAAATGCACTTTCAATCCTAACTTGTTTTAGTAAAGATTTTATCTGAAAATTTCCTAGGTGTTTGAACCAGCTCCAGCATTTAAATCTCACTGGCTCTGGGTTGGCATCCATAGGAGGGGTTTTGTGCTTCACCAGGTATTATCAGACCAGAACTTCTGTCTTGCAGACATTCATGAGCTAATGAAAAGGAAGGAAGAAGGTGTTATATCTACAGAGATTTGAAAATAATTAACAGGAATGGAGAAAGGGAAAGCTTTTAATCTTAGGAGTCAAGGTGCCTACATATCCTAGGTCTAGTGCCTTTTTGTGTAACAAAAGATGATCTGGGGTTTTTTGTTGCTCTGTGTGGTTCAAGAGGAATAATTTCCTCTTTTCCTTATACTTTAGAGTTCTGTTGACCCTCCCCAGCCTCCTTCCCTCATATTTACAGAGAAGTGGGAGAGAAAGGGAAAGGAGTGAATAAATTTATCAGTTAAGTAGGCCGAAGAGACACAAAGCAACATAGGTATTTATTTTCAAACCTTTCTTGTAACCACATATCCCTGTAGATTTCTTATTGCTCTTTTTCTAGATTCATACTGTTCATAAGAAGTTGAACCTTCCCCCTCGTGTGTCTTCAGAGATACAAGCCTTGTTTCTGATATGTTTTACAAAACTTTGCTTTAATCATGGAAATACTTAGGCTGATCTTGTGCATAACCTAATCCCTCTTCTCCAAAGTCTTCCTTCCTGGAAGAACTTAATGAGAGTTTTCCTCAAGCCAAAATTCATACAAAGCTTGTGTTTGGAGATGTACTTTTAAATGACAAAGTGAAAGTGTTGATAAAGAGGAAAGTTTGAAAAACAAACAGCCCAGAATAATGTTAAATAACTTACTTTTTATTCTATTGCCCTCACTCCACTGGGTTCAAACTGCATTAGATCTGCAATGATGTAAAATGTAAAAATTTGAAGAGATTTTGGAAGATGATCTATTTTATAGTGGTAGGTAAAGTCCAGTGTTAAGTTTGGAGTTGTGTTTGCTCCAGAACACTTTTTCTTGTCTTTTGTATCTTTTTTGGAATGTAGTTTTTCAGATGAGCTGTTTCTTACTACTGGGATAGGTACTTATAGCATAGACTAGTCACAGAAGTGCTGTAATAAGTTGATTTGGCCTAGATATATACCTTCAGACTCAGACAAAGTTGATTAAGTAATTTTAACATTTATAAAGATTTTTAGGTTTTAAACTAAAATAAGTTCTACAGTAATTTATTTCTTTTTGTCTCAAAATCTCTTGCAGAATTAAATTTATAAATATTTTCAGTGAATTTCACATAAATAAGAAAATCACATGTGAGATCTATTGAGAATTTTATGAAGTGAACTCCACCTGACCCTGGAGCCAAGAAAGTGCTCTGAAGGTGATGCTTTTTGTTGGACCAGGTCTGAAGAAGTCACAGCTTCATTCTGACTGCCTTTCATTTCAGCACAAATGTCCTGAGGTAGCTGATTGCCTTACAAAGCTTTAAATAGAAAATCTGAACAGGTGGTTTGGGTTCAGGAAATAAAATAAGCTATATTAGTGTAGACAGGGAAAATTCTTTTCTCATTACACACTACTTGGATGGAATTAAGCAGACAGCTCATGCTGAGAAATTTGAAACTCAGAGAATGCAACAGTTAAAAAGACAGACAATAAATGTGGTAGTTATTCAGGGGTGGACCTAAACAGTCTACAGTAGAACAGCTAACTCAAAATAAACAAACCAAAATAACAGAACCCCCCTGCCCCCCCGTTATGTTATCTTTGACAATGAAAATCTATTTTATAAACCAAGCATAATGATGACTTCATTTCTCTGATTAAAGTTAGTCATCTGTTTATTTTTCCAGGGTTAGTTAACTTTATTCGCATGGGATTATGTTAGCAATTATGTTTAGAATGAAATCTCTCTTCATTTTTAAACAGATTTGGGGGAGGAGAGAAGAGAAAAAATATTTGTTTGCCACTCAGTAATCCAGTCCAAATGTTCAACAGTCCCTCTGTGGCAAGAGGCAGCATATGACTTTTAAGCTAAACTTGGTACTGAACACATTTGAACAATAAAACCTTAGATCACTAATATTTGAAGTATTTATTTCTAATTTGCTCACCATCTGCTCTGAGATTCTTTGGTTTATATTACACATATTTAAAGATCCCAACACTTTTTATACTGAAATTTTTTAAAAATTCTGTTACCTTGGTCTAAGAAGTAGCACTGTAAAGTGTTACATGATCTCTCTAAGAAGTTCACAGATGTTTGATGTTGGATTTTTATTGTTTCAAATCTTGTCATTCTTATATTTGTTAAACAAGATTCTTTTTGAGAAAACTGCAACTTTATTGTGGTATTTTTATGCTACTTTTTTTTACTAGGAAATTAACAATAAAAAAATGAGCCAATAGATTTAGAGCAGACATTCAGAGTTATTTTAGACGGTGCTGATACATTCCTATATTTTAATTTAGAAACTCCCAGACATGAGCGAATGTTGTGTATTAAATTCAGCACCTGATCACATGCACGTTGGAAGGTATCCAGAGGCTGGGCAAGCAAAGACTGCTACTTCCTAGTTGTGCCACCGAAATTAAGATTAACTCCCTAGAGAAGACAACTGAATTAACACAGCATGTTTTATGTGCAACAAAAAAAACCTAACCTGTATCCCTACTTTGCCTACAACTTTCAGAAGTGCAGTCAGGTACAGACTACAGCATCTGTGAATAAGCTGATTTTTCACATTAAACATTTGTTGTCTTTTCTTAATTATATTGTAACGTTAAATTTTAATGGTTTAATTATGTGTACATTACCATTACACACTAAGAGAAATATTCTGGCTCAATACTGATGGCTGTTTTAAATGGTAGATTTATAATTTGGTGTTTTTTCTCATTGCTTAGGTTCTTTACTAAGCTCAGCTAAGCAAATTAGTGATGTTAAACAGAAAAATCAAAACCTGAAAATACAATCGTTTTATTTTAGCTGTGATGTGTGCTTTATGCATTTATATAAAGAAAACATTCATGCCATATCATTAGCAAACAAATAATTATCAGTCAGACATGAAGTATTAGTAAAAGACAAGAAGATTTTATGATGAAGACAGGAGAAATAATAGAAATTTGCAGAAGGGCTGTTGTTGTATCTTGTAAGGAATAGCTAGAAAATTAGATTAATCAAGGAGCAGACATTTGGAAGAAAGCATGCAGCTCCAAGGGAAATGTGCTCCTTTCATACTTGAGTAATTGATGAATTGTATGCAATATGCAAATGAGAATCCATAAATCTTATGAATGACAGCTTAATTTATGTGAGCCTTAATGAATGCAGGATTAGATTTTAATTAAATATCCTCAAAGGCACCCTGAGTAGTAGGGTTTTTTAGGCCTTGTTTTTTTGAAGACTTGTTTCACATGGAGTGCATTTTATGAAAGAAGAAAATCAGGCAAAGAACTTAGTAGAAATGTTTTTGTGTTTTAATGATAAGCATTGTTCTGTTTTGTGAAGCAAACAGTACTTCAACTGATAATAAGCATTGAACAAAATATCTACAGATCTTTTTTGTACTTCCTACAGAATTTCCCAAATTTGATTACCTTTAATTGCTGCTGGCTTCTGATATTGTATGCTATTTTTAATTACAGGAAAAGTTATTAAAACTTTTCCAAAAATAAACAGTGTCTGCAGAAGAGTTCATTAAACTTTGATTGGCTATATGAATGTTTTAAATGCTAAATCTAATTCCACTAAAACAAGGTGTTCCCACCCCATTTTGAAAATTGCATCTCTAGACAATACATAATGAGATAAAATGATAAATAACACAGAAGGTTGTAAATAACATTTAGAAAGCAGAATTCTAAGATAAAAGTGTTCTGCAACAGTGCCTGCTATTCCCAGCTGTCTTTGGAATAAGGGTACTGATCCTGTTCCTCTCACACCTGTTTTAAATTAGCTGTTAAGAATGTGGCGAGAATCTGCTTGAAATGTGAGCAAAAGTTGAGCAAACTTCAGAAATGCAGGCAGTGAAGTTGTGCAAGATGTGGCTCTTCAGCCTTATTTCACTGATTGAGTTTGTCCGTGTTACTTGGTAGTATTTCCATGGCCAAACCACCAGTCCCTTCAGGTGATTTTCTACTGGCCTGTAACTCCTGTAAATACCACCAAAAGAAAAGATCAGAAGTAGTAGCAAGAACATGGAGGAGGGTAAAGAACATCGGTCTCTTCTGGTAAATAAGTAGGTATAGAGGAGTCCCTGCACATCCTTTCATCTCTGAGACAGACCTCTTCAAGTCAGCTGTGAGCAGGCATGGAGAACTGCTGGGAGAAGTGGCCTGTGTCACAGTGCAGCAGTGCTTGCTTCCTCTGGATGTTCCTGCATCTCTGGGAGCTTAAATAAAGAGCTATACGAGAATTTCAGTAGAAGAAAGTGTAAGACAAATTGACAAGATGAATCCCAAGAGACTTGTGGCATTCTATTTTAAGGGGAAATCAGGTGTGAAATAGCTGAACAGTTAATGCAAAGTTGTAACCTCCTGCTTAAAACACCATCAGTGTTGGGGTAATGGTGGCAAATATGGTGCTCAAAAAGGGTCCTTGCGGATGTTAGAGAACAGACCTGGAAGTCTGGATCTATACTTCAAAAATAAGTAGAAAATATTGCTAATGGGCATTAGATAAATATGATGTACTGGACAAGAGTCAATACAGCTTCTTGGTAGATGGCCGTTCTAAAAGACTGGTGAATATGCAGGACAGGGCTGTCCAGTTGATAAAACTTACTTGGATTCGCAAAAAAAAATTATCATGGTTTCTCAGCAGGGAAATTATGTTGCTGTGGGTCATTCAGAAAATAGCTGGTTAAAAAGTAGGAAACTTGTTTTTTTTTGTTTTGTTTTGTTTGCTAGTTGGGAAAGGTGTTATCACAGTCAACCATGAGACTTCAATACTGATCTGTGTTTTTCAGTATCTTCATAAACAATATGGCAACCAAGAGAAGTAATATTACATTAAAAATTAAATGTTAGAATTTCTCTGGCTAGAGAGAAGATCACTGTAGTTGAGGAGAGAGAACGAGGGAGGAAGGCTAAGAGAGAGGTCTGTAAAACTGGGAGCATAGTGAGAAGGGAACATCCTTCTAGTAAGAGAACTAGACATCATCAAATGAAACTAACAGATAGTAAATTTAACAAAAAAAATCCCAGCTTCATACAATCAATATTTAAGTTGCTAGATATACTGCCACAGGACATTGTACGTGCCAAAAATTGATAAGAGTTTCAGAAAATTACAATTAAAGTTTAGGTGAGAAAAATCCATCCAAGATGGTAAAAGACCATTGCACAAGGTTCAAATTACTGGAGGCTGGGAATATATCTTTCTGGTACTGTATCACTATGTGGTTTTCCTCTTTTTCTAGAAATCTTCCTTTAGGCAGCTAGCGATGGTCATCACAAGGGACAGGATATCTGGGTAGGTGAGTCTTTGGTTTCACCCAGCATGGTTACTGCGGTATGTGTTCCAGCCCTTGTGTATTGCCAGAGACATGCATGGGGCATAAAGAGAAAGCATCAATACACAAGGGCTGGAACACATACCACAGTAACCATGCTGGGTGAAACCAGAGACATGCATGGGGCATAAAGAGAAAGCATAAGGCAAAATCCTAACAAGAAGATGAATTCTCAAATTGTTTGCTGGGGAGAAGGAAAGACAAAGTGGGACTTGGCATGAAGAGCAGCATATTTGGAAAAGAATATATTTTTTGACCACTGTCCAAATATAGATGATTGCTGTCTGTAATTATCAGGACACAGTTAACAGGTCTGGCAAATGCTTAAGTAGGAAGTTTGAATGGATATTTGATACAAAATTGCAGTGTGTATGACATGTATTATTGGAGAGTTGAAGAAAAAGAAAGGGAAGAGCAAGTGGTAAAAGTATTTTCATTTCTATGCTCTCGTTCTCCTCTACTGAAATGGAACCTAGGTATGTGTCCTTTCAGAACTGTAAGTAATTTGCAGCCCTTTTATGTTTTAAAGACAGGTGTCAGAAGACATCTTTCTTCAATTATTTTATCTGAATGCTGACATTTTTTTTTTACAAACTTCAAATGGTGACTGTGTCAACAAAAGGGTGTATGAGTCCCTTCAAGAACTTAAATAAGCAGCTCCAGTAATGACCCCATGTGTGGTAATGAACTAGCAAAAGGTGGGGAGGGAAGATGATCCAGCAAGGTCAGCATTATACATCCTGGATGAGCTATTTCAGACATGGCTTTGTGTTTACCATGTAGACTTTTATAATGCTTTATAATTAGCTTTGAATGATTGTTTGCTGTTATTTGCCTAGAGACTCCATTCTAGCTAGGAACTTCCATTTGTGAAATAAAAATGATAGTTAAAGAGAAATGAAAAAAAAGAAAAATGCCAACTTTTATACTGAGCTAGTTAACATACACTTAGATTGGTTTTATTAGTGGATGCATTTAAATAGAAAGACCAGTAACCTCCCTAGGGAAATAAGCAAATAAGGTAGCTCGGCCATTGACAGCTTTAATTTCTTTCCATATGGAGGTATGTATCTATATGTGTACTATATATATAGTTTAATATATATGTATTCATTTATCTGTCTTGTTATATTTCTTCCTAAGGAAATTGTAGAAAATCATACAAGAATTTTGAGGCCTTTAGCTAGAATATGTGCATATATGGCGCATGTATTTTATTCTCTGTATACTGCTTTTATTTACTTGCTCTTTCTATGTTAAATATGAACACGGACTTTGATCTTAAAAGTAAAAAGGATGGATGAAGGTGAAAGAAAAGGGAGATCTTTGACTTTACAATTATGAGATACAAATAGAGTTCCACCAGATAAAATGTCTCTGTAATCATATTTAACAAACTGTAATATGCTACAATTTGCATCAAATTCACTGCCTACAATGCATAGTTTTTTCTCAAGAATGCCTGCATGAAGTTTGTAACAAAGAAATTGTTTAAGTGGAAATACATATGGATTCTCTGCAAAGCATGAATTTCGTCTTGTGAGAGGAATCAGGCCCAGTATATCTGCTGTAATTGTGAGAGGTAATTATAAGATCTCCTTGAAAAGGACGTTTTTACAGATCTCGATTTGGCTTTCAGCATTTATGAATTTGAATTGACATCCTTAGCACAGTGCCAATTCCGCATGACTGGATTCATTCCGCAAACAGAGTTTAAATGGCTGCGTATGTACTGCTAAGCTCACCAGGGCAGGGTTTTGTGCAAGCATCAGATTGTTACCCTGGTGTGGTTTTGGGAAGAAGGTGATTTTAGTTGTGTTGTGCTTTTTGGCATCCCAACCAGATAATTAAAATGATATGGTTTCTTTACCAGTATAGTTGCCAGGTCATTTTAGACTCAGGTTTGCTTTTAGCTGACCAGGTCTGGGGAAGAAGAATTGCCATCCTTGTTTGCATGGAGTGAGAAGCCACCAATTTTTCCAGTCCCAAAGAAGCAGAATCATTCTGCTGTGCATGCCCTTGGCTGTGGAGGGAGCAGAAAGATCTCCAGACTGCTTGAACTCCTCAGCCTCTAGATAACACATCTGGGCTTATTTACCATCTGACTGAATTTCTACTAGAATGAGAACTTTTAGCCCACTCCTCCTGATATATTTTCTTTCAAAGTCTATCCCTTTACTTTTGACTAAAAGCAACATAAAAAGTTTTGTTTTCCTCAATCAGTGAGTAAACTTCCTGTTTGTTAGTTGAGAGTTTTACTGATTTCTCAGAGAGGAAGCCTGGGAACTAACTGGAGTCAGCTGGTGTCCAGCATGCTCTTGCAGTGAAGATGGCCACCTTATAGCTGGTTATCAAGTGTAGCCAGTACGTCAAGAAAGGCAATTGTTCTCCTCTCCTCTTCAACACTGGTGAGACTGGAGCATTTGGTCCAGTTCTGGGCTCCCTAGTTTGAGAGAAGTAGTGGAGCGAGTGCAGGGAAGGCCACCATGGTGGCTGGGAGCTGGAGCACATGTCCTGTGTGGATGGGCCGTGGGAGCTGAGCTGTTCAGTGTTAACATCAGAAGGAAAAGGGAGGATTTTGGTGAGGTCTCCAGCTACCTCAAGGGGGACTCTAGAGAAGGCATTTTTCAGGGGGGTTCTGCAAAAGGACAAGGGAACTAAAGTCCTAGGTTGCAATAAGTAGAGTTCTATCCACAGACAGCAGGGAAAATAAAGTCACCATGAGAGTCATTAAACACTGGAACATATTGCTCAGCGTGGTAGAGGGTTTTCTAACCCTGAAGATGTTGAAAGCTCACCTAGACAAGGTCCTGAGGAACCTGTTCTTGTTGTTTTTTCCATGAACAGGGATTGGACTAGACAACCTCCAGAGGTCCCTTTCAAACGAAAAAGTTCAATGATTCTGAGTTAGAATCAAAGAACCATTGAGGTTTTAAAGGACTTCCAAGGTCAAGTACAACCTTTGACTGAATACCACTATGCCCACTAAACCATACTGTGACAGACTAGATCTGCCTTGTGCCTCCTATACTTTCCTTCAGCCATAACCACAGTATTTACAGCTAATTTCTATTCAAAATCACTTTTGATTCCACTTCTCTATTTTAACAATAAAAAGTTAGTTTTGGTAAGTTTTAAGTATAACACGATATTTTGTAGGGTGAACTTACAATTCTGTACTTCTTCAGCTGCCTTGTGAGTCCATCTTGTTTCAGCTTTGCATGTAACAAATTAGAGCGAATAAAAATTTAATGTAGGTTTGTTGAACTTAGCAATTTTTTAATGTGTGCTGCTTTTAGATGGGGGACAGTAAGCAACCATACTCACTGGAATGTATTATTCCAGAAGTTTGGAGTATGTGTCTTGATTTGTGTGCGTTATCTGATCAATCAGATTTTCTCTAGTATGTTCACTTCTAAAGAGGTAAGTGCTACTGAGTTGCTTGATTTAGCATTTGATTTTGCCTTGATGGGATTGCAGATATGGAATGTGTTCTTGCATACAGTAATATTGACAGCCTACAACATATGCATCGCGTGTAACAGAATTTGAAAAGTTATTGTAGGTGATACTGGCAATGGTAAAGTGTCAGAAGCCACCTAATAATCTGATCATAACTAACAAAGGAGATGCTTTTATAGTATTTACAAGATCATGATAAACTGGATTAATATGGAAGTTGCATTTGGAGCATATGAAAGAAATCTATCTGAAAAATTGTTAGCAGTGATGGTCAATTAAAGCAGATTCTTAATGGAAATGCTAGGAGAACCCTGAAATTTAAAGAAGTTTGAAGGTATTATAACAGGCATGGGCATTTTTAGACAATTTTTTACAGTGTTTTAAGTGTTTTCCTAGATGGGTCATAGTGTCCCGTGTCTTCACATACATATGAATTTTAGTTTAGCAAAAAACAAAGCAGGTAGCTTAGATCTTACTTCATTTATACTCTCAGTACTAATTTCAGTGGATAAATGTGTTTGTATATATGTTTTTTAAAATTATCTCTGTTGGGTTGTTTCCTTTGGCTTTGGAAAAGATACACTGGTATTAGAATTGGTCTATTCTCCTAGTTAGCTGTGCTGTGATGCTGGTATGTACTTCCAGTGTCAGTGGCTACTCATTTTTAATTTGTTTTTAATGCCAGATTAGCATTCTCTAATGATGTTTATAATGTATAACCCACCATTATATTACTTTTGTCAAAACTGAGAGTCAGACCCAAACAGTGTGGGAGACACTGAAGGAACCTGAATAAATCTAATAAGGGTCTGATCAAATCCCAAATGCATAGCAAGTTACATTACTTTTCATGATCCCTCTCTTCTTACTTCACTTCTCTCTGAGTTTTGGAAACATGCATGTGATGAAGGTGAGGGAAGAGCTGGCCTATGTGCATAACATCGATGACTGAGAATCTCACTGATTTCAGACACATCATATCTCATACTACAGTTACAGCCGTACAGCTGTTTAGTTAATGTGAATACTCACATCAGTAAAAGTAGAATTAGTAGATTTTATTGGTATTTATTAAATTCCACAAATTGGTGCGAAAGGTAATCAGAACAAGTAGCTTCCAAAATATGTAAAAAATAATCAGCCGGTGATCCTGTTTTGGTGATTTTTTTTTTTCCATTTAAAACAATACAAATTAGCTCTAACTCTATTAAGCACAAATTAATAAAATTCATACTGCAGAATTGGATCCAAATGGCAAAACCAAAGCCCTCAGTCTTGTGAAAATGCTCCAAGAGTCCTCCTCTTCAATGTGCAGCACTGGTTACACTTTCAGGTGATGGCTAAAAGAGAGACCAGCACTTCCAGTGTGGTTGGGTGCTGCATAGAATGGAAAGGTTTGTGAAGGTCTGATTCGTAGCTTCGTTTCCATTAACACTGACAAATGGCAGATATGCAAAGTGTTAGGTTAGAAGGTTTGAAGCATTTGCTGAGTAATCAAAATGTAGTAATTATACACACAATTTGGTGGTTTTAACGACTCTTGACTTGCCTACATCATATAGGACTTGGCTGGCGCCAGGTAGACTTGGCAACAGCTCTGAAAGATATGAGTCATGGGAATAGCTGGCAGATCCCAGAGATACTAGTACATATCTGAGAAGGAAAAAGTTCTTGACCTCTTTCAAGAAAGGCAAGGGAATATACAGATCAAAAGTTAGAACCCCTTTGCTAGTCAGTTTTGGTGTATTTTGAATTTCAAACATCATGGATTACCTGCTTGTTCAGCGGCCATCTAAATTGAAAGTAAAGACCATTAAAAATCAGTTTACTGACATTGCTAAGGTAACTGTTGTTTTGCAATGTCATGGTGGGTTGTGTTACCCATTGTGGACATCTAGCTGGTACAATATAACAATTTGGTTTTGGGATTCTCTTTAAATGGACTATTTATAACTATTGTAGAGCAGATGATTTACAGAGTCTGTAAGCTGCTGTGCAACTGCCATTGGCAAATGACAGCTGCTGGTGCTGTAGGCAATATAGGAATACCTGCTATGATTCACTTAGAAAGTGTTATGAAACATAACCTTAGATCTGTTCACAGATACCTACAAACAAAGTTGCAAGGACATGAAAAAAAGTCTTCTTGTAACTATTGTGTCAAAGCAGACAAAACAATAATTGAGCAAAAGAGATTTTTGAAAAAAATTATATACAGAGCACGTGAATACAAAATTAAAATGCAGTACTGCTTACCTCATCTATTTCTAGTTACAGAACCACAGAATGGTTGGGGTTGGAAGGGATGTCTGGAGATCATCCAGTCCAACCCCTGTGCCAAGGCAGGGTCACCCAGAGCAGGTTACACTGGATCACGTCCAGGCAGATTTTGAGTAACTCCAGATAGGGAGACTCCACAACCTCTCAGCAGCCTGTTCCAGTGCTCTGTCACCCTCAAAGCAAAGATGTTTTTCCCCATATTCAGAGGGAACTTACTGTCCTTCAATTTGTGCCCATTGCCCCTTGCTCTGTCTCTGCGCAACACTCTGAAATGAGTCTGGTCTTACCCTCTGAAAACCTGTCCCAAGATGTTTGTACGCATTGATAAAATCCTCTCTCAAGTTGTCTCTTCTCTAGGCTAAATAGGTGAACTTAATGTTTACTTAACTACTTTCTAAATGTTTCTTGCCCTAATATTGGGTTAGAAGCTTTCTTGAACCTACTGTTGTATTAGTTAATTTATTAAGAATCTGAAACATTCCTGTGAAGATTCCTGTGCTGGTTCCTCACAACCATCAATGAAAATATGATGTATTAGAAAAACTAAATTTTAAATTTTATATCTGTGGGATGGTGTGGTCAAACAGGTTTTGTATAAAATTTTGGATACAAATTGTTACTCCATGAAGAAAGAACTTGATTTCAGCTTTGAAAAAATGTATTTATTACCAGAATGAGTAAATAAAAAAGCCTGAAACTTTTGAAGTCCTAAGGTACTGAGGCTTCAATAGATTAAAAATGTATTAGCTTTTTATATTCTGTTCTGATACTCTGATTATATTGTTGAATCATGGCTGCTTCCATTTGCCTCTATCTAATTTCTTACATTTTCACATGAGAAGAAGAAAATAGATCCCAAATATCCTTTAGGATAGCTGCAGATTTATTGTATTTGGATTGAAATATTAAAAAAAGCCATCTTATGCAAGTGTGTAGGAAGATATTGTGCCCTTAGTTTTTTAAAAAAAGACCCCTTGGTTAATGGGGAACTTTGCTTTAGAATTATTGGTATAATACAGCTCACTCAGTTCCCCTTAATCGATTTGATCATGATAACTGAACTTTTTTTTTTTCCGTGAATTTTTTTTATTGTATTGAAAAATGTATGAAGAATACATTTGGTGCTTTGCATATGTGGTGATTTCTATATATACTACAAAATGCTGACAGGGTAGTGATAAATTTGTTTCTGGCATTGAAGGGCTGTATCTTGAGGGGACTTTTCTTCTTTGGTTCTTTATTCACAGAATGCTATTAGTATTGTTTGTTACAATGTAGGATATTTATAACAGGAAACATCTGTGGAGCCGTAATAAAGAATAGTTTTCATAAAGCAGTTTTACATTATCCTTCTACCAGTATCTGATAACAGTCACATTTATCTGGGTGTAGGAACGTTCTGACAGGTGTAAGGGATAACTGATTGATATAAACTCACTACTGCATGAAAATGAACCTTTTGATAAAGACATCTTAGTTAGAACTGATAAGTAAAGTACAGAGAACATAACTGTCTGCTATTATGTATCATTTTATTACCTTTATGTTGATCTTGATCTTTTAAATGGATAGTAAAGCATTGACAAAAGATGACTGAATATAGACATTTGTATAATGTACCTTTAGCGGGAGCATAATCTTTAGATCAAGGACAACTTAACAGGCAAAGGGCTCATAATTCATTAAAATAGAGACACTATCTAGTTCATAACATGGAAAACTTAAACAATGCAGTATTCTAAGGATTCAAAATTAATACTTTTTCTATTTCTTTTAAATACAGCTCTATTTAGATTTTGATGGATTGAGAGGCAGATGAAAGTGTTGGCTAAAAATTAAAAATAGTTAAGAAATTTATTTCCTGTTTTATCAGTTCCCAGAGCTTTTATGGACATATCCATGTTAACATCTCTCTGATATTAAGTTTTGAGCAGATGGATGCTGTGAAAATTATTACTTCATTTAATAAGATAGAAATAAAAGTGTTTCTCCGCTTATGTTTTTTCTGGGAACATGTTCTGACTCTTAAGTATTATTAATACAGTATTCTGGTATTTTAAAAAAGAAAATGAGTGGAAGCCTATGCTAATCTGAAGCCCTATAGAATCTAAATGAAAATGGTTGTCTGGATTAAGAAATAGCATCTTAAATCAGCCTGTTGGTATCATGGAGTAAACATCAGGAACTTTAATATTGTGGTATGTGATGATTTAATTTCATTTAGAAATAGGATCATTAAAATTAGCTGAGAAAGTTGCAATTAATAGGAAAATGTAATAGACCAAAGCACAAAGAAAACAAGTAGATACTTACAGTATTTTATCATACGTTAGGTATTATTTCAAAATGTTTGTGTAAATGGGTGTAGTCGGACAACATAAATTATGCTTATTTAATAAAAAAATACAAGAAATACAGTTCTGTATGCTGTAAGTAGAGTTTTTTGTATTCAGTATTTGCAATTTACTAATCATGCAATGAAACAAATACTTTTTGTTTTGTCTGAGGCTAGAACCTTAACTGCTTAGTCCTTGCTACTAAGGTGGAAAAGGCAATGATGAAGTTTAAAAATTGGTAATAATTTGGTTATTTCTTAACCACTGGTGGTGATAGTCTTTTCAACTTCAATGTCTTTCGAAAAAGTAAATTTGAGAGGAAAAAATATATTTCCCATTGTAAGTCTTGATGAACTTTAAAATGTTATTTTAAAATAGTACAATTTCAATGCTTTGTATGCATGGATAAATGTTGTAATTATTGCCAGCTCATCAGAACCTGCTAGATTGCAGGTAATCTGATTCTTTCATTTACTGTGGTTTTATTTTAAATAAAACTAAGAGTATGGTTTTATGAAACATACTTAGGGTCTGTGCAGTGGAAGTGGACTTTTCAATCACTGGTAGAACCTTGACATTTTATTTTTAATCAAAGAAATTTTCTGTCCTAAATTTAAAGGAATTTATGCACATGATTAAGCAATTTCTTGAATGAGGGCCTTCATTTTTACCAGCAGGGTACTTCATATGAACAGTAGTTTGTGCTGTGTAATTAAAATACGTTATCAGATTTGGCTTAATTAATGTTAAAACAAAACAAATGCTTGATGCCTGCTTCAAGGACATGAAAAAAAAGGCTTTCCTGCTATTCTTGATTTGTCATGTTGTGCCAATGTTGAAAATGAATGGATTATGTTACTTGCCATAGTGACAGATTCTTTTACCTGAAATGATGTTCTGCATATAGCACTTGTCTGAAATCAGTTGTTCATATGCTGGAGAAGTCCATGTACGTCTTGTATGCAAATTATTATCTTTTAATCTGTTTATGAATACAGCAAGGTTGAGGTAGCAGAGGTCTGAAAAAATTAACATTGCATTATCTTTGCTTTTTGTGGGGTTAAAACTTTCAGAATATGCTAATATAAATTGTGGTTAATTTTCCTTATTTTTATGGCAACTGAAAAAGAGGGGGGGGCGTGGAGTTGCCTCTTCAAAAATATACCGTCTCTGTCCAAGATTCTACATCAGCGTGTCAGCGAAATTTTCATGTTTAAGAAATGACTGTGTGATCCACCTCACGTGACTCTTATCTCCTCTTCTCCAGCGGCCAGTAGTAAAATTTGACTTGCATGAAATGGCAGGAGAACTATGTGACTGTTTATAAAGGTTGTTCAAGAATCTTTGAAACCTATCAGCATATGCATAATTCACATTATTTCTTCTTTTGGATCTTGATCTGTCTAATATGTGTTTAGTATGTGCGTGTTGTTTTAATAGTTATGTTCTGAGCACAATAACATGAGTGACATAATATTTTTTTTTAAACTCAGGGGAACTATATTGATAAATTCAGTTTTTCAGATCACAGAAAGTATCATGCTTGTTGGTGATACATGTAGACTTGATAACGAGGCTGAAATCTAAATAAACAGAACATCTGAATTTTTTGTTGCAGTTGAAGTCATGGTCCATTTAATTAAAGAGTGAGACTTACTAGACATGGGAATAGAAGACTTTGACATACATACGTGTTAGTCTGACAACTGCCAAGAAAACGAAAATTTTCTTCCAAAAATGAAAGTTTAAAACACAAAACAGGAAAACCCTAAACAAACCCAAATTAACTCTTTATTGGAGAAAATATTTTTTAATTTTCAAAATGGAATTCAGCTTTTTGAAATAATTTCTTTCAGAAAGAGATATAAAATCCTCGTTTGCAACAGTACTGATGCACACCTCTGTAACATATCATTAGAATGTTGGCACATTTTCAAAGTGAAACTTAATCAGAAAAAAGAAAGAAACAAAAAGGAAAATCCTGTAAAAGTATAGATAAAAAACAAACCAAAACCAAACCACAGAGATAATATTTTAGAATTCTTTAGTGGAATTGCATCCTGGCAAAGGCTGATTAGAATAAATAAACCTCTCCTGACCATCAACTCTCACTGGCTTAGAAACTTAATGTGTTAGTTTTGGTGCTTCTTTTTCCCTTTTTCCTTTTTTTTTTATTTTTAATATATATATTTACAGGTCTTGGCAATATCTGAGAGACCTTGTTTTCATTTCTGGTCACCACCTCAGCAAACTAATCAATGAGGCATGAACTGCTATCTGCAGAGAAAGAAATGAAAAATAAACCAGAGATAATCCTTCAGTTAAAAGGTTATTCTGTGCGATAAAAGCTATTTTGTTAATTTATTTACTTACTGGTACAGTGAGATAAAGTGAGAGAACAATTAGGGAATTCTAGTTGAAAGGATTTAAAAGGGCAATGACGACTTAATATTTTAGGTTATTTGATTGACAGTATAGTTACACAGATATCTTAAACTAAAAAAAATTACAGTTTTTAGTGAGTCAAAATTCTGTTCAGGTCCTTTAGTATTTTCTGCTATTAGTATTTTCTCTACTAATCATATCTTCATGCTCACAAATATTAGTTTAAATCCATATTTTATTTTACATGGTAATTCTTTAAAATAGGATACTAAATTGTTTCTGTAGTGTCTGCAGTAATAATTGTTTTTTGTATTTTATCCTTAATTTTAATCTTTTCATATTTCCTATTCTTCAAAATGTACTAATATGCGTAAAAATTTCGTTGGTTTTGACCCATATGTAATCTAGTATTGGTAGTTTGTAGACTATTATGTGCTACTAAATTTGGGTTAATGAAGCTAATTAAAAATTATTTTAATATTCAGATGGTTAATTCTCTCTATAAACACCAAGTCTAAGAAAGTTATTAATAAAATCTTTACCTAACATGTTGCAGCAATAGTTTATTTTTTCCCAGTGTCTTGTTGAAAATTTTTAAGTTTGATTTATTAATCAAATCTTCCTAATGTGCAAGTTTGCATTTTAGTTTGTAATTCTGATTAGTTGCAGACAGACTTCTAACAAAATCAGTATTTTGCATGTGCATCTCTACCTATTCACAGACATTTTGAGAAGCAGAGATACATAGAGATATCTGTCTTTCTCCAAGTCTTTCAGGAGGGTTTGATCTATGCTTGGGAAAAAGTAGTACAATGAGCAGCCCCTTCATCTTTTGGAAGTGGACAATGCTGTGTAGAATTCTCTGTATGCAGAATAATCCACTTTAAAGAGATTCAATATATAGTTGTTGATACGTTACAGCTTCTGTCATTTTACAGGACTGAAGATTATCATTGCCAAGAAATTTTCTGTTTCTCTTTTGGATCTTCATCTTTTCCTCTGCATGAGGATTGGTCTTTCCTTTTTTATTCTACTTGGAGAGCTGTTTTTCACTCAGCTCTTCTCTTTCTCACTTCCATTTTTATGAAGCCCTTTTTGTTCCAAACCTTGAAATTTGAACCTTTTTTATTCTAGCATAGGAAGAGAAAATATTTTTCGTTGCTCAGTTCTATTCTCTAATTTCTTACAAGTTGTAGAGACATTGACCTCGGTCTTGCAAATTATAAGCAATTTTTGCACAGATGGGTTGACCATACCTTCTGTGAGCTATCACGGGTATACTACAGTTACCACAAAAGCCAAAGGGAGGAAAGGGCTCATGACCATTGCTGCCAACCAACAGCGGCACAGTGCCCATGCTGGAAGGGTATCAAGCAAATCCTCTTACATGTCAAATCCAGGCAGTGGAGACTTCAGTAAATTTGCGTGCAACCTTTGCACCACACTTCCAACACAGGCTCTTCTTTGTTTGCTCACTGCCTCCACCATGTGGAACTGGCTCACGGGCCATATGTTACAGTGTTCCAAACTGAAGAGTCAGGAGAGGTGGGTCAGCTAAGTTCAACTTGGCTAGTTGGAATCAGAAATGGATTGTCAAATCTTGGTCAAGCCCATTTAGAATTAATGAAAAAAGTGAAAAAATTGGCAGCTGAATAAGAAAACCCAACACGCTTGGAGGAAAAGAGTTACTATAGAGGAAGTCTGGGAAACTGTGGTGAACATCTTCCAATCCAATAGTCATGGGCAGCATTGCACAAAGCATCTCTTCTCACTCCTCCCTCTCCCATAAACCATCTTTGTTTCCTATTTAAAATCTGTGTTTTTTCTAACGTAATTGTTCATATTTATGTTAGCAACATTGTGTGTTTGATATCTTGCAAATACACTACACCAGAATGTGTTCTGAAGGACTAGGGCTTGACATATCCAGACAAACAGGATCCTCATAGAAGGTGTTGCTGGTACATGTATATGCTCAAGATACTAATATTCAACATTTACATTGAAGCTATAAACTACCAGATTTGGGTAGTCTGTGTAGCACTTTGTGCAATACAGCATTGCCCCTCTTATACTGTGACTTTATTATTCGAAAATTCATATGCACATGCAGAGTAGAGGTGCAAAAAAATTTAAGGCTAGTTTGACTCAAGTGTTTTCAGTGATGTGATTCCAGCATAAGTTTTAACAGGTTCTCATTCTTAAACAAGTTTTAGCAAATAAAAGACCCTTTTGGGCTAGAGATTGTGTTTTTCTTCTGGTCTGGAAGTGTGCAAACACACTTCCTGTATATCATTATTGTGAGGGATTTGGTACATGATCAGAGTGCGTGCAGTCTAAGTGAAGTGGCCACCACCTTTGAAAACAGGGTTACTGGCAGATAAGAAATACGAAGATCAGAGAATCATGGAATCATTCAGGTTAAAAAGGACCCTTAAGATCATTAAATCCAGCTGTAAACCCAACACTGCCAAGTCCACCGCTAAACCATGTCTCTAGGCACCACATCTGCATCTTTTACACACCTCCAGGGATGGTGACTCAACCACTTCCCTGTGCAGCCTGTTCTGATGCTTGACAATTCTTTCAGTGAGGAAGTAGAGGTGGAGACCCTTTCTCTCCTATTGCCACAGATTATTGGTCAAAATGAGATGTGGTGGAGGGACGTCCTGGGTGGTGATAAAACTATCTGAGAAAATGCAACAAGTTGGTCAGCATGAAGACTAATATCACAGATAGACACTCTTCATCTCTGTTGAAGCTATTCAGGTACATGGAAGAGAATGAAAGATTTCTTGGACAAGAGAAAAGAATGAGTGTGAATCTGTGTCATGATAAGGGAATTCATCTAGAAGGCAAAAAGTTGAGTTCTAATCTGTGCTTAAATAAAGTTTTATTGTAAACTAAGCCAGATCTGTAGAGTACAGCCAGAAATCCTTCACCTAGATTAATGGTCTTGCTAATGTTACTTTTTTCCCCCCTTTGTAGTTTAGTAGATCTCTCAGTCTCTTCTTCAGTCTCAACATTATTATCCTGACCTGCCTACAGGATGATGATTATTTTTCTTCATAAGAGAGTAAAGTTGTATGGCTCTGCTTCAACTGAAGTCGTCTTTCTTTCTATGTGTTTCACATTCTGCATAAGTAGTCTATATTTATGATGATTTCATACAAGTTAGTGACTTTCTCTTTCTGCAGTAGCTGTGTTAAAGGTTAAAGCCACTTAATAGTTAGCTGACTAGGGTCTCTACATAATAACCACTGTAAGCCACAAACACATCCCCAAAGTGATTTATACTTGAAAGAAAAGGGGATGAATAGATCTTGGAACATGTCTTGCTCTTCAGGGAAACATCATAAATGACTGACTTCAATGGAATATGTACTTCTGGAAAAGTTGGGCTAGTTGAACAATATTTCCCCTTAAAACTTTTTGAAAAAAACAAAAGTCTGTAAGTGAATATTTTTGTAAAATGACTAGAATATGTTGTAATGCAGTTTTTACTATTTAAAGATTGACTTATTCATAACTTCAAAATATATTTTGCTTGCTTTTTGCCTGGACACAGAAGCCTAGAAGTGAGCTATTCAGCCTCCAAAAAATAACAGTATATATTTGAAACATCATCACAGTCTTTTCAGAACTGATGGGAAATGGTGCCACATCTAATACATTATTTATCAAGCTACAATTTCAGGAATAACAAATATCTTAATTAGTGGAATTAATCAATTATGCCTTCGTATATTAGTTGCCTGTAGTCCTCTGTAAGGAAAAAAAAGTTTCTTCTTTTATTCTACCTTTTTAAAATGTGGTTATCATGCTCTCCTTCTTTCAAGCATTTAGAACAAAGTCTCGATAATTTAATTACATGCCTCATTCAAATGCAGGATCATATGAACCTGTAATGGCTCAAATAATCTGTTTACTAATAATTCATCCAGTAGTGCTTTTTTTTTTGAAGGGAGAGGGGAAGGGAGAACCTTATCTGCAATTTCACTTTGGTACAGTATTATAAAAGAAAAACAATATAGTTGCCATTTAGTTCAGTGTTTTTGGGTGCATTTAAGCTATTGAATTAATCTCACTTTAAACAATAGAATATAATAGTTTAATAGCTTGCCTCTGCACTGGCTTTGTGGGATGCTGAAATTAGTATTAGAATGCACTGTGTATAGTTTCTGCTGAATCTGATTGCTTTAGCAGCAGTCAGGTTGATAGTATCAGGTTCCAGCTTGCTGGGTCAACATGGACCCAGGCCATTAAAGGAGAAAGGTTCAGGGAAAGTTCATTTCTATTGTTTTACCATGGTTACAAAACAGAAAAAAAAAGGAGAAATCCTGCATTTATAACTTATTGCTTCCTTGGGCCCTGAAGGTAGTATGATCTTTTTTTCCTCTTAAATTGAACACAGAAATATAAACCTCCTGATTATCTGTAATGTAAACAAAAGAATATTTTCTGATCACATTTAAAGTAAAACACAGATGTTCTGCATTGACTGCTGATGTCATTAAACAAAGTGTTTGCATTCATTTCATTTGATCTCCCAAACTGTTAGCATTTAAATTTGTTACTAGGTCAATAGAAAAATTAAAACTTCATAGCGGCTTTATAATACTGACTTTTGTTTACATAATTTCCACTTTAATTAACTCACAGTAAGCTTGTTGAAATAAGTATGTTTGCTTTTTCTCTAAGATAGAAGCTGTCCATTGAAGATTTTCTTTTTATTGTGATTATAAAATGAAAAAAAAAATTCATGAAAAAGCATGAACTTAAATATCATTGTGTGCATGTAACATTTATGGCACAGTTGTAAACCACTTGTGAGGTACCATTATGAAAGGGTTTAAATCTTAAGACAAATGTTTTTGTTACATATATAAGGGAAAAAGAAAGAATGAAGGACTTAGCACAGCTGTAGTGTGTTTTACATGAGAACTGGTGAAGAAAGCTTATTGTACAGCTTGAGTACTTCATACAAAGAGGTAAATCATGTAATGGGTGTAATATAGAATAAAATTTTTTATTTGTACCAGTATGAAGACATTCTGCAAAGCAAATTATTTCACAAACATTTCTCTTAATGGAAAGGTTTACATGAAATTTGACTGAGCTCTGAAGGCTGTGACACAGCATAATATTTAACAATATGTTTTTATTTATAAAGGCTTTTATGTATAATTCTCATAAGTCACTTTTTGGATAAGTGAAGACATCTTTAGATTTGACTGTTAACAAGTCAAAGATAATGGCATTCAAGAGAATGCTAGTTCTGGAAACTAGCTTTCAGGGGTGAGTTTATATTTGTTATTTTCCAGAGTTGCCTGCCTATATTATTATTAACTGTGATCTCATTAAGAAAAACAAATTTCACATATGCTAAGCTGGGCCAGGATGAATGTGTATTTTAATTTAAGATCTTTGGGAAACATACAGATAATATTGTTGACTTAGTATGTGTCATCAATCTTCCAAGACAGTGCAAGGCACATGCTCTTAGGGTCTGTCTACCCAAAGAGGTTTACAGGAGATGTCTGTGGTCATTTGAAAGATTCATCTCACTATAAAATTGCAATTGACTGAATTGATACTTGAGTCTTAACAGTCCTGTTGTGGAAAGGAAGAAAAAAGAGAAAATGTTTGTTTGGCATCTGTGAAAGTTAGAAAAGGTTGCGGCATGCAAGGAGTACTAGGTAAACTCTATTACCCTTTGTTTATCCTTGACTATGCTTCTAGGTTTCGTATCCACTAGCAAATGACATCTGGTTTTTCATTTGACTATGGTGCTCGTTTTCTTTCTTAAATGATTGTGTTAATGTTGCGGTGCCCAGCTAATCACCAGCAGGGATTGCAGTCTGTGTGTGCACAAACTGCACAAACAGATAGGCACACGCATCTGAGAATATGTGTTTGCATACAGAATCATAGAATCATTTAGATTCGAGCCATTAACCTAACCCTGCCAAGTCCACCACTAAACCATGTCCCTAAGCGTCCCAGCTACATGCCTTTTGTATCCATCCGGGAATGGTGACTCAGCTTCTCAGGGCAGCCTGTTCTGATACGTGGTAACCTCTTTGGTGAAGAAATTCTTTCAAACATCCAGTCTAAACCTCCTCAGACTGACATGTCTGTGATTCCTAGTATGAAGATGAGAACACCTGTTGCCTTGGTTCTATCAGCCTAGAGACTCCTGTGCATGGAGAGTGTGCTGCCCTATATGGCCTATATATATATGATATACTTATATACCCATACAGGCAAACGTATCTCACGTGAGCAGTCACTGTGTGAGAGAGAACACTCTTGCAAGGACTACACCTCCTACTCACAGGAGTCCAAAGCATGCATTGTAAATTTTTTTCCCTTACGTTGTTGAATAAACAGATAAATTGGAGCAAATGACTGCTTTATTGTTCCACGTATTGCTTAAAAACTTTACAATGTTAATCTCTTTCGAAAGATACTATAATGAAGATATACTGAGAAATAAAATGAGAAAGCATCATTACAAACATATTATACTTTGCCACTTCATACAGTTCAATTAAAACAGAATATATCTGTTATCCATGTCAAGAAAATTTAGAGAAGAATAATTGATGGATATGAAATTCTTCTAATTTGCTATTTTGTTGCTGTACTTTCTTCTTCGAATATTGATAATTTTTTGGAAAAACTGTATGAACACACTGTCCAGTTAAAGCTTGGGAGTGCTTTTGTATTGGAGAGCTATAAAGTCGTGAAGACATCACTCTGACTTTCAGCCAAGCATGTAACCAAGCACATTTCTGGACAGGATAATGTCTAATTTGATTCTTGTTCTGTAAAAGGGACAGTCTTCTGCTGGTTTTTTTTTTTAAGAACTTGGTATCCATTACCACGCGAACTCAGTTCTGCCAGGAGTACTTACAAACAGCATGGGGAAGCATGTGGTTTGGTCAAGTAGGTCTTTCCTTAGTATCTTTAGTATCATCTTTAGTACTGGAGTGAAGCTTGAAACTACAAAAGCTAAAACAAAGTCTCAAACAAACATAGTATCTTGGGGCAAACTCTAGCACTGATGAAAAGGTACCTCTAGTGTGATCCATGACAATTTGATCACCATGTCTAACATTCAGAGATCATCAGCCAGAACAAAATCAGGAGAAAAACCTCCTTTGTATTAGTATATTTGATGATTTGGATGATTTTTCATTCCTGAGCCCTTAACTTGCATGTGACAACATTTTCAGAGCTTTTCTGTGTCTAAGCAAGATAGAGTAATAGAAGGGTCAGGTTTTGTTGGTAAGAAAACAGAAAAGAAACTGAGGTAAATCTTTGAGAAAAGTAGGAAGTATGATGAATCAAAATATAATCGTGAATTGGCACCTACTTTAACTCTTGTCTAACTTGACTCTGGGCATAGATAGAAAATGTGCTTGTAATTATTGTGATTAATTTGTATTTCATTATCATCATAATGTTCAGTGAGGATTTGTTCTTGTTGTGCTATGAGCTATATGGCCAGAGCCAAAAGAGAGCTCTGTGTGCATGTTATGTATGGAGATGTGCCAGGCACAGAGTATGTCAATCAGATATCATATAGATGTGCATACTGGCCAGCTGTAGTATGCTCCAGGAGAGTGTGCTGCAAGTCTTTGTGCCATTTTGCCCATCCTGGAAGTTGTATTCCTGACTAAAATTCCCTTATATGAAATTCTGTGGTATTTGTCCCATGCTGCTGAAGATGTGAGTTCCTAAAAGGAAGGATGAATTGATTTTGAGGTTTCTTATTGAGAATTCATCATTGAGAATGTGTTTGCACCACTAGAATAACTTGATGAATTTGGTAATTTTATTTTGGGGTTCTTTATTCTGGCTAAAGTGAGATGTTTTTGAGAAATACATCTTTTCAGACACAATTCAACAGTAATTTGTCTTAATTTCAAAGTCTACATGTCTTTATCATGTACTTTGAAGATGGGAGGTAAAGGGACTAGTAGAGCATGTGTACCTTTTCCAGTCGCAGAGTAAATACAGAATACATCCATATTAAAATAAACTTCTCAGTAATTTATCTAGGCTTTTCTATAAAATAGATTATTTGATATCTTCTTATGTAATTCTGTTGTATGAAGATTCATAATGGAATTACCAGAATTACAATGAAATAGAAGTAATCATAATGACTCAAAAAATCTTATCAGAAGTAGATACATTTGTCAGCTCTGTTATCTAAAAACATACTCCTTGTACTACTTTTTAGAAATGACTGATTAACCTTTCAGTGTTTCCTTAGGATAACACATTAGTAGCAGACTGTTATTTCTGATAGGGCAGACTTTACGTAAGGTAGTTAAGGGACAGCTTGGAGCACTGACTGCATTTCAGGCCTGCAAATAGCATACCTTCAAACACTGACTAAGGGTTATGGTGATGTATTTTAAGGTATCACCAAATTTTATCTTCTGTAGCTTAATAGAAATGCACTGAATGACTTTTGAATTGTTGAAAGGTTAACAAATCAAAGTGTCTTTGGTTGGATGACTGCAGTATTTCCATTTGGACCTATAGTACTGTCTTGTTTTTTATGGTTCTATTTTTTTTAGGACTTAGGAGTCTTGGATTGGTATTCTTCATTGTCTGAATTACTATAGTACTGCTGCTTCGGAGGGAAAACTGTGTTACCGTTCATATGTTTATTGATGCTGCTCTGCAAGGAAAACGGGAGGTTGATTCTTTCTGTTCCATGCCTTGCACATGTAAAATAAAGTACAAATTTGTTTTACAATATTCCATAGTAGAGTATAATGGCCAAGCAAATCTACATCTAGGCTTGCAATGGTGGAACACTCTAACACACCTGGGATCTTGATTTCACAAACAGATTTTGGGTACACAGATCAGGTTTTTTATTCCCCTGGAGTATACTGTAGTTTAGTTTTTCCCTACGAGTTCATATTTTGCTCTGTTTTGGAAGTAAAGTACATCTAGAGTACACACAAGGATTTACCAGTTAAAGGGCATCTACAAGGATAGGCCCTATCTTGTATCTCTTGGTCTGCATGGGTTTTCAGTGATGAGCACTGTGCTGGGTGTTGCACAAACCCATTGCTGTACTGAGAGCTGGTTACTGTCGCAAACAACTTGAGGTCAGAGTGACAGAGGTGAAACTAATGGTGTGCATATTCTTCAGCTTCTAGTTTAGGACTTGCTTATTGATATCAAATAGAACTGCACTCAAAGAGTAGACCTGCTCACTCCAGATATCATCTGCTCAAAGAAACTTGTAACTTTTAATGCTCAGTGCTGATCAGTAGATTAATACTTATTTTGTATTTGTACACATATGCAAATACAGACCGCCTTATTTAAAGGTTTAAATTCTTGATTTTAGTGAATATTGCATGGTTACCATCAGTCTGTGTTACACCAGCTGAGCAGTTATAGCTGTACAGACTAGGACAGAGTCTTTTCAGTATTTCATATCACTACTGTTACTCTCAAATGTACAATAAAAGTCACTTTCAAGCTTTTATTTAGGCAGTTCCAGCAATTCTTTGGAAGTGTACAGTTAATGAGTGTGGGTTTTCAGAATTAAAAATAAGGTGAATAAAGGGCAGTGAACATTAACCACAGTCTCTGGCAGAAGCTAGAATAAAATTTTTCATTTTGAGTGTAAGGAGTTTTTTAAAGGGCAAAGGGTTTAAGATATAGGCGGCTTCATTAAAGAGGTGACAGTTCACTTGTTTCAGCATTTCATACAAAGAATTGTAGCCAATTAACTGACGAGTGCATTCAGATATTACGGTGGATACACTGATATGATAGAACTCCATTATCAACTGTTATGAATAAAAATAGCATATTAATTTACAAACTGCCAGGAGAACCAGAATATTTTCACGAAATACCTTGAATAGGACAGTATTTTTTTTTTTTTTTTTTTTTTTTGGGTTAAATAATCATTTGAGATGTTTATGTATTTTATATTTAATACAGGCAGTAATGAACAACTAGTTCTGTGACCCCTGGAGCAATGGTGGGCTTGCATCTTATGTAAATGCTTTTTCTTGTAGTGTTTCTCCTATTTTTTTTAAAGTGATTCTCAAAATGGCAGCTGCTCCCCACTATGTCCTGATGGAAGACAAATCAGATGATATTTTTCTAAAGAAGTTAAACAAAAATTTCTCAAATAAAGATAGTTACTTATGTTATGTATGGTTATATATGTTTTCAAAAGAGTAGTATGCTGTTATATGGCCTGTTTTTGCTTTGAGTCTAATTGGTTATTTGTACATGCAATTATCTGATTTATGTTCACAAATTTGTAATTACATGTGCAAGTTATATGCAGAGATGAATACAGATGGTTGGAAAACAAGCCTTGAAGCAGGACTGTTCATTCCAACTAAAGTTCATACATTGAAATCATTGTTTCAGGCCATATGCAGACTCTAACAGCCATAACCACAACAGTTAGGCTTGCTTCACACTAGGAATCATCTCAGCAACTTAAAGTAAAAACTTTTTTAAAAAAATGAAAGCTTAAAATTCTTTTAGATTGTGTCATTGTGGATCAAGCCTGCCTTTCTGGCCTATTAACTCCATGCTTGACATTTTTATAATATATATAGTAGATGATGTTTTGAGGGGATGTTTTTAGAATTAAAAGCCTAAGAAAAGATGAAAACAGTTGAGGAAAAAATAGGCTTTGCATCTGTTATAGTTTGGGGTTTCATGTGGGTGAATAACACTGTTAGAAGGAATCATTTAGCTTGCATATTTAAATTTTGGGTGCGGTTTATGCTGTAAGGTTGAGTGAAATGGGAAAGGCATCTGTTATAACTTGACAGAAAGAGCATTTTGTGGGAAGCATGCACTTTATGTGACTACTCTTTTCTTCTTTTCTTTTCTCTTTTCTTTTTTCTTTTCTTTTCCTTTTCTTTTCTCTCTTTTCTTTTCTTTTCTTTTCTTTTCTTTTCTTTTCTTTTCTTTTCTTTTCTTTTCTTTTCTCTTTTCATCTTTTCCTTATTGGTAGTTGCAGAATTATTCTGAAACAGTGGAAATAGAGGAAATAAATACAATTTTTCATGGTTTTCTTGTTGATATTGCCAGTATTCCTAACGAACTTTATTCAGGATCACCAATTCTGTGATTCCTGAGTACTGTTTCTGAAGCAAGGTTTATATGATGGAAAAAATATATCAATATGGTTTGAATCTATGCATGAGTTCTCTTTAATAATTGCATTTCATTGTTCATTCAGACTTATTTTCAGCTCTAGCTTGTATGGCTGTCATCATCAGAAGTTTGTGTTTCACAGTTATTACATAATCATGAGAGCCAACATACTTAAATGTTTTAAGAACTTCCAGGAAGATCTAGTGTTTCAGCTAATTAGATAAAGCAGTGAACTTTTTGACTTAATTTGATTCTGACATCATAATTCTGCCACCCAACAGAATTAGCCTAATTTCTTATCTATTTTTCCCTTTCCAATAGATGATTTACAGATCTCAATTTCATTAAGAGAACAGGCATCCGTCTGTAATATTTTGAGCTTATGTACAATCACAGCTGTATTCAAAGCTGGTACTGTAACTTACACCAGTAACACTCAGATTTCTAACTGGTTTTATTTCCTTTCTTGTCCTTTAGGTCATTCATATATTCAAGTAATATGATCAGTCAAGGAGAATCTTTTTCTTGTATTCTTTTGTTGTGTTTGTAGTAGGACTTCAACCATCAAGGGAGAACTGGCAGATGTTGCTGTAATATATATATTATATATTACAGCAACCTTGTACCTTTATCTCATACTCTTGTATCCAGAATATTACTAATCTTGCTGAAAAGCAGAGTGATTTGGGCTGCAGTGTTGAGGAGGATGGAAACGACAGGCTGTTTGCATGACAGTTCTGTTAGGAAAAGAAGTAATTGAACAAGGTCTTTTCTACCCCAGCAAAAGAGTAACATCCCAGGGCTAACCAGTGCTCCTGTATGACTGAGGTAAATGACTTTGGAATGGGATAGGAAGGGAAATGTATTTTCTTCCATTTATTTTTCTTCCACTGATAAACTGGTACTGCATTTCTGACACAATATCCACTTTAGGCCGTTTTGGTTCAAAAATAGCAGTAAAGTGTTCTGTTACTGAAATGCAATAATATTTCATTAGCATGATTTCTCCACTGCTCACTCCTGCAACACAACCTAATTCTTTTGAAGATCATTCATGCACTTCTTTATGAAGATTTTGAAACAGATCTTTGTATTTATTTTTATCAGCATTGTTTGCTGTCTCAGTAAGTCCTAATATATCATGAGTTCAGCACTAATTATTGCGTGAGAACATTTTCTCTTTAACTGTGAGAAGAAAAATAAATTTAAGGTAATTGCACTGAGAGTTTTATTGTTTTACAAGACTGCTGCAAGTAAAAAGGACATGGTGTGACTTCTAATGGTTGTTTTACTAACTGCCAAAACAAATGTATGCTCTGTCTCAGAATTGCATTTTTTGCTTTGTTTTTGAGTGGGAGCAGAAGGGGAAAACCTAAAATAGTAAAGTATAAGGTTTGGATCAATGTACTTTGTCATTTTTTTGCCTTTAAAATGCTAGTTCAGTGCATTAGAAATATTTATGAAGGTTACCTTGGCAAGCAAGTGTTTTCCAAGCAAAGGAATTAAATTGCACAAAAGGTTTAGTCAGTCTTCCTAGACCTTATTTTTCAGTACTGACACGCCCTTGGCTCAAGTCTTGCTAGTGTGAAGGCTGCACGTATGAGAGCGGCACAGAAGCTATCCCAAAACCCAGAAGTACCATGTGGGAAGAGTCCACTGCCTGTGGTTACAGGGTGTCACAGGGCATCCCTGCCTTTGCAGTAAGTCAGCAAGTGACATCTTCGGCCCTTTTGCAGTGTCCATTGTATGGCGAGCACATAATAACTGCTTCCAGTGGCTGATCACCTAAATTTTATTCAGCCAGCTTCTTTGAGGTCAAAAGTTCTGTGTCAGGCTTTGAAGCACTAAGGGGAGATGGAACAGATGAAAAATAAAGCATAGATTTTCAAAATGAAAATGAGATGCAGAAACACTGATGTAGCTAAAATTGGTATTGATATTCAAAGCTGGTTTAGGCAGTTCTGAGAACTTTAACAATACATTAAATAAATACAGCAAATGCTTGTTACAGATTTGCTGCCTATGACCTCTGGAACATAACTTTTCCAGCCAATCCCCAATATTACTGACTATAAAACTGCCTGGCCAATGGTAACTTCACTGCATCATGTTTGCCCAGCTACAGATGAGGACAATATTTCTGTGCACTAAACTCGCTCACAGACAAGATTAAAAATAAAACTTTAAATGTAGAAAACAAACCCTGAAATTAATTAATTTTGTCAGGAAAGGCAGTTTACCTTCTCACTGCTGGTCAGACTTGCAGTTTTCTTTAGGGGTGCTTCATGTGTTTAATAAAAATTATTTTAAAGAGTGAAACTTTGTTAATCGAATGTTAATATTGCACAATTGTTCCTCAAAATCAGGACATGAGAAAGATAAATCACAGAATTATCTCAACATTTTTCAACTTTTCATTTCCTAGTACATGTTTTGCCATGGAATTAGTCATCTGTAAAATGCTAGTGACATGCTCTTAGAGTTATTTGCTACTCATGAAGACTTTCAGCTGTTTTTGAGCCAATGCCTTCCTTGGTGCTCTAAAGTCTTAACAGAAATCAGTGGGAGGTCTACACATCTAAGGCTTTCAAGGATGAGACCCTTAAATTTTAAAGTCAAGTCTGTCTTCTGGAAGATAATAATAAGAGCTGAATGCAGCCTGGTTACTTTTAAAGCCAAGCAGATAGGTCCATACTATTGTCCCGTTGTCTCTTTCCATGTGATTGTACAGGACCAGGTTTTCTGTTGATTATGTCTGCTTTTAATTGTTTAGCACTATCAAAACATTTCCAGGAGCGAGCTCATACTTGATAATAAAACTGAAATTATGTAAAACTTCAAAAATATTATCAAAGCACAACATTTTAACTGATAAAGAACACTGATTCTTCAATTTTTTTATTCTTAAATTCAACCATCTGTTGTTTTCTAGATTTGATAACACAGGAAGGATGTAAGACTAATATATGTTGATCAAGAGACCAAAAAATAACCATATCCTCTGCTTTAAATGTACTCTCAATTGCTTCTCATGCTAATCACAGTGCAGTAGACATATACACCCTTTTTCTTCAAAGATGAAAATGCTACAGTCATGGTATTCCTTGATGTATTTATGAAATTGAAGGGACGAAATACAAATCTGGCTGAAAATGGATGGATTTATTTTCAGTCATTCTGGAAAGTGCTCTGGTTATCTAATTAGCTGATGTTAATGAAGAAAATATTTGAGTCTTTCAAGATTCACTAATCTGCACCTTGAGTTCCTCATTCACATAATGGCATATTGTAACTGTAAATCAGGATAATTTCTACAAAAATAAAGATTAGTTGTCTGTGGGAATGTCTTTTAAGACTTGAAAAAAGTCTGAAAATTTTATCACAAACTGATACAAGCTTATAGAAGGCAGATGGGTTTTCATGGGAATAAATACATTTAGGTGCTTTACTTTAAAAATGTGACTACTAAGTTAGTAATACATAATCCTATAGAAAGGTTTCATCTACTTCTTCAACATATGTTATCTCACTATGAAAATTTAAGATTTAGAGCAGAAAATACCTGACATTCATATTTCTGAAAACAGAGTGACAATCTATTGCATGTCTTTTCTAATGGGTAAGCAAGGAACTGTTAACTTCCCTATAGACTTCTCCCCAGGTCTTTAAAACATTTAATCATTGTGGCTTCCTTGGAATCTTTGTTGATATTGTCTAATTTCTGCTTTCTCTAATTTACTCTTCAAAGAATGAAATGGTAGACAGGAAGATCAGCTATGACTTCCAGATGTAGCTGTTTCTTCCAGCGTCTTCTTGCGGAGTCCCAAAACACTCCTTGACTTATCTGTACTATGACCCTGGCTATTCACAAGACTTACTTTGGCTTTTGGGGCTTTGGCATTTCAGACTGTTTGTCCTAGCTCTAAAAAATCCAGACTTTAGACATCTTCAAAATCAAAATGGGTCATCTTTGAATAGTTTACCCATTGAGATAATTAGCATTTCCAGAAGAACTCAAATGTGCTTTCGGCAAAACCAGTGTAGTTCTTCCAATAATTGTATTCAGATGAAAGACAAAATCTTACAATGTCTTTTATATGTCTATAAAAGCTTATATACAAAATCTAAATTTGAGTAAAAATAGTATTGTCATCAGCTTTTAAATGATGATTTTTGTATCTCAGTGTCATCAGCTAGAAGAACAGCTTACATTGCTCTGGCATTTAAATATATCTTTTACGTAATAAATCAACTCGTAGCTATTTAAATTGTATTTTGTTTTCATACTGAAGACAAATCTACTGATTTTGATACAAAATAGGAATATGAGTGTTTTGAAGGTTTCTTGGAATGAAAATGAACATGTCCTAATCTAAAAGTAAATACGTCTTTACTATACTCAAGTTTATGAAAAATACCAACAAAATGATTTATTAAGCTATTTTTATCGTCCTGTTTATGATAGTTAAACTAAACTACTTTTGATTTTTTTTTTAAAAGAGTTTATCATATAGCTATAAAAATGATAATGAACTACAAAACAACATGCAAGTTTTTAATTCTAGTCAGAGTGATTATTTTTTAAAGTAATTTTTTCATACCATTTCCCCCACAACTTTGGTAATGATTCATACAAAATACTTGCAATTCTTATAGTTTGAAAACAAATCTTACAAAATGGCAGTGTTTCAAGTTAGTAGTTTGGTTAATGAAACAAATGCGTAACAAATGACAACTAACAAATTAAGTAAAGTATTGTTACTTAATCAGTTATTAAGGACAATTAGATTTATTAATTTTAATTGTGTATTGCATAGTGCCTCTAAATCAGATCTTCCAGGCCTTAAGAAATAATTCTTAATGTGTCTTACAGTGTTTTTCTGCCTTGTTATAAGAAAAAAACCCATTTCTTAAATAGATAAAGGCCTTTTAATAGTAGATTGGAACTAGTGTCATTTAAAAATTCAATTTTTAACCTATTTAACCTATTAAATAGGTTTCCTTCTCAGAAATTTCCTTTAAATAGAATCACAGAAGCTGAGTTAGAAGGGCTCCATGAGGATCATCAAGCCCATCTCCTGGCCCTGCAGAGGACCATCCCCAAGTCACACCATGTGTCTGAGAGCATTGTCCAAACACTCCTTGAACTGTCAGGCTTGGTGCTGTGACCACTTCCCTGGGGAGCCTGTTCCAGTGCCCAACCATCTACTGTGTGAAATATTATTAGTAAGATTGGAATTGGGAGTTTAGGACTTTATGAAAACACTTACTTGGTAAACTTTAAAACAAATCATGGAATGGAGTTGGGTTCTGGACTTGTTTAGGGGGGTGCCCCCCCCCCCCCCCCCCTCCCCCATTTGTATACAATAGCACAAGCAACTTGATTGTAGAAAGTGACCAAAGGAAGAGTTCTGCCTTGGGTACTTCACTATCACTCACCTATAATTTGCTGCTGACCTTTGTTTATAGATTTGGTCCATGACTGTCTTCCCTTAGGCTCTGAAGAGGGGTGGTTTTATTCTTCAAAATCAAAGGCAAGAGCATGCAGGCTTCACCATGGCTATACTTGGTAGTAAACATCAAAGACAGTCTTTGCAGGTGTGAACTTGTTGTTTTTAAAGACCTGGAAGTCATTGGTACATTGTGCATAGTGCCACATTACCCTGCTTGTGTTCTGTTATGCTGTTGTCAGACCCTTCAATAATCATATCACAATAATGATTTGAGTACTTCATCATAGATACTTAAATGAAACCATTAAAGTTTTCCTACATAGTGGCATTTTTTGGTGGGTGAATATATTAGAAACACTCCATTTAAATCAGATCATTTTTGTCTATAATGTTTTGTTCAGTTTTATATGTATTCATGGGATGTTTATTTTTATTGTAAATCACAAAGGAAATATCAAAACCCGAAGACACTTGATTTGGTTTTGTGAGCTGGAATAAGACAATATTCTTTTTCTTCAGCTGTTTTTCTTTTAGTTTTGAACTTGTAATGCGACAATTTTGTTTATATTAAAGAAAATCAAAAATCCCAAACCAATCAAAGAAATTACCAAGCTTATAATTTTAATAATGACCTCAGATCAGGACATTAAGTTGGGAATTAATGATCAGTTAAGGTTAATGACTCAATGCCTTGAGTCATTAAACTTCAAGAAAATGCTCTGTACTTTGATTGTTTTTGGTTTATTAAAGTTAGGTTGTAGAAGGTGCCAAAAAAGGAAAACAAAAGAAGGTATTTCCAAACACAATGGAAACTAATAAGAACAGAAAACAGAGGTATTTTATTATCTGCCTCATTCTGCAGTCCCAGCATACCTGGGACTGATTAGAGTTTTGCTATTATGAGGACTTAAGGAGCAAAACCTTTCATACCCACCATTCTTTTTTTTCTTGTTCTGAAACAAATGAAGAACTTCAAATGTTTGGCAGATCATAGGTTAACGCTGCGGTTCTAGAGCAGCACACCACCTTATTCTGTGAAGTTACTCCACAATGTTCCCTAAATGAGCAGTTACAGGATGTTGCAGTAGCACCATGTACATCAATCTGTACATAGGAACACAAGCCTTTGGATATACATTGTACGAGCAGGTACATATTTGTATGTACACGGGCAATAAGTATTTTCATTGTCATCCGTATCTAATTTGTATGCTACTTAGGCAGTCCAGGAGATGGAAAGTTGTGCATGTGAGCATTAAACAGACAAGGAGCACTTAAACCTGAAGCCCTTTATTTTTCTGTACTGGACACATGTAAGTTGCTGTGATGGTGGTTGCTCAACAATATCTTACAAATAATTCCGAGTCCTTTCTGACATAAAGTAGTATATTTAAAGTAAGGTGTCTTAGTGAGATTTTCACTTTAAATAGAATAAGGGTTAAATGATAACTTGACTTATCTTTTAAATGACAAAAAATAAAGAAATTGCAAGACCTTTTCACACATTAGATATGTATTGTCATTTATCATCTAGATATCAGGCTAGCAGTGCGAAGTAATAAAACATATCATCGAAAAATGTGCTATAGGTCTGAATCACTCTTTCATTCCACCTCCCAGCTAACTGTAGTATTAAATCAAACAAGCAGAACATTTCCTTAGGCAGCCATTGCCTTTTAATTTCCTGAAGAACCTTAAAATATCATTCATTACAAGTACTACACATATTTGGTTTTTAAAAGTCTCATAAATCAATAGCAGGCTGACTGTAATAATTATTACAAGTTAGTGCATAATTTTCGTGCTGAAGGCTGCATGCAGAACTTTAGCATATGCAAACGAGGCAATTCAAACTGTGTATAGATATTAATATGAAGAAGCAGGTAACGAGGTGCAGGCTATGAATTATGCATCAAGAGCGGCTGATCTTCAATGAGGAAAATGAATTCAGCATGTAATCTAATTAGTGATGGAAGTCTATTACATCTAACTGCAAAAGCAACCGTCCTTGAAACAAATTTATTTACAGTCCATGTTACCACTTGAAACAACTTTGAAATGATGTGTAAGACAACAGCTTAATTGTAAAAATTTTTTTGTCTGTTTGTTTCAGTTCTAGACCTGGAAGGCCTCCTAAGAGGACTCAAAGTGTCACCTCCCCAGAGAATTCTCATATCATGCCACATTCTGTCCCAGGCCTAATGTCTCCTGGAATCATCCCGCCAACAGGTAGGATCACTAGAAACACCTTCACATGGACAATTGTTTGAATTCATGGCTTGTATCCACTTGTTAATAGATTAACAGTCTAGTAAAGCAGCACACAAATATCACAATAGCTCCCCTAATGTCACCTTATTGGTACACAAACATGTTGGATGTAATGGAAATCATGGCAGCTTAGTACTCCAAAATAACTGAACAAATAATAATCCTTTATGATTTTTCCCCTCTGTTCTCTTTCTTTATAAACAAAAACCTTTCAAAGCGTGAATTACCTATCATTAGACAATAATCTGCCTATTAATTTTTAATAGATCAGATATCTTCTGCTTTTTTTTTGCTGTTTTGCTCCATTAGATAATGTCATCATGAATATAGTTGCCTGGAGAAACCAAGTTAGTCAAAATAACTCCATGCTGCACATGTCTTTCTTAATTTTTCATCCTGAAATTCTATTTTTGATATGTCTCCTGAGGCCTTACACTAATGTAAAGTCCTGTAACAATCTGATTCTCATACTACTATTTTCTTTTGAAAGTTACTATACCATCTCCTAGCAGTGGCTTGCTCTTAGACACAGTGAAATTAAGAAAGGCTGTATTGCGGGGTGGAGATGAACAGTCACCCAAAGATGGAGGCACCCAACAGTCAAGCTGTTGGTGGTGCCACATCTTCTCTTTTCATGTTACAGACCAGTTAAACTCTGGGACTTCTTTCAGCAAAGCCCACCTGAGCTTCTACTTCTTCCTCAGTTGCTTTCCACTTATTTGCATGGCTCAGTCTCTAACACAGATTTTCTCTGGACAGATCAAATAGAGAGGAAGATTACTTGATCTTGTGGACCAGATGGATGGGTGGATGTTTCCGTACATGCCCATGATCACGTCTCTCTAAGTACGAGCATGATCCTTGGCATGGTTTTGGTCACAGAGGACTATAATTCCCAAAAGAAACGCTCAGTTCAGGAAACACCAAATACCAGAAAGTGTTTGGATGTAAATATCTCATCTGGAGGAAGGAGGAGAGTGAAGAAAGCTTAGCTCAGTGGACTGAAGGGGACCTGTACTTTGCACTTAGGCTCAGAAGTTGCTTTACATGATGAGATAGACACATAGCTAGAAATATTTAAATTGAAATTCACAGTTTTTTAAAGATGAAGAGGAGTGACAAAATGAAGAGAGGTCAGCCAACAAAGATTGGTAAGAGAGAGGTATAAAATAAGGAGAGGGAAGGAGGGATGAGACTGAGAACATAGGGGAGTACCGGAAAACATCAGGCAAGTAGGACTCACAGTGGTAGTCTGGGCAGGTGTGACCAGTAAAAAAAAAAGAATTGGGATTAAAATACAGTAGAATTTACAGGATAAAATCTAGTATAGAAAATAGAGATCGTGCAGAGTGAATGCATCGTGAGAATAGTAGATGGGATCTGTGTGGGGAGAGAATGAAAGTTTTTATAGGGCGGAAACATTCATGTTCATGAGGGAGAGATCAAAAATTGCAGAAGCAAAGGGAAAGTATTTGGGGGAAGTAAGGCAGGAAAATATCAAAGAAAAAAATGCATGTGAAAAGTAGAAAGGAGATGAAAGAAGTCAGAGACAAATAAGCAGGCACAGGAAAAGAAACCTTGTCAACAGTATCATTTGGGGTTTTGTGTTACAGCTAATATCTAAGAGCAGATCGCCTCTCGATTTTTTATTTTGAGAAAGCAGTTTAAAACCACAACTAATGCCTAAAAGTATCCAATTCCTCTCTAGTCCTTTAAAGCTGGTCATAACAAGTTAACAATAAAAATATATGGTACTAAAACCAGAGATCAAATTTTCTAGAGGATCAGCCCACAAAACCAGATGCAGATCTTTTTAAAATGACAATTAAAAAAAATAGAAGAAAATAATTCAAAATTAAAGAAAATAGGCATATGTAAGATTATTGTTCATCAAATCCTGTTAGGATGGTAATGCTTTGTGAGTCTCTTGCAAAAGAAGAAAGGTTTAAATGCAGTCGCTACTAAGTTTGAACTGGTTTCACATTACATGGCTTACCACAACAGAAGGAGTAGTATGACTTTTGCCCATTGTGGTAGTGTTGAGTCTCAAACAGCACAAAAATTGCAAACAATAACACTGATAGAAACAAGAACTGGGGCCTAGTGTTCCATGAGGTATGCAAAGGTTCAGCAAAGATGAAGAGCATCATGACAGCAGCACTACATGACAGTCATTCCAGCATTTTATAGACTGGCAAGTACAAAAATAGACTTACAATATGATCCTATGAGTTCAAACCAATGAACATTTGTGGATCTACATTGTAAAGAACTACCAAAACTACTGAAAGAGCCCTACCAAGGAAAAACTGTGATGACTGCAGTAGGTGATGTAGGTGCCATTGTTATGTGCTGCCACATAGTTGATACAAGAAAAATCTTGCTGATTGCAAACTTTTACTCCATATTTTGACTGTATATACAGAAAAACAGTGAATAGTTGAGGTTGTCAGGCACCATGGGAGCTCCCCTAGTCCAGCCTCCCCTGGCCAAAGTAAAATCACACAGAGCAGGTAGTTCAGGCCTGGGTACACTTGAGATTCTGTGAGTATCTTTGAGGATGGAGACACCATGATGCCTCTTTGCAACTTGTTCCAGTGTTTGACTGCTCTCAAAATAATGTTGGATTTTTTTTTACTTTTCAATGGAATTTC
This sequence comes from Corvus brachyrhynchos, assembly GCF_000691975.1. NCBI lineage: Eukaryota > Metazoa > Chordata > Aves > Passeriformes > Corvidae > Corvus > Corvus brachyrhynchos. Next base: position 1,292,885 of record NW_008237609.1, read on the forward strand.
CTGTATTTCAATTTGTGTTCACTGGGCCACACTTAAGAAGAGTATGCCTCTATCTCTGTCCTTACCAGGTTTTCACACACCTTAGTAAGATACCTCCACGTCTTTTCCAGGCTGAACAGTCCCAGCTCTGTCAGTCTGTCTTGATATGTCAGGAATTCCAAAAGATGGTTCTTCATTTGAGAAGTTTGTGAATTTCCTTTTAGGATCCAGCTCTAAGCAGAAAAAATAAAATTACTATTAAGTGCTTCCTCCCCCTTCTCTCTCTGTTTTTTTTTCTTTATAATAACTTCTTTTTAAGCTTTCTGATTGATTTAATAATCTGAGTATAATAACTAAGTTTCCTTCCTGCCTACAAAAAAGTATAAGTGATCACACAAACAATTATGTGCTATTTAATGCTCTTTAAGTATAGAGATCTGCAATTATTAGGTATATCCAGGATACACAATGCTACGATTTAATGCATGATTTTTACTTGAAAATTTTCCTTTTTCTGAAATGTGCCACATAATACAGAAATAGAGATCTAAAGGTGGAAATCTTGATTTCTAAAGTTCTGGTTCTGCGTGCATTGTTTATGTGTGCAAATAATACTGGTATTAAACTGTATGCTGAGATTTCTCATGATATTCCAGGACTGTATATTTTTGTAGGAGGCCAAGTTAAGGAACCCTTGAAAATATTTTATATCACTGATACAAAGTCTGAAAAAACATGCAGGGAACATTGCATCATCACTTAGAAAGAACTTGCTTTATGGAAGTATTTAGGGACTAAGATGAGATGTAGGGATGATATACAGAAAGAAAATAAAAGAGAAAAAGGGAATAATATTCCACATTTTTTTTAATGAACTATAAATTGAAGAAGTGAGGATCACCTCTCAGTTGATGTTCTGTCCATTTTATTACAATTAAATAATACCCAATTACACAATTGCTGATCTATCCACTGTCTTTCATTAGGGTCAATTTATAGAATGCTCCCAAATTTATAGAAGACTAGTCACCTCAAAAAAGATAATTTTATATTTATGAAAATAAATATACAGGACCTTTGATAGTGTTACAAAATGAGAAATGTGTAATAACAGGAAATTAAAAGCTTCATGAATTGTCCAGAGAATTAAAATCTGCCTATGTTACAAATCATGTAGTCAGAAGAAAGAATTTGGTGTAGGCTCAAACAGTTGTACTGACTTTTCCAGCTTAGCTAGATAACACCTTGAAATCCTTCCAAAACTAGATGGCTCATCATAGTTAACTTTGATCTGCTATCTCTGTGTACTGCAGATCTTTTCTTGGATAATGTGCCTCAAAAGTTGTCTAAAGTTGAAAGAGTAGATAATTGTAATTAATTGTGATCAATCAGAAAAGAAGTGCTGTATGTCCTGACTGTATGATATACTTTGTGGTCTGTACTTTTATGTCTAGACTAGCTATATAACTCATAAAATGGTATTTCCATTATTTGTCATAAAAACTTTGAAAAGCCATTTTCTTCACTTTTCTAATTATTTTGGTGATTGTTCTTCAGTATTTTAGGTTTTGAAGCTGCTTTTAAAACTCCAGACTTAATTCTTCTGCAGCTTGGCCTACTGAGTCTGAAATCTACAGCTGATGAAATGAGTAACTGCAATCTCTTGTGCTTATTTCAGGAACTGCATCTTTCAAAGATAAAATGAGACTATAAAGTGCTTTTGGAAATCACTGACATAGGGCAGGATAAGAATGCTCCTTCATATATTGATATCTATCAATAGATATATCTTTGTCAATTAAAAAAAAGTAATTTCAAAGCATGTTTAATTTATTACATTATTTTTACATTAAATTAATGTCAGTAATTTTTGTTGATGTTATTACTATTTTGAACAGGTTTGCTTTATGATAGGTACTTCTATACAACTATTCCACATCTGATACCAGACTTTTCCAGTATAAGGATATTAAGCTTCCTCTAGAATGTTTCACGCCAATGAATTATGACTACTCTCCTGTATGAAACCATTATTTTTCTTTTCTTAAGTGGTAATCTGAAGATGCAATTTCTAATTTCATCCTTATTTTCTCTCTTGCTGTGGGCCTGAATCAATATAAGTACATCCCAACTTCCATCTTGTACAAAATTCTTTGCACCACAAACTCTTTTTATGGGGAGTAAGAATAAAGAGGGAGTCGAAAGGTTTTGTATAGATTATTTTGGCTTGGAGGACAAATATTGTTCACAGATGCAGCGATTGATAAAGCGTGGTAATGTTTTTGCTAAAGTAGATGATGAAATTATTTGGTGTTTAAAGAAAGATTAATTACATAATTAAATAATTTCATTTTCTCTGGCTCATAGTTATTGGTGTTGTATTAGGCAGACTGAAAAAGTGGTTAAAATATAATTATCATTGTTACTCTATCTGCATCATATTGCCAAAGAATAAAATCTGTAGCTAGAAGTATTTTCTCTTGATAGGCTTGATCCTGTAAAGTCTTAAGAATGTATTTAACTTACTGAAATGACTAGAGTTGATTTCTGTGAGTATTCCAAGGGCTAGAAATTATAAGTTGGAAGTACACAGTACTTTTGAGAAACAAATCTATTATTCGGTTTCTTATTTTATGCACTGGGTACCTTTTGAGATCCTGTGATGGTTAAAAAGCTACACATTGATAAAACTGAGTGGCTACTGTTTGCTTATTTTAAAATACATTCCGTGTTAACACAGTATTTCGGTTATTAATGTTAAATCATTTTTATTGTTAACATTGATTCTGATTGGTGTTATAGGATGATAAGCTGTTCATCTGTTGGAGCTGAACTAACTTACTGTAAGAATAAGCAACAAAGTCCTGCTTTCGGAGTGACAAACTGTAACCTAATTCAAGAGACTGAATTAAATTACACAAACATTTTTGCACTTCATTAAGGAAGTAGTCATCATAATTAATGTGAAAGCTTTTGTCATGTTCACTAGTTGATGTATCAGTGGGAAAATAAACTGACTCAACTCTGTAAATGTATATTTTCATAGATTTTAAAATAATAATTAAGGTGTAATTCAGGCCACCTGTCATCTCCTGAATGCAGTCATAATTTTCTCATATTATCATCCCACTGAATGGCTAGCTATGTTCTGCTTTATCTCAAGAGGATTTATCACTGAAAGCTACTTCTGGAAGCTCACTAGTTTTAAGTTCCAGTGAGTCTCTTACATTTTTCAGTTATAAAATCTTTTTAAAACCAAGAATTACTTGCAGAATTGAACTTTTTTTATTAAGAACTTTTAATCAAGAAGAACTTGTACATTTTGCAGCATTGTATTGTACAACAAACATATATTCAAAGCCTAAAAGATACTGTTGGAAAACTGTGTAAGTCAGAGTCACACCTCATGCAGGTTCACCCACTGCCTGTTGAGAGGCATCCCTAGATTGAACTGTTTCCAGAAATGCTCCCAGCTTTTTGATGTAAAGGGAGCAAGCTGGTTCACTTCAAAAGAGACTTTGGGATTAAATATTTAAGCAGCGAGGATTCTCATGTACTTTGACACACTCAAGGAACTCAAGAAGAAACTGAGTGAAGGTATTTTACAGTTTAGTTATAAGCTAGTGAATCCTCTCTTCTACTTGTATCTTGTGAGTACTCAGTATTAGGTTGTGATTTATTACCTTTTAGTGGAAAATCTGAGATAAATTTTTTTTGATTCTTCCTGGATCACAGAGTAACTTTGCCTTCTGAAAGCTAAGTTTGATATGGTACTGATTTCTGAATTCCCCAATAAGAATGCTATTCCTGTAGCAGTTATATAGGATCCCAGTTGAACGACCATATTCTGTGAAGATGAGCTACTAGAAGATATTGGATAAGCCTTTAATGATATGTGATAATTTTCATATAAAGGCAGCTTTTCAGGGTAGATTTAATATGATCTTAAAAAAAAAAATATATTTCCAACTTTGGAAGCAATCCTGTCCCCAGTTCCAGTTTCTTGTTTCAAATCATAGAAGTATATTAAACACCTTGGGAGAAGAAGGCCCCCACTTTTCAAAACAATATTTAATTAACAGTCTGTTATGGTAACAGTTTTCTGTAAAAAAAATAAAATGTTAACTGAAATGAAATTAAAAACAAAACACCAAACTCTTGATACAAAAGAAAGCAATTAAAATCTTATTCTTAAAGGTAAGTATGCGGTGAAGTTATCAGTGACTACATTAGGACCTAGTAATGGAAGTGTTTCTGTAGCTTTCTGACTCCCAACATTCTATTAATTGTAATTGAAAAAAAATTTTGAAAATATATATGTTGCAGAATATGCTGATTGTTTCTTAAAATTAAATTATTCAAATTGTAAGCTTCTCAATTGTGGGTTATACCAAGATTTTCTCATTGCTCAGAGTTCAGGCAGTCTTTCAATAGAAAAACATCAAGATAATCATAATCCTGTGTTTACAGTTTTTCATATAATAAACCTTTTGGTTTTCCACCCACTCTTGCTTTTTAGTGAGACTGTTCAGCCAAAATAATTTGATCCCAAATCATTTAATTTCTAATTTGTTTAAAATGAACCTTTTGTAGAACAAACAACACATTGCCATTTTAAACATGAAGTATTGTTTTGTTAAACGCTGCCACTAGAAATGAACCTGAACTGTTGAATTTGGAATAATATCTCAGTCTTGCAAATGCTTCGGTCCCTTATCTGAATGGTGTTGATTGTTGTAGCAAAATAGGAACATTGTAGTTCTTAGGGTGAACATAGCAAGGTCTGGTACAAAGCTCAGTTCCGTCACGTTGCTGACTGTAGTTCTGCATCATCACGACGATGTGAAGTTCCTGAATGCTATGGAGGTGCCCAGCTCCTTTCCTGTAGAGATAGATTACTTATGTTGTTGCATGACATGCTCAATGAAGGGTGAATGATTTTTTTTCTCTTGATTTTATATTTGATTTGCTACCAGTGCTACATACTGCCTTCAATAAAAATATCCCTTCAAATTTAGATATTCCCAAGTTATGGTCCATGATGTCATTATCATATATTTGGGATTCTGTAAAGTACAGGAAAAAACTGCAGCTTAATGTTTTTCACTCAGTTTGGTTTTTTTGGGGGAAGGCAGAATCAAATATTATTTTATGTGGTTGTCTAGTGGTTAAGAACAATCTGTGTGCTGTGGAGTTTTACAGATTTCATGCAAGGACTTAAATATGAAGAGAATTTTCAGAAAATATGTCAGGTAGCCCAGGTGTTTCTGTTATATGATATATGATGTAGGTGAACTTCGGAATTTACTCAAGTAATTGGTATTTTCAAGAAAAGTATGCAATGAGGCATTATTTTGCCTGGGAAGCTCTAGAAGACTACAACTCAAGGAAAAAAACCCTAACTATCTAAGTACTATATTAATTTATTCTCAGGCTCTTGGGGTGTCTCGTGCAGGGCCAGGAGTTGGATTCGATGTTCCTGATGGGTCCCTTCCAACTCAGCAGATTCTATGATTCTATGAACGTAGTTTTCAAAGGAGAACCAGCCATAAGTCATCCTTATGACTTATAGCTCTAGGAACATTGCCTGCATGAACTGTGCAAGGCACAATAGCATACCATCAGAATTATAATGAATCCACTATCAGTTGTTCACAGTGCACTGTATTGTTGTTGTTACTAATGTTGTCCTGTGCAATATATTAAGAGTTATCATAAAATAGTCTTAACTGGGAGAAGGTTTTTGAAAAGGAAGGTTGTTCTCGTTCAAGTTCAGGACTACAAGGCCAGATTGTTCTAACTTGATTCCATATCGTCTGAGAATTGCTTAACATTTCTCTTCCTGTTTGGAAATCAGAGTCAGAACTGTTTAGTGATGTGAAGTTAAGCACATTTTGTAACAGTTCATGTGCTGATCAACTGTGCTGCATACAGAAAACATTCTATCAGTTATTGCTCATGGAGCTGCTTCCAAGAGCTTGTGGTTTGTGAAAACTGGAGCTGATAGTCTGAGTTTCCATGCATTCAAGATGCTCAGTTTGAAAACCTCATTTCAGATGAAAAGACTTCTCTAATTCATGCAAAATGCAGACATAGGTAGGTATGTTGGTTGGTTGCTGTGTGCCAGAGACAGCAATTGCAAAGGCAGAGAGGGATGAAAAGTTGGGAAGGAAGCTGTGTGTGAGGGAGAGAAGGAAAGAGAGAAAAGGAGAGGGAAGGGAGAGAGAAGTTCTTTATAAGTTGGGATAACCAACTTACTTGACATAATACAAGCTAGTATATTTGCTGTTGGGTATTAATTCATGACTCTTGAAAAGTTACAAGGCTATGTTGGTATAGTATTTTATATAATAGCTTTCAGGAGTTACCCTCTTTCTACAGCGTATATGTGCACAGGAACCTGCATTTTGCTTTTCTGAAATGTTTTTAGTTACAAATGTTCTACATGTAACTCTTAAATCATCTCATTTCAGTCTAATCTTAATTGCAATGAGGTGCTCTGTTCAAGCTGTCAGCAAAGAATAAGCTGATACCACTACTAGTATTAGAGATGTGACTGGACATTTAGGAAGAAAAGTCTTAGTTTGAAGACAATGTTACTGTTACTACATGATGATATTGATCATCAATTGATGATGTATTAGTTCCTAACTAAGAAAACAGTAGCATGCTAGGTCTGAGTAAGGTGGGGAGAGGAAGACCACACCTAGTCAAGACAAAATTAATAATGTCACTGGGTTGTTTTAACTCATCAAAATCCATACAAATGGCAGATAATCTGACAGTGTGCCAACAAGTTTTTTTGAGAATTAAGGTTTTGTCAACACTACTCTTTTGTTAGGGGGTGGCTGAGATTTAGATTGACATAGCAGAAGTGGAATAAGTTGCAAGGAGTGTTTTAAATCAGCCGATGCCTCTATGAAATTTCCTTTTTACTCTGTATTCATCGTGCTGTCTGCTATGACAAGCACTAAGACCACACATACAGCTTGAACAATCCAGTTGCCCTTACTGAGAGGAAAGTTAATGGAGTAGCATTTCTTTCTGCAGATGCTTTTTAAAAAGAATGTTTCCGGCCTTTCTAGTGGAAATACAGAATTCGAGACATGAGTTGGTGTCAGCTGCATATTCCAATAATTTCCATTTGTGATTGCATCAGATTACTAGACCTACCTTGCTAGGAACCATACAATCAAGGTTATGATCTTAGAAAAACAACACCACTACTAAAAAGGATGAAGTCACTTTTATGTTTTGGCAATAAACTGAGTGCTTAATCCATATGTTAAGATGTATCCATCCAGTATACAGAGATCTAAATGTACATATTTCATTAAAATACTGACTCTGTAATGTCACTTAAACTGGGACATCAGTTGGTGAGAAAAGCTGCTTAACACAGAGCAAAGAATGATAGAGTTTCCCTGTACCCTTGCTTAATAAATGTGTATGAATATGGGAATAAATGAACAGTGTTACTTGGGTGATTTGATGACCAAGTAACTTACTACATCACAACAGTGCATTATTTTTGTAAGTACCAGACTACCGACAAAAAGAAGAAAAACCCTCAGAACCCAAATGATTTTCAGCATCTGAACAATATTCAATGCAAGTATTTGAGAAAAGAAAGGTGATTTTTTGTCAATCAGTACATTGTTTTGAAAAGTAATTCATAAGATTCTACTAGATTAATATTTCCTTCAAGTGGAAGAAAACAGTGGTTCCTGTGCACTCAGGAACCATGTGACAAAACAATTCCTAAAGTAAATTTTTTTTCCTCTATTGATAGCTCAGGTTATATTCAGGCTTTGATGTCTCAGATGTACAGATGCTGAACACACTGAGGACATCATACCCCTAGAGGTGAATGGCAAAAAATACAGCACTTTTGCCTCTGTGAGCATCATGTTTGTGGAATATGGAATAACTCCTTATGAAATTGGATTTAGATTTAAAAAAGAAAATACAGGTGTAAGAACATCTCTTTATAAAATGTAAATTACTTAGATTTCTCTTAAATTTTATTTCTGTTACCACCTAGGCTAAAATTTTATATGGAAAGATTGTTAAGAGCTGACATGTATGTAGAATCAAAATAAATTAGTATTACCATAGTAGAGCATTCTTAAGTTAAATGAAAAAACTCCCAAATGCTTGCACATCAGGAAATGTCTGCACAAGACATTGTACTATTTAGGCTATGATTCCTGTGAAGAGTGACTTTCATAGCTACATCTGTGCCAATAAATTAATGATAAATAAACTAGTTCAAAGCTGTTCTTTACCTTGGATGGCAGGCATGCATCCTGCAGCTTACAACTGCAGATCTAAAATATTTTTCTTATTACAGTCTTTCCCAATCTAAGGAAAAAAATTGATCCATATATTCTCCCAAGGAAGAGTTCCTGGTCAGTTTTGTTTCTTGTACTGTCCATGGCTAATTACAGAACACATTTTGTTGCTATACTACAAAATCACTACTAGGTTGAATGTCTTTCTTGTTGAGTTTATAATGTGTTTTTTGTTTAAAGAAACTAGAGGCAAAATTTTTATGGAAGTTTTGTCTTTATCTTTTATTAGACCAAGTGCCAAAAACTTTCAGGCTTTTAGAACACAAGCACTTATGTCTGCTGCATGAAGTTAATCACTACTATGGTCTAAAAGCATCTGAAAGCAATTAAAAATGCTTATATGGAAGTTCTGTTTTAGGTAAAAGCAACTTGATTTTTCCACCTTCTGCTCACTAGCTGGATACCATTTGTCCATTGTGTGTTAAGGATGATGACTTTTTTCATTAAAATCTCTTGCAGAATCTTTTTTTGGATTCTTTAATTGCTTTCTTCTCTTCTCCAGGAGAAGACTCTTGATATTTTGAATTTACCTTTCCTCTTTTTTTTCCTCCTGTTCTGAAGACCCCAAACTAACTTCCTGGTGATGAAGAAGAAAATACATATGCATTTTCTCTATGTACATTGCCTTTATCCTTGTGCACAAAAAGAAGCGTTCGGTCCAAATATGATATAATTACCATATCCACATCCACTTAGAAATTTAAGGAATTGTTAGATGATTTTGTACTTTGAAACAAATCTTTTAAATAATCTTTTTTTTTTTTTTTTTTTTTTTTTTTTTTTTGTGGAATATTTCAGGTCTTGAGATCACAGTTACATTTTTATGCCCTGTAACTGCTACTGTCTGAGACTTAAAGTTACGGATAATGATTCACACATTTTTTTTAAACAGACTTCAGTCTGTATAATTTTCTCAAGAAAAATCCTTGCTTTTTAAATTATTTCATCGTTGTTACCTGCTGTCTTTATAGTGATTGTTGTTGTTATTATTATTATTATTATTACTGATATTACTACAACTACAGTGTTTTATGAAAAGATTTGTTTTCCATTTGTTTAACTGAATATCAGCTCATATTACCAGGAGGGAATTTGATGATATTAGTCAAAATATTAAACTTGGTATTGAGACACTATATTTTCTCAAAATATCTTGAGTTCCAAGTCATGTGATCTGAGAAAATATTTACTTTTATTCTATGTGAAAAAGTATTCTAGAATTTTCTACAAGTGGTCTGGAATCTCGCCTTTGTGACTTATTTTCAGCTCTCCCCTGAAAATTAATAGAAGGACTAGAATATGTAATTCTTTATTCATCCTAATTTGAGACATTTTCCTTAATGAGGGCTGGAAGTTTCACTGATTCCAGATTACACAGATTTGACCTTGGCATGAATTTTGAACTATGTAAATGGTGCTTTGTAAACCCAAAGAACTGTGGTAAGAATGAGTATGTTAATAGATCATCCTTCTTCCCTCTTCCTTTTCAGACCTACTTTATTTGATACTCAGAGTTATTTAATTAAACCTTTAATAACAAAAATAAATTTTTCTGGAAGGGGTAGCAATAAATGAAGAATAACAGTAAATACTAACAAGATTTTCCCTGGAAGGTTTTCCCTTGCCATTTATTCCAAATATTTAATTCCCTGATCCTGCCTAGCTGACCAGGCAGGAATTTCACAGAACTGTCTTTGGACAGTGGACTGGCACTTTAAAAGTTAAAAAGAATACCAGGATTTTATATTAGAAGTAATGATGTATCTTTTCAGAATTATTTATTTTTCCAACTTTATTTTTTATTAAGTAATCAAGTAAGTTAATAGATTTAGTAGGTAGCCCAGATTAAAGTAGGGCATAGGCAAAACAGAAGGATATTTAATGTAGCCCTTATATAACTTGTAATCAAGTTGGGTGAAGGTTATTGCCAATGGATTTAACTTAATTTCTGTCTGATATCTTAGACTGTTATAATTCAGTGAAACCACAGAAACTGTATTTAGTCTGCCTGTGGAAAATCCCTTTTTTCTTTGTGTAAAAAAATTTGTGCTAAGTGGGGATTTTTTTTTTTGCTGTATAATTCAGAACTGTTTATATAACCTCGGAGATAACGCTGTCTTTTGGAGTTGTGCTTGAATCTGCTTCATTGCTCCTCTTAGAATTATTCATGATCTAATTGTATTTGTTCACTTAACATGGATCCATCTGTGGCCTGCTCCCAGTAAAAGCCTCCTCATTTCATCCTCAGTCATTACATGTGAACATCTCATGCATTGCTTAGCTCCATCTCACTTTTTGTATAGCATTGTTCCTATGGTTACTTACAGGGATTATTTCTACCAGAGTTTACGATCTGATTCTTTCACTTTTTATTTGTTGCTTTGGTATAGTTTCTGCTGCCCTGACTCTGTATTCAAAAATCACATTATCTTTCATGGTAACCTGTTGCCTAGATCTCAGCATTTTTTTCAGAGATGTAAAAGATTTGGGAGCTGATTATCCTAATCAATTTATTTTTGGGGAAGAAGGTATTGGTATCATGGTGTGTGGTATGAAGCTTCCTCATTTCTTTGAACAGTTTGATTAAGTGACTAAGTTTTGGCCACTATGCTGTCTTCTAAAGAGAATGTATATTCACACCCCTCCCTCTCATTTTTCAAAAGTTAGTGATTTTGAGATTCTTCTGAATTCTGTCCCCCTTAAGTTCCTTTCTACTTTACATTGTTGTTTTCACCATAACAAAAATCAAAATAAAGATGCTCACTTAAATTTCACTTTCTGATTTTGCTTTTATGTCTATAATATGCATAAAATATAGACTAGAATAAAATAGGATAGAATATTTCAGTTGGAAGGGACTTACAACAGTCATGTAATCCAACTGCCTGACCACTTCAAGGCTGACCAAAAATTAAAGCAAGTTATCTAACTGTATTTTGGCAAGATTATTAGATTCACTTTAGACACCTTAATACTGTTGCTTCAAGCTTGACAGATTTATTACTTCTATTGTTCTAGTAAATCTGGGAGGAATGCCATTAGGTAATGTTCTTTTAAAGAAAAGATGAAAAACACTAAACACTGATAAATAAATACGTAGCAAATGAAAAGGAATTTCCAGTGCTAACATAGCTCATAATTTCTCCTAAAGGCCTCTTAAGTCTCTTTTGCCAAATGTCTGAAGAAAATATGAACCTGAATTCTTACCTCCTTTTTTCTCTTTGCTTCCTCCTGCTTCCTAGCAGCTGCTAGGAAAATTTTGGATGATGTAATTGTTTGGAATTGCATTAGTTTTCTTTCATATATACTGCATACATCTTCAAGAAGAAACCTTGCTCCCTGAGGCTGCTTAATGAGAAATCTTTAGCTTTGACAGAAAAAAAAAAGAACATTTCAAGAAATGTTGACAAATATACCTTCTCGTGCTGTCTTTGCATTTGTTTACAACAACATATTCTTGGAAAAATACTTGCTAAATGCAGAGTTACATCTCTATGATAGCGTGAAAATACTATTTGTGGTGCACAGGATCAAAAAAGGCTGTTCACAAACCCTATCCTGTTTAAAGATCTATAAAGAGACTTTTCACAGTTCTTTTAAAATTGTAATTCTTATGAACATTTGCCAATTTCTTTTTAAAGTAACTTTTTTTTCTTTCCTTCTTTATATAAGTTTACCATTCAATATATAGAGCTGGAATTGCATAATTCTTACCAGCATGGACAGTGGGCATCTCTTTGATGCTCAGGCTTTCAGAATTCCGCACTCCGTGCCACACTGTTGCCATCTACTTTTTTTTTTGTGTAAAATATACAATATAAGAGCACTTTATTTAGAGTGCGTGCTACTGAGAACAGAGCTTTCTGGTCACAGAATTAAAACAGTTTCAGCCTGATCTGACAGCCAGAAGGAGAGAGAAAGCTGCCAGGTTTTCCAGTAAGTTCCTTTTGAAGTAGGAAATAGTTTCAGCTACTTCTCCCTCTTTGGTCTGCCATTTCCTTTATGAAAGGGGAATTAAGGTAATATTTACAATCTAAAAGAGACTATTCCTTGTCATCCTGGGTGGATCATTATTATAACATGGCAAAAGAGTTTCTGTTCCTGAGTTAGTACCTCTGTGTGGTACATATACCACATGAACATGCTGATACAGGTGTCCCACTACTATGCTCGACTCAATGAAATAAATAGGCCCATAATCATCACTGAGTATCATCCCTTTAGGTTTGCTCAAGTGAATGGAACTACGTCTTTCTGAGAGTGTTTGAGATTTTCTCTATGCTCTGATGAATTCATATTTTCAAATTTTTCTATGCAGCACACAGAAAGCACAGTGATGTGGTGGATTCTGTATTATATGAAAGTGCCTGGGACGTTTGCTGCTGTCCTATTCTGCAGCTGATTTCTACCCCTAATTCAAGACATGGCAATAACTTTTGGGACCAACCACTAAATGCTTTGTTCAGTAGAGTTCCTACTGGTAACCCAGTTACTGCTGATGTGGGCCAGATTGTGCCCATAATCCAGCTGGAGAGTACTCAATTCCGTAGATGCTCTGCATTCGTTAGCAATATGTACTCTGGCATTAAATCTAGATTTTGATTAAAAGGTGAATATTTATATTGTGAAATCAGTTTGCCTCCCTAATTTGATTTTAATAGGAAATGGGACTAGGGAAAAAGATAACTGGCAAAATATCTGACAGAAACTGATAGAAGGTATGAGAACTAGTGGAATTCAAAGTAGATTTTTTTCTGTTTTGTCCATCAGGGTCTTTTTTTTAAATATTTGTATAGAAATAGAGTCCTTGAAAGAAAGAAGGAAATAAAATATGTATAATAGAAACTGTTTTTTTCTTACAGAGCAGTACAAAGCATATATCATTTTGAGACTTTATTTTTCTGAGTTTTTAATGACTAAACTTTTAAAAACTTTTATAAAGCAAAGGTTTTTAATCAAGTATAAAGGATGTTGAGATAGTTTTGTAGAAGCTTTTTTCTGGGCAGAAAGCTAATTTTAAAGGAACTATGTACTTAGAAATAGAATTCCAAAACAGCAGATTGGTTACATTTCCGTAGAAACGGCAAGCATACAGGTAAAATATCTTCACTATATTTTTACCATCTGAGGAAAGAATTTAATTTTCCCTGGCTTTAGCCATGTAAGAGGTTAGCTATCAAGGAGGAGATTCATCTGCTAATATGTCTGAAATGTAGCTGTAGAAATCTTAACAAGTCTTCTCCTTTCATAGCCAGTGGAAAGTAGCAGATATCTCTAGAGAGTGATACATCTCAGTATAGAATAGGCCACTTGAATCACCCTCTGGAAATGCCTGTGTCTCTTCATTGGTTTGGTCTGAATGATTAAATTTTAGAAGGGTAATTTAAAATTAGCTAGGTGAAGCTGTCAATGTAGGTAAATTATTTTAAATATGTGGATGCAAAACTGTGTCCGTTAAATGAATCTTTGGAAATTATTGGTATGTTTTAAAGTATTTGAAGGAACTTAGTGTATTCTGGGTATAGTAATAAAAAGAAATAACGAAATATTTATTATTTTCATTTGCACAAGAAGTTGTATATCGCACACATGCAATTTAGCAGGCAAACAAACCACATTTTAGCCAAGGACTGAAACTTCTGATATACCTCTGGATTCACAGTGAATTGTGTCTGTTATTGGGTTCTGGTAGTTGTGTTCATGGCATAACATGTACATACTTCAGTGAACTTAAATACTGATAAATCTCTCCAAACTGGTAAGTGCTGAATTCCATCTTCACTTGCTAACTGTAATAGTTCCTCCTTAAAAATGCATCTTTAAATAACTTGTTTGGCACAATGTCTGGATTTTTTCCATGCTGTATGGGAGAACTTTAGTCTCAAAAATCCTAATGTCCTGCAGTACTTTCAGCATGTTGAAACACTGAGAGTAAGATCAGATTTGTCTAAGCTCTCCAATCAGTAGTAGTTTTCCACATTTAGTTTTATTTATTAATTATGGATGTAATTTTTCATATCATTATTGCAAAGAAAATGCTGGTAATTCTAATATTCAGTTATATATGTTTAAAAGCATGAACATTTACCCAGAGTAGTAAACCTGGACACCTTAGTTATATTGAAAGTTTATTGTCCTTTTGTCTTTAAAGTCTTTTTTTTTCCGAGACACCAGGCTAAATTTGATTGCTTATCTATTAAAGGGAGAACTTATATTTATTTTTGTATAAGTAAGGATGTGTCTTATAAGCCTTAAAAACCCCTTACATATACAGGATCATTTAGACTGTAGATTGCTTTTATTTTATTTTGTCAGTGTTTTGAGTCTCTTAATCCATATTTGCCTACTGCATTTCAAAAGGGAATCAAATTGGTTTTGTGGTGCATTAATGTTTTATGCAATATTCCATAGAGAACATTAAATCAAAATAAAAGAAAAAGGTTGACCTCTAACACTTACACCCATTTCTTATGTCAAACTGGAAGATGTTGAAAGCCTTATATGGTCGTAACCCTTCTATCTAACTGTGACCCTCCTTAACATTAAGCAGGTGACTCGATTAAACATAAATCAGGCATAAAATGCCCTGCATGAGGCAGCACAGTGAATCAAGCAAATTATCAAATGGCAAAACTCGTTCTGTGCTCTGGGCAATGTAAGCTGCCAGCACTTATACATCAAAACTTCACTCAGTGTAAGATTGATTTTATTTTATTTTGTTTATTTTAATTCCCTACAGCAAGCTGTGTTAGTTGTGTAAAATGCTGTCTGCATCATTACGTTCCTAAGAAATGCTTTTCTTGTTTAGCAAAGGCCAGCTGCAATCTTAAGCAACATAATCTATCTTAGACTACATATGTGTGCTCTGTAGTGGGTTCTAGTGGGGTTGATATTTTGTGCAGTAATAGCAAAACTTAAGCTTCTGTGATTGTATAGATTCTTTTTCTGTTTGTTTGTGTGTATATATACACTAACAACTTTATCAAAAATATGAGCACCAAAGGTATAATGTTATAAAATTGAATCACCAGTAGCCATTGAAGATATTTTCCAGTTTCAGTAAAGATGCTGGGATTAAAGCGTGTAAGTCCAATCTTAAGGCAAGAATGAATTTTTATGTAAGATGATACATGTCTTCCTTTCACAGTTGCTTTTTATGCTGCCTTAAAACATGTCAAAATAATCCCCAGCAGAGGAGCCTAAAAGGAATGTCAGCTCTGTGGTTATGTAAATCGAATTGAGTGCTTTACAGCAGGTTAAGATTTTTATAACTCAGGAGTTGTTAACAGCCAGCTGGTTTGTATCTGTTTTTTATGGTTATTCTTGTCATAGGCAGCCTCCACAATTTTTAATTATATTTTATGGTATGTGTTTTCCCTCCTCTTGAATCCCACAGCCACTCTTTGCTTCAAAAGATATTTTCCGCTGGGAAGAGGAGAAGCATTGCTTTGGGACTCCATCATTAGAAATACTGTTGTATAATTACCTCCTGGTAACAACAGAGGAGTGTGGCTCTCCATCGCACATCTTTAACTTGCTATGCCAGGATGGGAATCTGTAGTATTCTGCACACCCCGTTAGGCTTTGATGCCTGCAGCCCTTAACTCAGACTGTTGTCTTCTGCTTTTAAGGAAACGATTTACAGTTTTTATTGCATTCACAATGCAAATTCCTCTTTGCTTCACACTTCAGGTTTGAATGCGTGCTTTGTGCTTTGCAGATTTATGGTATTCCATGTTCTGGATCACAACTCATTTTTCTAACATACATTCTCAAAAATGCCTTATTTTTAATTTTTGTTTAGTGTCCGTAATAGTGATATTGGACAAACAAAATCTTTTCAATGCTTTTATAAAAAACAGAGTAAATTCAAGAGTACTATCTGATTCCCATCTGGAGTAGAAATAATTTAACATACACTGAGCACTTTGTTGGGAAACAAAACATCATTCCTGACAGCCTGAAAAGCCAATGCCTTATTTTTTGTTAGACTTCAACAAGTTATGAAATATTTAGTTCTGTATAACTGTGAAGACATCACCAGAAACTACATTCTTGAATGTTTTACAGCATTTTGTGAGTGTCCTCCCTCTGCCAAAGGAAACGGACTGCTTGTTAATTGTCTTTAATGGTAGATCCTCCTATTGAAACACCTCCTCTCCTTGCAGAAGTAATGATGTAAGAGCAAGAGTCTTAAATAATTGATCACACAGAGAAAGCTGTTTGTTAGATGGTTAGAAGACTGTTAAGCTTGTCAACCGTAAGATAACAAAAAGACTACTTACTATAAGCCTTTTTTTTTAGGTGATGTTGAGAAAATTAACACTTGTTTTTAGTTAAAGTCTAAAATAGTTACAGTCAATCTCACTTGAAAAGCCTATTTTGAAAGTGCAAACCAAATAATAATTTTGTGTTGCATTCCAGAAATTGATTTGTGTAATCCAGTTTCATTATTTTAACAGACTGAAATCAATAGAAGTATTATCATCATACCTAATATATTCAGACATTATGACTCTATAGATCTTCTTGTATTACACAATATTATATTTAAATTTGAATGTTAAGTGTATATTCTGACCTACTTATGGTCTAATGCCCAATGTCAGCAGCTTCTGAACTTCAAATATCTCTCTCTACTGCGTTGGCTTCACAGTAATTTCTAGAGCTACACAGGGGCGTACCATGTAACTTAACATAAAGATTCAGGATAAATATTTATTATCAGAATTAGCCTATCTGGTAGGCTAATTTTTTTTTTAATATAATCCAGTAGGAAATTCAAAAAACCTTAAAACAGATAGCTTTAAAACAACAAAGTTGCTGAAAATTGTTTGAATATTAGTAAAAATATATTTATATTTGTAACATATATTTCTCATGTTTCTTCCTCTTTCTTTTCCCAATATTCATTCCTTTAGTAGTTAAGAATGAAGGTGCAAATAATAATGATAACAAAAATAAAGAAGATACTCCTTAAAATGCATAAGATAGGGTGCAACTAATTAGTGCAGAAAGGACACAACAGGAATAGCATATGCTAAGACTGCAAGATATATATTACATTGCTTTTGAAAAGCGCCTTGTACATAGATAGACAGTATATTATTTAAAAAAAGATCACCAAAAAAACCTAGGAAATCTCACAGACTTTAGCAAATTAGGTGCATACAAAATGTTTCATGTTTTAGGAATTAGAAGACTGCAGCTAGAGTTCATGGCTTCACCTCGCCACTTACCCCAGGCAGAACTGCCTGTATTTGCCAACTGTGACCCACAAAAGTAATCGTCATTTCTTTCTTCTCTAGGGCTGTTGAGGACAGTGTGTGCTGTTTAATGATATTTATTTGTTCAGGGTTCCAAAATATATCTACAGATGATACCCTGGAAACTAGAACTAATATATTGAATTTTTAATTGCGTCTTGTAGCCATACCTTAACAATTTGAAATAGAAATAATTCTATATTGAATAAACTCTGCTTTAAAGCAGTTCTGAGCCTGCCCTAAAGTCTGTGTTTGGCTACCAATGAAATTCTGAAAAAATGAAAAGATACCTGCATATTTCAATTAGGCAGTATTATGTCAAAGAAGATACTCTTTGGGTGGCATGCAGTACATGACCTTCTTGGAACAATTCATGTGAACAAACAAAATTACACAGTTTTGACTTAGGCTAAATTGCAAAGTTATTATACATGAAGGTATTTTAGAGGAGCAGTCTTTGCCAGGTTTCACTGATCCAATGCAGCTGGAAAAATGCATCAACAGCTGAAGAGGCTGTTGACCACATTAGGCTTTAATTCACTAATTTATGTTAGATGGACATTGGCATGAGAATTTTCCCCATGTTATTACTTCTCTTTTGAAAACAAACATTGATTTACTCCTTTTATGTGTGTACACTTTTGGATTAGAAACAAACTTGAGCATATGCTTTTAGGAAGCTCTCAACTCAAAATTAATGTAGTGATAAAGAGTTAAGCATTTTTCCACTGTATCCTTGAACAGGTAACTTGATGTAATAGTTCTTAATAGACACCTGTTTTTTCTTGTCTGTAAAGGATGGAAAGATTATTAGATAATCATATTGTTCCTTTTTTCTTTTCAGACCATTTAAAAAAATATCTGACAGCTTTACAGCACAATTAGATTAGAAGTATATTTTTTAATCCTTAATATCCTGTTTTTCAGAATACGACTTCCTTTACAGTCAACAAAAAAATAACTAGTGGCATTTTACAAACATAAGGAAAAATCATTATATTCCTTCTTGTGATTGTCAGTGATTTAGGAAAAGTACATTTAACACTTAACTAGCTCAGGTAACAACAGAAGGATGGAGATTTTTTTAAACTTAATTATAATAAAACCTTAAGTAGATTTCATGGAATTAAGAATTTTTGACAAATAATCAAAAATTGAAAAATGTTTTGATTTTTTTTTTAATTGCTAAACTATTGATCTTATGCCCTCCCTGCTTCAGAGTTTGAATTGACCATATGTTAACTGGAAATTCAAGCTGGTAAAAAACCTTGTATCTGTTAATGTGATGGTTTTAAGAAAAACACTACAGCTAAACTAATAAAAATATTTATTTCCTATTCTTAGTGTCTCCCAGGCTCAAAAGTGTTTTGTGACCTTTTAAGGTGCATGGTAAAATTGAAAGCAATATTTCATCTTCATAGTTCCTTTGTGGATTTTTATCCATGTACACTTCGCACTGAACTGCTGCCCTCACTTCTTAGGCAAATCTAGTTTGCATTTTATGGACTTTATTTGACTTTATAGATTTAGAACAAGGGCTGATAACAATATTAGTGCATGCTTGGCACTTCCTTTATTTTTAAAGCTTTGTTCAACTCTTGACTGATTTGTATTGATAATCCTTTTGTAGAGTAAGGAAGTGTTATCTCCATCTAATAGGTAAAGGGGAATAAAATTAAAATGTAGATGACATCTGATGCCTTCTGGTAATCTCAGAATTAAAATTCAAGAGCCTCTAATTTCTTCTTCTGATGGTATTTTTAGCTAAAAAGAGTGAACAAAGTAATTCAGATATTTTTCAGATACTTTCTTTCAGTGTGTCTTCAGATTCTTCTTGCCACCAACTAAGGATTTCTGTAGAAGGTATGCTTGGCACATATGGTTAAGCAGAGGTCTTGTAGGTGTGGGGTTATGATCTTTTTGGATTTAATTTGCAACTAACTGAAGATAAATTATAAGAAAATGACAAACAGGAGACTCAGGCCATCAGCAGTATAACCAAGCAACTGACCTAGGGGCATTTCTAAAGCTGCCAAAGTAACTGTTCATATAATCTGTCAAAAAGCACAATCCTACTGTTAGAAAAAATATCTTCCATAATTTTCATCTGGGCATTTTATATGAACACATGGGATGAGAAAAAGAAGGTTAATACATGGCGAAGTGTACTGTGTTAATGGCATTCTGCAGATACAATTGCTTCTGTAAACACTTGTGTGAAACAGTGTTAGTGAAGGACTGATTTGGGCAGACATAGCACAAAGGTAGGAGCTTTAAATTGGACTAGAGTTTGTTTTTTTGTTTATATGGTAGCTTGAAGTAAAAATGTTCATTAAAATATCTCTTTTATAAAACTCGAGCTGGTGCTGCGATTGGATGCAAAAAATGTTTGATCCTCTTGATAAAATTGGTATTTCATAGATTCACAAAACAGTTTGTGTTGAGATGGACCTTAGAGATCATCTAGTTCCAACCCCACTGCTGTGGGCAAGGACACCTCCCACTAGACCAGGTTGCTCAGAGCCCCATCCAACCTGGCCTTGAACGTTTCCAGGGATAGGGCATCCACAGCTTCTCTGGGCAACCTGTTCCATCACCCTCAGAGTTTAAAATTTCTTCCTAATACCTAATCTAAACCTACCCTCTTCAACTTAATGCCATTAACCCCTGTCCTACCACTACATGTCCTTGTAAAAAGTCCTTCTCCAGCTTTCTTGTAGCCCCTTTAGTTACTGGAAGGTGCTGTAAAGTCTCCCTGGAGTCTTCTCTTCTCCAGGCTGAACAATCCCAGCTCTTTCAGCCTGTCTTCATAGGAGAGGTGCTCTACCCCTCTGATTGTCTTCAGGACCCTCCTCTGGACTCAGTCCAGCAGGTCCATGTCCATCTTATGTTGTGGCTCCCAGCTGAACATGGTGCTCCAGTTGGGGTATCACGAGAACCCAGTAAAGGGGGGGAATCACTTCCCTCAACCTGCTGGCCATGCTTCATTTGATGCAGCCCAGGATACAATTGGATTTCTGGCATTCTGTTAGTTTGGTGAGGAAAGTCAACTGTTCATTTAGGAGATCGGAAATATGAATCCATCCAAAATTCCTGTATATCATCGACATTGTAGGA
Source organism: Corvus brachyrhynchos (assembly GCF_000691975.1). Lineage (NCBI taxonomy): Eukaryota > Metazoa > Chordata > Aves > Passeriformes > Corvidae > Corvus > Corvus brachyrhynchos. Next base: position 1,313,601 of record NW_008237609.1, read on the forward strand.
GGCAATCTTTTTTCCATACACTGAAGCCATTTTATAACTAATTTTGTATTTTATTCTCTTTGATATGAGGAATATCAATCACTTATGCTTGAATGGTAGCAGTTTCCAGTGAAAATAGAATATTTACTAATATTCACAGAAGTTTTCCTGCAATGTAAGCTTTCTGAGAAAAAAACCCATGAGAATGGAAAAAAACTACTTGTAAATATTTTTCTTCAAAAATGTGGTCAGTTGAGACAACACTATACTTGAGAAGGGCAGGATGTCAACAGCAAAGAAAGAAAAATGTAGATACAACTGCATTTACACACAGAGATTTGATCACGGGACTTGGTGCATGTATGAATGTCTCTGTAGACAATGTGCTATCCTTATTAAATATTGTTGGAAGGACAGAATTGTGTTGATTCATCTGCCTTTATTGCATGAAACCTCACTGTATACATATGTGTGTATATATATATATATACACACACACACATATAAATATGGTTAGTATGCAGCTTAGAGGAATCACAATTCTCCTGGGGCCTGTTATTGCCATAGAAAGTCTGTTTCGATGGATGGAGGAATTACTCTTTTTCAAGCCTGGCAAAGAAATATAGCATGTGACTAATACAACCAATTAGAGAACAGAGCAAACAAAGAGAATGCTAGAAATGTCTCATAAATTTCTTAAGGCACTGGCAGAAAAAAAATTCCTTAATGTTATGGGCTCTTAGTACATCTCAGAATTAAATCCAGCAATAGGTCTACATCCTTTCAAAAGCAATTCCTGTGTTTTAATATGCCTTAAGTAGTGATGAGGAATTCAATTTTAAAGAAACTCCGCAGTTTAATACAAAAAATTGAATCAAATCCAGTAATTTTCTTTCCTGTAAATTTTATGCGTGCCATAGACATGTTTTCAGAACTAATATATTCTTCACTTTGGAAAATATCCACCAGCTCTTTGGGCTATGCAGTGACAAATATTGATTATAATCAATGTTTTATACTTGCAATCATATTAGTTATCTATATGTCTTCCTAAGTGACTGCAAGTAAACATTAGTATCAAATTACTAGAATGATGCTCTGATTTCTAAGATAAAGTAACAATTATGGTCCTGTTCCATTTTTTTAAAAATTACTCATACTAAAAATTTTAGTCTAGAAGTCGTTATGTTAAAGACCAGTAATATCTAGAAAATACAGAAGAAATACATGTACACTATATGGGCTATGTATGTTTTTTGTTGAAAAATAAATTCAGTGGGAGTGTTGATACTTTCATTGTTATGTATTGAGATTGCATCTTGTTGTTGATTAAAGTTAGATTACTTGTAGTTGGAATAAAAATAGTGAGTTATTACCCAGATACTAATTAAATTTTTGCCTGTTATTTCTATTACTCAGTGTGTGTTGTGTGCAGTCCATCTAGCCAATCTGAATGTCAGATAAGTCTAAAACTTGGAATTTAGCAATGATCAGAAAGAAGGTCATAACCCAGAGGGATGAGAAATTAGAAAGCACACGTCCCATTTTGCACTTGTGAGAATGTTGAGAAGGTGGAGAAAAGTGATTTCCAGTAACAGATTTGTGAAAATCCGAATATGTTGATATCCTGTTTGTTAATGGCTGAAGAAAAGATTAATTAAATTATCTGCTGAAAATTGTAATCTAGTTCTCCCTACAAAACATGGAATCTGTGAAATAACTTGTCATCATATTTAGTCTTTTTGGTGGACACTACCAAGTTGAGAGGATCATGATAACATAAAACTTTTTCTTTCATAAAATATTGTTAGCAATGAACATATAATGGCTCCTTTGCTTAGCATATCATGAGGATTTCTCAGGTTTCTGCTACAGAGAATGTTGGGGCTCTGTTATGCTTGCTTATGTGATGACCTCTTGATATTTGTTCGTAATGTGTTAGACAGTGGTACCAATCACTTGTCAGCTTCAAAGAATATGCCTTTCAGAAGCAATACATACAATCATTTATGTAAATCTGAATTTACAAATGTCTGCAGGTCTTCATAATATAGAACTGCAGTTATGCCAATATGGTAGGAACTGTAGAAAAACTACTGCATATTTGTTTTCATATTGCAATCAAGTACAGTAATAATGTATCCATTATTAATACCACACTTTCCTTTTAACAGCATTAATAGTCTTCAGATGTTTACTTTTTTTGTAGCAGGCAATTGTGAGGTACAAAATAAAAGTATTCTGTTGAATGAAGTTCAGTATTCACTGAATACTCTGGGTGTGAGAGAACTCCCTTGGTTTAGGGTGATAATTTGGCCTTAGAATAAAAAAAATTATGGAGTTATTAAGGTTGGAAAAGACTCCAAGATCATCAAGTCCCGCCTTTGACCAAACACCATGCCCACTAAACATTATCAAGAAGTGCCACATCTACTCACTTTTTGAACACTTCCAGGGATGGTGACTCCACCACTTGCCTGGAGAGCCTGTCCCAATGCTTAACCAGTCTTTCCGTGAACAAATTTGTCCTAATATCCATGCTTTGATAAAGTGCTGGATCATGACACAAGTGCACATCGTGCCCCTGTTGTGCCATAGTTTGAACTGGAAAGAGATACTGCGTCTTCAAATGGGACAGGCCACCAAAAAACATTCATCAAATGCCTTGGTCAGCACCCAGGGTGCTGCCTGTGGGATTTAGTGTTCTGTTACCTTGTACAACAATTAGAGCATAAAGGTGAGAGAGGGCTGTCTGTGACAATTGACTGCATTTTCATCTGAAAAAAGGACTACACAGTGTTACCTGTGAGTCATTATCACAGCTACTTTGTACAGTATCACAGTTCTGCATCACAGTACAAACTCTGCTATCACTGTTCTGTAACAGTACATTTAGCCCCATGCCTTGCCTCTGGCACAGAGTAATGCATAATGGATCTGATGAAACTTAAAAAAGAAAAGAAAAAAAAAAGAGAAAAAAAGAGCCCCAAAGCCACAGTGCAGCTCTTGAAGTTACAACACTTCTAGTGAATAAAAGAATGAAGAAAGAGAGAGGACTCTCCTGACCCTTACAGGTGAATTCTTTACATTCAGAAATGTGAAAATTCTCTTACTCAACTTGCTGTGTTAAAACAAAGGTGTATAGGTCTTGAAATAACCAGTGGGGGATTTCTGGGACTTTTTTCCACTGTTATATTGACTTCTGTCTTTCTAATGCTTGGTGAAACCTGCTTTGCACACTGCAGATAGAGAGAGGTAATCAGAAAACAGTTGTAGAATTTGTTAATATATATTGTATTATACAGGTTTATTTTTTGGGGCAAGGAGATGCACAACAATATCTACTTTAAAGCTAAATATGACAAAACAGGATTAAAATTGTTCTTTAAAGACATTTTAGGTTTTTTTAAATACGTGTAGTATATTTTTACTCCATTAAAGAATAATCCGATGGAAACTTTATTTAAAGTATCTTGAAATAGTAGTTTATATTTTAGACATTTACTGAAGGTCTACTGCTTTAATCAGCAGCTGTGATAATATTTCATCTTAGCTAAAGCCCTGAATTTCTTGCCTTCTCTTTCATTGACTAGGAATAATGCTGTATTCACTTTCTGGGGATGTCAGGAGCCTGAAATAAGTCTGTAGCTGACTATTCTTGTGCACCAGAAGTGAGAATCTAATCTTTCTTTGGGCAAAAAAATGTTGCTTTAGGATCCAAGCCATAAAGGCCACAAAGGCTTTGATAACACATCAACTAAATATTAGTGGGTCGTTTCTTCAGTGTGTCGACTGCGCGCAGAGAACAGGTCCTTCTGGGAGCACGTCCATCCTACCAGAAGGCTATCAAAGCTAAAATTGCACCATTGTGGTCCACAGCTAAAATCTCATTTTGTTCTGAAGTTGTTCTGGTGGCACAAATACTTATACACATGAATAAGTTAAATTTCACTCACATGATTGGGCATGTGAACTACAGTAGGTCTATGGGAAAGAATTTGGCAGTTCTGTTTGCAAGGCTGAGCTCGGAAGTTGTAGGGAGACATACTTCCACAGGGCCATCAGACTGCCTCAGCAGTGTTTAGATATTAGTTTAATCAAAGAACTGTGTGCCTTTACCCCAGGATCTGTGTCAAGCTGTGGATTAGGTTTATAAAAAAAAACTACAAAAGCTCCTGCTGGTTGAAAGATTATGAGTATTTAGCTACATTACTGCTGTTACAGGCATGAACACGTCTTTTCAGTATTTTTGAATTGTAGCACTGTTACAATTAATTAGTTGTGTCCATCTAGTTATAAATTAGACTAAAGGCTAAGGTTTTTTTAAATACTACTGGTCTTCTTATTGCTTTTACTGTATAATTTAAGCTATAATATGCTTCTTTAAACTGGTCCCAAAGAGTATGTCGATAAAAGACATTGTAGCTAGTAAAATCTAAGAACATTAAATGAAGAAAATTCACCGAGCACCAATAACCACCAGTAACTGTCATTATGTTAAACCTTTTAATTTCTCCTAACAGCGAGAATAGTATTGTGAGAACATGAGATAATACACACAAAAAGAAGAAAAGAACTTCTGTTTGTAAAAAGTGCAGGGAAGCTGTTCTCGTAATAAGTCATTCTATTAAAGAAGAGCCGTTACTGCACTCTAGCAATGCAAATGTAAACCAGAAAGTCTTTCAGGAACCAACCATCACTGTTAGCATAATATATCGTTAGTGTATGTACATTTTGCCTTCCCACTTTTTGGTTTTTTTTGGAACTGCATGCTGTTCAGTTAAAGACATTGTGGATCAGGATTTGACACTTAAGGAAAAGTACTTTTTTATATTGTTCAAAGCTGGCCTCTGCTTTAAAAAGGCTCGGTCTGCACTTTTTTATCTGTTTAGAAGCATACATTTTTGGTTAAGAAATTGAAGACAATCTCTTTGTCTTTTTCCTAAGCTGGGGAGGTTGAGATAAAAAAGAATGCCCGCTTTAAAAGTCACACATGGCTGTAATTTAAGATTTTTTTTACCTCATTGTCCATAACAGTTGAAAGAAACCTTCAATGAAAGTTTATTAACTAGGCCAATGCCTGAGGCAATAAAGGTTCGTTTATTACCAGTTTCTTGGCTGTTTTTCTTCTTCTATTTTTCCGTTAAACTCATAGCGTAAGATAATACTTCACAAAATTAAACCTTTGACCTTCTGTGGAGTTAAGTCGCCTTTGATTAGATAAAGTAACAATTTATGGTCCAGCATGAGGTTGCACATGAAATGAATAATGCAACAGAGTGAATGAGAGCTGAGAATCTATTGCTTTTGAAAAGATGACTGTTGTTTAAGAAAGAATGTTCTCTCTTAATTGTATTGTACTGTTGCTGTGTGCATTCCAGTAGGATTTTAAACTGTTGCTGAAAACTGCAGCAACAGTTTAAACTGTATGTTGCAGTTATGCAACATACATTGTTTAATTCTGTCACAGTTGCACCAAGCCAATAATAAATTCATAATTACGAAACCCTGTGAAGCTGTAACAGTTAGTAATTTGTTGTGGTATTTGAAATGCACTTTGTGATTTCACTTTTTACTCTTCAGTGCAAAGGAATAAATCCACTAGAAAGAACAACTTCATGGAATGTAAGTCAATCAGTTCCATAAATGGCAAATATTAGTGATTAAATCATTCCATTTACACTTTTTTTTGAAGCATCAGTGAACTGGTAGTAGATCTATTTAAAAAAATGCAGTCTTAATAAAGGAAAAGGACACTGCTGCTTTCTACGTCAATGTTTTATTTCTGCAACTGTGTTATTAATTGTGGAGGCACAATTAAGCAGAAATATTTTTAGGTTTGAAGATTGCTGTGGAAATTTAGCTCTTTTGCTTGTTTATCTTAAATGCTATACCCAGGCCTCAAAATTCGTATTATAAGTTAGGAGTAGTTACAGGAAAAAGGTCTGATTAGACTGATGAACAACAGATGGTTTGAGCTTCACATACACTGGTTTTCTCCCAGTGCAGGGCTGTCAGTTTCAGTTTAGTTGCACCAGTCTAAACCATGGATGATTTTTTTTAAGTATTCCTTCCTTAATAGTATTTAAGGTACAGTTTTTTGGTTTTTTTCATTAATATGACACCTTTAATAATAGCCCTTTAAAAGATATTAAAAAAAAATTATCTGGATGAGCAGTTTATGCTGAACCACTCTAGTTAATCAGGAAAATACAGTTGGGGGACCAGACAAGATTCTTTTGATTATCCCAAAATAACAGGTAATGAAATTTTTAGGGTATACCAAGCTTGTTGTATTGGATCAATCCAGACAGCTTAACAGAAATAAGATTTCTAGATAATTGAGATTCCAGACATACATTATACATAAAGAATTCTACTACTGAAATTCAGTATGTTTTAGTGGAACATTATGGTGTAGTCTGAAGTTCTCCTTTGTGCAATCCAGTCTACGTAATCAGACCTCTGTCCTCCTGCAGATTGCTTTCCCCTTCTTGTTTTATGTATCACACTATATAAAACACCCATTAGATCAGAAACTAAGGTTAGGATCCTATTTCATTTGAAATAACTAGGCAGCAGCGTAATAAGCTACCAAAAACTTGTACCTGAACTGCTGAAACCCATGAAACCAGTTCAATAACCTACAGTGATCGGGGTCACGTCCTAGGAGGTAACCCTGCCTTTTTTTCTCAGGCAGATTTTTTTCAGATTTTAGTAGGAATTTTGCTGAAGTAAGAAGCACAATATGAAATCTGGTATTAAATCAAGAAAAGGCTTGAGTTATTTTCAAGTCAGCACCATTGAAATAAACTAGAAGAAAAAGGATTAAGCATTAATTTGAAATAATGAAAGAAGTTCTTTCAGAATTGAGATGAGATTTGGACCTCTTCCCATGCAGTGAGTAAAATGTTTCTGCAGAATGAAGTTTCCAGCAAATAAATGAAATTAAAAGTAACACACTTCTGACAGTTGTATTTTGGTTTTCTGCCTGTTCTGTGATGACAAAGGTAAAGTTCCTTGAAAATGTTGTTGAAGTCCTAAAGAAGGAGGTTGTGCAAATACATACACGTTACTGAATTTTGTAAGTACCCATAAATATATATATATAAGTATATATAAAATAAAATATAAAGGAAGCTAATAGTTGCATTAAGAAAATTATTAATTATTTATTGGAATGACTATTAGGAATTGCTATTACTCTTAGGCATAATTATGTGAAGGAAGTTAAAAGTGAATTAAGATCAATTATTTAAATAATTTTGTAATTTGTCCCAGGATGAGTTTAAGGCATACAATTAAAAAATGTGTGTTTTGAGACATGTTCAAGACTGAAAAAGTTAGACTCACAGGTCCTTTTCTATTTTGCTTCACAAATAGGGTGTGTTGTAAGCTGTTCACAGCATCAAAACTGAAAGTTTTAAGAGCTTTCTCTTAAGGCAGGCAGGCAATAGTATTTGTTGGAAAGCAGAAACCCTGGATATGATTTAGTCCCCACCAGTAATTCGTATACATTTCGAAAATCTGTCATGATATATGACAGCTCTCTCGGGGACTTTGCTTTTAAAACAGAACTGTTTTCTGAAGATACTGGGGTTTTTTGTCATTGTTTTCTGTTTCGCTCACTCATTTTTCAGTGTTAGAGACCACACATACTGGGCATACTTCTGGTCTCATTCTCACCCACGAAATTCTGACTTCAGTAGAGTTGCACGGGTGTAAATTAGACTAGGACTTGGCAGAAGAAGGCTTATGATTATATTTGGCAGAGACAGCAGGCTGCAACTTTATTAACATAATTAACAGCTACAAACACACCCAACAGGCCAAAGTAATCTAGTGACAGAAGAGAGAAGGTCTTAGTAGGAAAGGATCCTTCGCGCTCTCTTTTGGTGTTCTGCTTCTTGTTCCTGAGTTCCTACTAAGGGTTGGCGAGCGTTCAATTGAGCTGTAATTCAAATTCATACAGCTCCTGCAAGACACCTTGAACAGACTTTTGCTGATGAGTCTATAGGAACTGTCAGCAATACGGAGATTACTTCAGAAGCATGATGGTTGAATCGAACTTTACTTTCTTATGTTTTGCTTTTTGAATTAAATTGTTGGACAAGATTAATTGCATGCAGTAAGAGATTTAAATGAATGGCTTTATAAAGCATTAAAGTTCTAAGTATGTCACATGGGAAAAAAGCTGTAAGGTTTAAATGAATAAATGTATTTAATGCATAAAATGTCTAGGCTAATTTTTTAATTCCTTTACTAACATCTTTTATTGAAAAACCATACTTTATTCATCCATCTTAGTTATACTGCTGTGGTTGTGGTAATTTAATATTCCTGCTCTTTGCTAATCTTCTGGTTCAACAGAAGTAAACAATAGGTTTCATAAATTAAAAATACGCTCCTCAGAACATGCTTCTAAAGATAAAAAACAAGGCTGTAAACATTTATGACTGAAACAAACTAGATTGTTCAAATACTGCCATGATGTATCATGTATATCAATATGGCACTGATATCAGTTAGAATGCAAACAAGGTTTTAAATGATGTGCCCCTTCATTTCAGCTGGAGAATCCGCTTTACACCATCTGCCTATCAGATGGTTAGGAACCAGGACTGCGTATTAATGCCACATGTTCGATTTTCATTCCTCTTGTAATGGTTAGATTCATATTGCTAATAGCTGTGCATGAGCACTGTCGATGAAATTTGTGTGACGATGGAGTGATGAGATATTTATAAAGCTGCCTGTCTCCCTTGACTTTAATCCGTTGAATATTTTGGTCTTGATACTTTTTAACTGTTCAAATAAATATTTTTAAAGAATAAAACATACCTATGTGGCTGTTTGGTGTGATCCTTATTTTTTTCATTTCAGTTGCCTTTGTAGGTTATATTTGGTTATCTAATTTTTGAAGATAGCATTTCTCTAGTGTAGAGAAGTGTGCACCTTGGAAATTCCTTGGCTACTTATTCTAAGAGTAAATGGATATTAAATACTGTTCACATCAAAAGACTGTTTTAAAGAATAAATTTTTAAAAAATCCCAAGTGTTTCCCTGGGTATACACCCATACTGGGGCTTTAAAACTTAGTATTTTAAAATAGGCATATAGATACATAGTAGTGTATTAACTTTTGCTTATACTATATTTGGCTGCCTATACTAGTGAGATAAGAAAGATAAGTTGGGCCCTGTGTTGAAGTTTTGGGTTGTACCACACCCCAGTACACCACAGTGCACCAGTGATTATAAAGCACTAACTGGCTTTAGTCCTTCCTTGCCACTTGCTTTGCTATATCATCACAGTCAGGTGCTAGGCAAAAGTAGCAGTAAAGGAGAAACTGTGCTGTAGGCTGGAATTGCTGTGAGGAACAGCATATAGCTAGAATTCTGAGCATTATTCCTTACATTTCCCTCCTTACTTACACCAGTGCTTATATGAGACAGGCGTTTCAGATTCATATGGTTTCCATTAATTGCTGTATAACAAAGTTATCATTTCAGTAATTTCTGTGGTTGTATAAGAGAAGGCATGAAATTATTTGTTTAATTTCTGCTTTGTAAAATTGTAATTTTTTACCACAAGCATTACCTTGCAAAAATCATACTACAGAACTAAGCAATTTGTATTTTAGTTTCTTAGTCCCTATCCAAAGACATGCACCAAAACATACTTTTCTTTTGCAAATTTTGTAGCAAAAGAGAGTTTTTATTTTAGGATTTCTGCATCCAGGTCATTATACCAGTGAAATATAATAATTACAGGTGGTTTCACAAGTCCTATGTCCAGCATCTGTTTAGTATGTAATTTACCCCAGTACTCGGAAGCACTTAAAAACTGCTAGAACTGTAGAAGTGTAGTCACAACCAAAAATTTGGGGCCTGCTGTTCTAGTCATTGGATATAATGTACTGGAATATTCCTCCAAAGGATTCTTCTTTAAAAATGCTGGTTTTAGCTTTTCGGTGATGTATACATATATTTAAAAAGGAAATATAGGTTATTGTGTTGTTTAACGAACACCGGATGCAAACCAAAGTTCAGAGGTGCACCATCCCTTTTTCTCTGGCCAAATTTAGGGACTGTAACCAAATTTGTATAATGTATGGCTTCATATCCTTCCTCTAAGGTAAAAATATAATTGGAAGCAATCCATGTTATTGTCAATACCTTTTTAAGATCAGAACATGCACAATTTGTAATAGTAGCAGAAGCTAAAATAAAAGTAAACCCTCATATTTATCCTTCTCATTTATTTTTGGCCTTTGGTACATCTTCTACCTGAACACAGCAGTTTTCTAAAGAATATTGATCTGTAATTATCACTTGGTCAGTAATTCTCATTACACTTGGAGGTGTTAGAAGTCAGTCTGTGAAGAGGGTCAGGAGGCTGGAAACGTTTGCTAGTCTTTATATGGTCATGCAAAGAAATAAGGTAAAACAACCTTGAGTCAAGCAACAATATATTCAAAGGCACCTCTTAATCCACCTCATAGATTTTCTGATGTCTGCTCACTTTCTGCTTTTTCCCTGCTGGAATTTGCCTTCTGTTCCTCCCCATCACTAGCCAAAAACATGGCAAAAGTGAGCTTGTTTTCCATGTAAGGAGTCAAAAGAGACCCTGGGAAGCAATGGTGGTAGCAATATTTACCTCAGCAGCCTGGGATTATTTGCTTATTTGGTCTTTCCTGCTAAATTTCACTCTTCCTATGCTAGACAGCAGCCTTGGCCCACTAGAATAGTAAATTGCAGAGTTAGTTCCTCTTGAGACCCATAAGACGCTTCGCACCTCTCAGAGTAGCTGAAAATCAGACGAGCAGGCACCTTTAAACTAATTACACTGAGTTTTTCAAGCCTTCTCCACATTCAGGGCAAGAATCTTGATTCAAAATGACTAAGGGTCTGTTCTCTTCTTGTGGCATCACAGGCTGAGGGCTGAGTGCATCATTGCATTAAACTCACCTACTTTATTGCCTTCTCTTTTATTTCTTAGATTAATTATCTCTCATTTCTATCTCTGCCCCCTGCATCAGTTGTGTGGGGGAGGCAGCTCTTGTGGCGTTTTGACACTGGCTTCTCTCTGCTGCCACCGAGGGATCTGGGTGGGCAGCAGCAGGGCTTGGGGACTGCAGAAGAATTACCCTGCCTCAGGGAAGAGGTCAAAAACTGACGCTTGTGACTTTGATTAAGGGCTGCATCTAATTTTGAGTTTTGAAGGCTACTGGAGAACTGGACCAGTTCTCCAATTGCTCCTGGCAAAGAGAAATTTTCCTGAGTTTGTAGAACATTCTTGTAAAAGGCTGGATGGCAGAAACTTGGTTTGGGAGGCAGAGCACTTGGCTTTCGGATTGGTATTAAATGGGTTAATAGTTCCCCTTCTTGTTGATAAATACCTTAATGCCTTCAAGTTTTGGGAGAGCAAAATAATGTTCTGCATTATTTTTTTCTAGAAATGCTTCCTAGAACAACTACATCTCCTTGCTGTTATGTACGAAGTGAGAAATGTCTCGGTTCTATCATCTGTTACTCATAAACAGAAATTATAGACCTGTTTTTTCTGTTTTCTTTAGCATGTCAAACATTAAAGAGCTAAAGGAATTTTTTTTTCCTAAGTACGGTTATATACATGTTCACCTATTCATAGTCCGACACTCAGGACACCATTTTGAAACTAAATTAGATTTTTGACTCCATATATTTGTAGCTGCAGCTACTTATGATTGTATTATGAATGCACTTACAAGATACCAAATTAAAGTTTAGATGAATGTACAGGAGTAATTATCTAAATATGATGTGAAATATTTTACTTGAAAAAGTTGATAGTTCTCAAATCCAAGGAGGAATAATACTCTGCAGTGCTTTCTGTTCTTATGTAACAAGCATGAAGGAATAATAACAGTCCCTACAATAATGGAGACTCATAGAGTAATGAATATTAAATTTTTTTCATACTTCTTTGCAGGTCTGACAGCAGCAGCTGCAGCAGCAGCAGCTGCCACCAATGCTGCCATAGCAGAAGCAATGAAAGTGAAAAAAATCAAACTGGAAGCTATGTCCAACTATCATGCAAATAATAACCAGCATGGAGCAGACTCTGAAAATGGAGATCTGAATTCAAGTGTTGGTAAGTTTCAGACATAGCATTATTATATGTCCGTAACACTGAGATATTTTATCAAAATGGTGATCTTTCTGAACTTCCTTCTGAAGTCCTTGATTTGGTGTAAAAAATTGCATATTTGTTTTCCTTTTCTTAATGTTTTTAGTTTTATTTTGTACCTGGCCTTTACACCAGTGTTCAGTGTTGTTGTTACTATTACAAAAACATTCTTTTCTTCACAGGCTACTTTTGCAGACTCCAGTTAATATTTTCCATGAAAGAAAGTGGTTTGATTGCTTAGAGTTCATTTTTCAAAGTACAGGTGGAGTGACAGATGATGGTGTCAAAGTGAAATTTAACAATGTCTCCTGCTCAGTGTGCTGGGTATCGACTTTAGGTAATTCAGAACACAAGCTTGAAAGCAAAATATTTCATACTTTCATGTGCCCTGTGACAAAAGGAAAACATACATACACAATAAATTCTGCCATGCTCTGCAGTTCCTATCATATTTTATTTTAATAAACACGTTCTTAAAATGTAGTTAACATTTTTTTCCATTTCTTAAGCAGCCATCAGCAACTCTTGTTCTTTTTCAAAAAAGAATTGTTTCAGTATACTTTATTCATTTGTTTGGACAATTTGTTTTGCTAAAGCATACTTCAAAGCTAGGATAACTTTTTGTTGTTGTTGATTAAATCTTTAATCATCTGTGTGTGTCTGCTGTAAAATGTTTTGTTATGCCATTTCATTGTATTGGATCCTTTTATCATGTTGAGACAGTATTAACTCAGCAACAGAAATTCAATGACAGAGAGGTACGTTCAGAAGACTGCAAGGAAGATTGGTGTATACTGGAATAAAATGGCTTCAGATAGGCTTTTTTGTTTTTATTTTGGCCCTTTGTCTAGCTTTATTTTTTTTTTTTTAGTTTTTCATCCTCTAAATACATTTGGAATGAATCTTAGAGGGTATGTACTAGCCTTAACATAAATAAATACGTGTTTGGGAACAGTGTTTCTATACAGTTCAGTAGGCATTGGTAGGGTATTATTTAGAAATAATATGAATTGCAGTTCAAAGAACAGGTTCACCTGGATACATACTGCGGTAAATAGCGACAATATGTATACATTACTGCATAAGGAGATTATATGATTAGTTTTGTTTTCCTTTTAAATAAAGGTTTTAAAAATGCCTCTATGATGGTGAAGAAAATTGTCTTAAATTGTGTGTGAATACTCAGATACCAACATATGCAGTCACTCGAATACTAGTGTAAAGATTGTTCTCTTGGAGAGAAAACAAGAGAGGGTAGAGAGCAGGTGTCTTTGAAATCTGGGAGGAGGAGATAGGTACAAATTAAGTGTAAGGACCAGGTGGCCTCTAGCACACTGGGAGGAAAGTGAAGTAATGAGAAAGTGAGAAATGTGTAAGTGCAAACTGAGAAGATAAAGAGTGTGTACTAGAACTAGAACCCAGTTTAGATTTTCAGGCTTAGATGAATTCGTTATGTGAAATAAAAAGTTCAAATACTGGCTTGTGGAGCTGTTATTCTGCTTGGCAGTTCTAATCATAAAACACATATGCATCCATGGGGATGGACAAGTTAACAGGTAATAACATCTAAACCATGCAGAGTATTTGTCGAAGAGTGGATAGAAGGAATATCTGAACTTCCTTTGAATAAAAACGAAAAATATCTATTTTGAAATCATTGTTTGAGGCGTAATTTAGGTAACTAATATGCTCTTAGACAGCCTAATCATTTTCCCTATTTAAGAAAATACATTCTAGCTACTTTAGTAGGACAAAGTTAGCGAAGCAAGATTATTTATTGTCATTGTCAAAATTTTCTCTCAGCCCCTTAACTTACTTGATAGCTTCAGTTAATTTCCCAATTTAACTGAATGAAGAATTAAGTTAATTTTGTTCAGAAAAAAATAGCTCTTCTGAGTAGAGTGAATAGCTTTCCAGTTGTCTCCGTTCCATGAGGAATGGTTCTGAAAATACAGTTTGCTTGTCTGTGCATCTTGTCCTGAGCTACACCCTTCATACAGAGGATGTTTCAAAAACCTTTTGCTTTTGTTTCTTTTATAGTGAACCCCTTCTAGTGTCCAGTGTTGGTCATGCATATGGAGTCAGAGAAGTAATTCCTACTGCTACTAATGTCAGGGTATTATTAGGTTCATGAAGAGTTAAGTTCTTTGTTTATTAGTTGCATTTTTGAAAATTAGCACACTGTATTATCTTGACAAGAACTCATATTTCAAAGGTGTTGCTTTGTAGTAGGTGTGTACTCCTTCTTCTCCTATATTTTTTCAGGTATTTACTTATGTATTTTCAAATAAATATTATCAAGTCCATATACCATTAATGTTTTAAATTATGGCTTGCTAGGCAAGAATATGAAATATTACATTACTGAAGGTTGACAGAGGAAAGAATAAAACAGAAGAAAACAACCTGATTTTAGTTTGCTTTTTAAATTAGGTTATGTGCCTGACCAAACTGAAAAGGAACAAACAATCCAACCAGGCTAAAAGCTTGACTGATACATCTTAGCCCATACATAGCAGGCATTATGGTGTGCATGGATTGATCATCCCGTGCTCCAATGCCTACATAAAGGCAGATAAATGAAATAAGGACCCTTATTTTATTTATCTTACCGACTTGTCAGGTTTACTTCTGAATTGCATTCCTTTTTGGTTTTAATCAAATGTTTAATGTGAATTATAGAAGTAATTTTTGTTGTTGAACGTTGTATAATTATACAGAGCACTACACAAATTTATTAACTTGGTCCTTTGAAGCAATGGCCAAAAGGTTAGTGAGTGAAGGGAGTTAAAGGAAGCCAATGATACTAATAAGTAATTATTTTATATCTCTCAGTTTTGCTGGTAACCTTGAGCTTGCATCCTCCCACCAGAATTATCATTTTAGAAGGGGGGTAAAAAAAGGAAAAAAAAAAAAAAAAAAGAAATTACAGAGGAATCAGAGTGAGGTATTAGCACACTGAGTAAAATATATGGCTGCAACGCCTTTCTCCCCCATCCACAATCAATTGGATTCTTTTAGTTTAATATTTACTTGCTAAGATGAGATGCTAGTCTGCATGGTGATAAACAGTCTGCTACTGGCATCTGAAGGTGACCTGTCAGTTCATATGGACAAATCTCCTGCTTACTGAAATGTACAAAATAAATCATTAAAGAAGGCAGGTGCTCATTCCCAGATTTAAATCACCATAGATTTATGATTTGAATTAATGCTTCATTTGGTCATAGAAATAGATGCTGAGACAAATGGTATGCAGTGGTTGGGGCTTCCATACTGTAGCCATCCTAATATTGATTACTGAGATGTCTTTGCAATCTCTTGTTTATATCAAGTACTGTCTTGTGACAGCTTGGCTGATATGAGCTACATTGCAGATAAGAAGGAAAAATGTCCCAGGTTCTTTTTAGTGGCAATTCTACATACAACATGCAGGGTAGATAAATTATTGGGGTTTTGTTTAAAAAATTAATTCAGTAGGGCAGCAAAGGAAAAAGAAAGATTATGCTGTGTGTTGGGTATTTGTTTTTTTGCTGAATTTGGTGGCTTTTTTTGTTTTGTTTCTTTTTTTTTTTTAGTTGCAGAATGAAAAGCGAGTGGCAAGGTCAAATTTTAAATTTCATTGATGAGGTTCTACTCTTTGTCATATTAACATCTTAGTGTGATGTTAGGATCAGTTGTATGTTTGCCATCTGATGCTCTGAAGCAACGGATAGGTAAAGCAGCTCAATTGTTTCCTTGCTGCTTAAGTACTTACTGCCATGCTGTCCTACTTCATTAACCTGCAGCAGCAAAAGATAAAAGCCTTTGAAATAAATAAATTTTTAAAGCTATTTCTGTGAGCTAGAGTTTGCTATCTATAACTTGGTAGGAAGTGAAGAAAAGTCCGTATACTTTTGCTTCCCGAACATTTTATATAATGAAAACACTATGCATACACTTTAGGGAATACTCAGAGGATTTCTTAAGACCTTTGCCACTTGCTAAAATATGACTCATAAAACTTGTAAACAACTATCAACAATAGTAAATTACTTGCTTAGTAGGAAATGAGTTCATATCTATTCAAAATGTGATCTCAAAACAGATGTCCCAAGAAAATGTCATTGTTTAAACTACATTCATACAAAAAAAATGCTATTATTTCTTTAAGGAAGTGAAGCAATCATGAAGACTTTGGTGTTCTTAGTTTCTAAACACAGTTAGGAAATACAAGGCAACATTTTACACGTGGCTAGCATGTTACTCCATAAACAACCACAAAATGTGTTGAAAATTAGGATATTTTCTTGGCATGTTAGGTTTCCTCTTTGTCTGTGTTACCTTGCAATATTTAAAATTATGAGACAAACACAAAGCTTCCTGTGATGTGTTGTTCAAAAGTAATGCTTGCTTGTATACTATTCTTTTTTTTTCATCCAGAATCAGAGATAAAATGATTTAGGTGAAATTATTTTTCTCCGGTGACCTTGCCCAATAATAGAACAGTACAAAATGCAGTAATTTCCTTTTTCTAAACACACGTGTCTATTTTAAGGGAAAGAATTACTTTTATGGTTTCAGGAAAAAGTCTTGGAGACCTTGAAAAAGCAAATAAAAGGAAACAGAGAATGCAGGCCACTGAGCACAGCTCTGCAGTTGCACATCTGATTCTCTGCCTTGGCAATGTTAATGAACCTCAAATCCTCCCTATAATTAGATGAGGGAATTGCTTATATTTTCAAACAGATGATGCTGCTGTAATGAAACGATTGACAGGGAACTTAAAAGTGTCTACAGTAGTCATTTAGTTTCCGGGTTTTGGGTTTGGGGTTTTTTTTCCACCTTTTTTTTTTTTTTTTTTTTTTTTTTTAATGTAAAAGAAGATTGGCTGTAGATACAGGTCCTGGGAGAGATAGTAATTTACACAGAATGCTATGACAGGTGTCTTTGTATAGCATGGAAATAAAATGGAAGACAGAGGAATGATGGGCAGGTATGGCAATTTTTTGGGAGGGGGTGTCCTGTGCTTATTCTGCTTAGGTTCTTTAAAAGGGACCGAGACTCAAGAGATGGATCCGGATTGAGTGCACAGCTGTAACTGCTGATGAGCTAATTGCTCCTTATCTCTCAGCCCCATTCATCTTCATTTTTTACCAATTACTGAGAATTATCTGTGTTCTCAGTTGGATATGAGAGTTAATCCTTTTTGGTTAAGCTGGCAGTACTGTGAGCAGATTCCAAATCATAGGGTGAAAAAGCCAGAGCAAGCTTGTTCTCAAACTCTCTCCAGTTCAATGACAGTATCACTAGTTCATAAGAATTTTTCTATTGTTTAACAGATTAAACACATCTTTTTTTTTACTTTTATACTATTATTAAAATAGTATATTAATAATTTTAAAATATATATTATTAATATGTATTAATATGTGCTTTTCTTTTAGCATAAACTGAATGTGTATATTCCTGGGTGGATGGATGTGTTCCCTTTCTAAAAGTATTCACTTGCAAAAATTAAAATAAGATAAACATTAACTTCAGAAGGTTTCTTTGCAGAATGTCAGTGTTTATTCTGTTATACATAGCACTTCTTTTAATGACAAGACCATGCATGCAACTTTGACATCATGGGACATAAGACAAATGCTTGTCAGTGACAGATACCTACTTTTGTAAATTTGTTTGAGATCTGTGGGTGAAAAGTGCTGTCTAGGTGCTTGCAAAAGCATAATCATACAGCCTTAAGGACAAATGTGCTATGTTGAGCACATCATATTTCAAGCTAAAGGAATGCTTTCATAAAACTGTGCTTTGGGAACACACAGAACACCAGAAACAGATCATTTAGTTATAATCAGGTCACTAAGCTTTTTTCTAGAACTTTGCTTGTCATGGGAAAAAAAAAATCTTGCATCTTATAGCTAAAAGGTGATGTTTGTCTGTCAACCAAGAATATAATTTCTCCATCTCTGCTTCCCTAGCCTTTAATTGTGATTGT
>NW_008237609.1:1336730-1397814 GCF_000691975.1 Corvus brachyrhynchos
GCATACTTTTACAAGACAAGAGAGGCCTTCTTCAGAATAGCTTAGATGTCAGAATTTTGGCATGTTGAGCCATGTCATTATGTATAATTTTAAACAACAAAGAAAAAAGTTTCTTTTCAATTTTCCTTCTCCAAAGCCTTCCTAATAGGTAGGGCACCCATGTTCTTAGTAACATCAGTCTCACTTCTCATCTTCTCAGATTTCATAATACTGCCTCATCTCAGCAATCAGAAGAGAGTGAATTTCCAAGGTTGAGATATAAATGGATGAAATTTATTGTTAGACAGTTATGGAGGGATTTAAAAAAACCCCAACAAACACAAACATTTCAGGTTGCAGTCTTGAATCAAGGGGACAAATGTTTAATATGCTTAATATCCTCAGTATTCTGTAACTCATTTTTGGCTCAATACATAAACAGAGCTGATTAAGTTATCTTGACAGAAATATTTTTATGATAGCAAACAAACTTAGCAGTAAGCATTTGACAGCATTATTTATTAGTATGATAAATGAATTGTGAGATGTGTGATTGTGTGATGATGCATTCATTTAGTTGTTCCTTTTTTTCTTTTACTAATCTCTGTCATGTTGGATTTATAAATGGAACTGAGTGACCTTTGAAACCGTGATGGAAATGAAGAGATAAACACAACTTGAAAGGACAAACCAATTAATATAAATGTGTTACATATAAAGAACTGATTTCAATCAATTGCTATCTGTGTAAACCTTTGGGCACTTAGCTGAATGAAATAAAGCAAACAGATTATGTGACATAGGGACAAAACATCTCTTTAACTCTTTTATTATGTAGTTGGGATATCATCCAAAATGTACAACAGGAAGAAGAAGGTGTATGCTACATTGTGGTACAAAGTCCACTGAGAAGTTACAATCCTTAAAGATAAACTTTTTCTGATAATCAAAAAGCCCTTCTGATGGTATTCTTAATTTTATTTTTAATCCTCTGCATTTTGATGAATACTTAAAGGAGCCTGTATTTCATTTGTTTGCTATTTCCAACACTTTTAATTGAACTTCCAAAACACTTATGCAGTATGCTTTTAAAATGTCCTAATTCAGGAATTTCTGAATAGCATATTCATTTCTTCTAAAGTTGCCTGGTAATGATGAAAACATTTATCACACTGAAATCAATACAAATGTCCCGGGCATCCTTGTTTAAGAAAATTACAGCATCTTGCTCAACCTTTTTTTTTTTTTCTTTTTTTTTCTTTTTTTTCTTTTCTCTGAAGAATGGAATCTTTTTCTTTTTTACATACATTTTAAACGACCTGCACATATTGTTTTCTTTGTAGGCTTAATTAGAGAATATGATCAATTTAATGTAAAGGTTTCAAAATATCGTCATTGATGCACAACAAGGGAAAGAAAAAGATTAAAAGAAAAAGCAATACAAGCTTGACATTTTAAAACACTTGCATTTGAAAGACTTTTCACTATTAATTGATTTTTAAAAGAGTTCTATGGAAAAGTGAACTCAGAAATGTTTGGAAGTGCCTTGGCAGTGTGCCAGAACATTTAGTACAAGGCATAACTAGACAGTTTCTGAGGCCTTACTACAACTGAAAAGATATGTTCTTTGCCTTTCTTAATCTAATTTGGAATCCCAGCTGTACACTTACAGATTATGCTGGGTATTTTCAGTATCTTGTGGACATCTTTAAATGATCAGTTGGCACAAAACAACTTCCCTGCTGTCACAGGGAACAGGGATTAGGCAACACAAGGATTTCAGTAGTGAAATTTTCATTACATTTCCTAAAACAAGCTGTAATAATGAATAGGCGTTCATTTCTTTATTTTAGGTGGCATTTTGATTGTATTGGTCTGCTAATACTGTTTTCTAGCATGGATTGATTGGGCCAAAGTCTGTAATTTTTATTTGTCTTTGGGGACTTAACAGTTCTGAATGGAGTGAGAAGGAGGGCAGACTATGTCTGATATTTCATAATAATTTTCTCTAAATTTACCTTGTAGCTCCAATGATATGACACTGACTATTCTACAACACTTTAGAGTTCTTTGTTAGTTGACTGAAGTTGAAATGAAAATCCTCCTTTTTTTGTGGATTGTGCACTTTGAAAACCTACATAGACAGCTGAAATATTAATGGAAATGACATCCATTCTATTTTGGAAAAAGAGCAGACCAAATGATAACGAGTAACATTGACCAAAAGCAATTACTTTAAAAGGATACTGCTAAGTATCTGAGAAAAATGATTCCTTTGACTAGTTGTTTGTCAGGCCCTGTGTGGTTTTTATTGATTGCTCTTGAATATATAGCCCCCATGATTGAAAACGCTGCTGGTAATGTCCTTCTTTTTATTGTGCTGAGAGTATCTTACTGAGAATAATAAGAAAGAAATTTATACAGGAAACAGATACACATTGGAGCTTTAAATTAGCCAAAAGTGGTCTACAGATTACCTGTGATATTCATTTTCTAGCATATCTTCTTTCCTAAAGATAGTATTCAGAAATAGATGACGAAAAAATCAGGTCTTAAAAGTTGCATATTAAGTTTTTGTTTATTACGTGGTTTGTTTCCCCCTTCTCTGTATCTGATCACCTCTGTGAAGCACTGTAATTCATCTTGTGCTGTGAAATATACTAAGTTTGAAATGAATCATAGATAGGAATTGAGCTGGTACTATTTCTTACAGATGAATATTTTATCTATGCAGCTAACTTTTCTTTTACTCCACAGTGGAAGATTTCATCTTAGTGTGAGTGGCTGGGAACTTAAAGTGCCACTGGTCTATTTAAATGGACACTTGATTAGGATGCTTAAGAGAATGGAGACAGACACAGGAATGGATTTAAGCAGCAGGCTACAGTGTTACTGACAACACTGGCAAGGTTCTGAACAATAAAAATCTTCCCAGACTTCCCAGACAGGCCCCCTAGAGGATGGAATAAAGCGTGTAGGATTCAGTCCTAGGCCTCAGTTCTTTCTTACAAGGTCTTTGAGTATGCCTCTCTCCTTTCTTCTTCCCATAGCAAGGCAAAAGTTACCAAAGGGAGACGTGTCTTTTCCAGTTACAAAAGTTTGCCAGCAAATTCTGTGTTTCATTTATTATTATATGCTTTACTAGCAGTCCTCCAAAGTTAAGAAGGGCTTTGAATTACTTCCAGATTTTCCTGTCGATTGAACTAAAACTCCAAGATGCTTTAAAATCCATTAGACTCCAAAGGGAAAAAAATCCTTCATGACTCCAGTAGTAATTGTTCAGTCAGTCCTAAGGCATCCTTAGGAAAACAAAACCCAACCTGACATCTCTAGTTCCCGTGCCCCAGTTACGTGGAGGGAGACTGATGAAGCAGATAAAAGATCTGGATAGAAAAAGACCTACCCAGAAGTTTAAATTAACAAGTGGAAAGTTGGGAGCAATAAAAGATGGAGACCTTTTGAAAGAAAATGCCATTTCTTTTCCATCTATAGTCTGAAGCTCTTGATCTACATTCCTACCCTGAGAAGTGGAAGCAGGTGTTACTATGGATAATGCATCTTCTGTCTATTCTGCAGAACGCATCAAAAACCTTCACTAGATATCTCCTTAAAGCAATTTCGCAAGCCTCATGTCCAGGATAGTTGTATTAAATCTCTTCTCCCTTGACTTGCTTAGTTCTTTTCTCCACTTCTATTGCATTAGGTCCAACATTTTTCCTGGTGATTGAGAAATCAGTATCTTTCCTTTTGGAATCCATCTAATGGTTATATGGTTCATTCTGGTTTAGGAGTTCCCATTCATTTTGTTTCCAGAGATGTGCCACATCAAGACTCTTGCAAATATACAGGATTTGCAACTGGTTTTGTATACAAATCAGATTTAGCAGTAATTTATTGATATGAAAGAAAATACAGGTACTTTTTTATTTATCCACAAATGTGGCTTATGGAGTAAGGATGCCAGGAACAGAATTTAGCTTTTTGTGTAGTGCTCTCACAAACGTGCTCAGTCACTTTTGGGTGAAGTATTGTGTCATATGGATACTGTTACTGGTTTACTTAATCAGTAAACCTTGATGAGACCACCCTGGCCACACATGGACTGCAGTCAGGTGCCTGTGCACCAAGATCCCTATTACCAATAATTTCTAATGTCTGTTTCTGCACAAAACCAGCTTGCATGGCCAGAGCTGAGCTAGGATTGGGTAAGGACCTGCCTTAGTTCTGATACTGAGTAGATGCTGAGGCTCATCCTACAGAGTGCAGGTAAGTGGTCCTGCAGGAGTCATCTTAAGTGTGGCTGTTGGTACAACAGTGCTAAACAGGTGCCACAGAAATGGCAAAGAATAATGTGTTGCAGTCCATGCATTTTCCGAAATAGTATTTAAATATCCCATAATGATTATATAAATAGCTATATACAAAATCTAGGGGCCAGTAAAACTTGAAGTTGCTTCCACACAGTATCCTTAATGCTGACATGTATCAGAGGTGTCCCTGGGCACAGACAGAACTGCTGCTGTACCAGTACAGCAGTCAGGCTCATACTGGAGTCTCATGCTCTGTGATGCAGGACTGAACTCCTTGGTGTACAGTTGAAACCTGGACTGGAAGAAGATGCATGAAAGCAGCTCTTTATTGAAATCCAGAAGTGCCATCTAATGATTGGTGATGGTGGGAAGTGGTGGAGCAGGAGAACTGGAAAAAGAACGAGCAAAAAAAAGATCAGGATGAGAAAGTGCAAGTTAGTTAGGAATACTACTGAGTATATTTCTTTTGTTTTAGGACTGGCCAGCTCCTCTGGCTTGCTGCTTGCCGTTTGCTGTCGGGTTTGCATGGAGATGTACCCAGGACAGGACAAGACTCTGGGTTGTCTCACTTTTGTTTATCTTTGTATGGAAAAGCTGATTTGCCAAATTAACAGATATAACTAGGGATGAAATTAAACTTACTTTATTTGTATTTTCTGAATTTTTTCATGGCCTAGGACTAGATAGGTGACCTCACATGAAACTGAATTTCTGGCTATGACATGCTGACCCCTGTTTCAGTACTGTAATATCTTCTATGATGTCACCACTTTCTTCCTGTTTCGCTGTTTGTGGCTCGCATTATACAATTTTTGCAGTGTCGTGTTTCCCCTCTGTCTACCTTCATCATGCCTTGATAACTATTTTGGAAAAACAGAATGCTTTCCTACTGCAGTAGCGGTGCTGACAGATGTCGGTTTATCAGATAGGCTGTCTAGAGCAAAGCCTGGCACTCTTGTAGCCACATCATTTTCTGCAAAATTCTACTTTCAGTTTTGAAAGGGATTTTGTTTTGTTTTTGCAATTATATTTGCAGCTGAAATACAGCTGTATTTTCTTGTGGAGCCAGGAAGAAGAACACAAAATGTTGAAACTGATGTCTAGCTTATGATAGATGGAAAACTGAATGAGATGCAAGTGAGCTTGATAGCCTGATAAAGACTGGAACAAGTAGGACATGGAAAGCTGGAGAATCAAGATGCAAGTCTTCTTCTGTGCTGGTATCAGGATAAAAAGATGATTTGTGCAGAGCCCTCTTAGAGGCCAAGGGCTGTTTATAGCCAAATTATCTAGGGAGAACAGAGAAAAATAATTCAGGATTTATTGTTAAAAATAACCATCAATTTTTCATCAGATATATTCTTTGCTATGAGTCATAGCTGAATGTGTTTGTACGGGAGTGGGAAAGTAGGGATGAAGAGTATTTTATAGACAATAATGTATTAATGTTGCCATGGATTTTGTGGCTGCTGCTGCAGAATTTAAGAGTTGTCACCATGGAGTTTGTTCTGTTGTATGCTGAAGAGTAGGCAAAGGACCTGTGTGGTGGTGACTTGCTGCAGTGGACATTAGCTCTTTGGTTTTAGGACTTTAGGTAGTAGTGGTGGTGAAAGCAATATTTTGTTTACTAGCTAGAGGCAATAGTCAAATTGCTTTACTGCTTCTTTCCATTTGAAAGGGAAGTAATGGTGAAGTTAAGCAGAGTGAAATCTTAGATATGTAAGAAATAGTAGGAAGTATTTTATAACAGTGTGTCTGTAGAAGGATCACCTTAGCCAAAAGTGGAACCAACAAGCTTTTGAAAACTATGGAGTTGAATATTTTATCTATTAATTATTTCATACTTAAGTAGAAATGTTCCATTTCCTATTCAAATGATGAGTAAGTTTTTCTTCATTTTGTCCATGGTGCTCAGTTAATACTGAGTTAAATCATATTTAGGTTATGTTGTTACGATTTGGAAAGTTATTGCAAAGTGTCGTTCCATTTTTGTGCTGTAACATTATGAAAAATTAAGTGGAAATTAGTTATTTATTACCTTTTTATATGGGAAGGATTGGAAAGAGTAGTATCTAGCTATTTTTTTTAGAACACCTGCATTTTACAAAATTAATCTATATTTCTGACTTTTATCAAGATTCCCTGTCCCTCCCAAGAGCCATTGACAGTTTATTTTAAAACAAAGGCCATAATGTAATGTACGGGTTTTGGTTTCTTTTCCACAGTTATCATCCAAAATAGTTATAGCTGTTAAAAATTGGTCTTAGTGTTATTCAGATCACATAAGACTTCCTTTAATTGGCCCTTAATAAGCTTGGTTTAACTGGGATTTAAAGAAAGAACAGTGGTCATTAACATCAGCCAGATTAAGACTCTGTTAATTACCACTGAAAGATAAAGTAATATGCAAAGATGGGGTCTAAAATATTCTTGCACTTAAGCACCCAAGGAAGTTGAGAAATTTTTTGCTAACTGAAATGAATAAGTCAATAGCTCTTTCTCTGCAAAGCTTAAAAAAAAAAGACAGGAGAGAGTGAGAGCACAATTACTACATTTAAATACTCTGACTTAATTAGTACTGTGTATACAGATATAGTTTCTATTTTGTTGGGTTTTTTCTATCCCTCAAACAGAATTAATGATTTGTTTCAAGTATTCAATAAATTATGCAAGAATTTATAATTTTCTGGTGATTAATCTTTTGTATAGGCAAACATAGTCTAATATATATTAATATACTGATGTTTAGGCTTTATATATGGGTATCAGTGTACAAATATTCCTTAATGTGCATATTAATCCCTGTTTATACATAAATAAAAAATATAAATATATGTCACATTTTATATATATATAAAACACCCTTTTAAGTAGAGAACATTTTTTTTATTGCACAGTAGCAAGAGAATCAAAATATTTCAAGTGTTGTGACCAAAATGTTAAGAAGATGTATCCTTATAATAATGGCTTTTTTTGTGATGTCACTATAAATAGTTTCAAGCATTCCTCAGTTGTGACAGTCTCTCAAGTATCAGCATGACATAGTATTTCCACTTTGCAGTGGACTTGTGGTGAATTTGTCAGGGTGTCCTATCAATCACAGCACCCATCAAAGGAAAGTTCAAAAACTGACAGTGAGCAGATATAGAATCATCTTCTGTCCATGAATAGTTTCTGACTAGTCTTCTTCAGTCAGCAAGGATTCATAATCTGAAATGAAAAATTTTTAATTTTATATAGCTGTTTCTTATGTTTAATGTAATGAGAGCTTTTCCCCACTGCGATACTAAGTGATAAGTTCTGTTTTAAACAAACTGCTGTTCTCAATTATTTCCATCTGTATGATTATAAATATTTTAAAAACAAGTAATTCTGTCTCTTCCAGAAAGTGATATGTGCTGATATGTTGTATATCAGTTTCATGGAATATTTTCACATTCTCGTATAGTGAGAAGGACTAACAGTTGTGCCAAGCTTACTGTTACGTATTCTCATATATTAATGATTTTTTTCCACTTCCATCTCTCTAAATAGACTGGTGATCTTAATTTAGAAAAAGGCACTAGTTATATATTTTCTACATTTTATTTCTACTACACTTTATATAATCTTCAGTTTTCTTCAAACTGCCTCCACAGTGAACAGTTCTTCAGCAGCCTCTCTCTGTGACATTCATTTTCTTTGGAGATACAGTCATATTAAAAAATGATCAGTTGGTAGGGAAAATAAATTCACATATTCTATTTAACTCCATTTAGTACTCAAAGATGCTGGAGTATGTTAGTCTATGACTTCCTTTTTTTAATTGTTTATTAACAGTGTAGGTTGTTGAAGTATGTATTTTTTATGATAAATGATGATAAATCACTACAACATGTTGTGGTTTTCTTTTCTGTTTGAAATTTCATGTAATTTGTATTACAGCTCCACTTTTTCAGTTAGCAAATAATAACGAACCCATAACATTCTGTATGTACTGTAATATTTTCTAAATTAAATAAATCAAATCTGCATTGTTTCATTAGTTTCTAAAGACTATGCATGTAACATTTAAAAATTAATTAAGTAAATCAAAAAGATCACATAGCTACACAAATGTACTTAACGTCTTTTTATATGCATCCTTTAATTAAATTGATCCTTTAATTTAATAATTTCTTTAAATTATTTTGAAGACTGGGTTCTCATATTTGGAACCCTGAGTTAAGGATGTGTGGCAGATTAGAGGGTTAATCCTTAAGTCATATCTTATGTTGTACTTTTTGAATATAGAACACCTGCAAATGCAAAAGAACATTTCTCACCCATTCATACAGAAACTGCTACTTGTAGAAGGCTTGGTCCCATGTGGACATTCTTATCCTCCCAAGGGTGCACCTGACACCTCCTATGCATTCTTTCATGTACATATTTCTCAGATGATAACCATGGGCCATAAGATCTGTTGCTTTTAAAATAACAGGAACTGTGTTAACAAAAGAACTTGCCAAACTTATTGTCTCAAATAAAATAATTGAAAAACAGGGCCAAAGAGGAAGAAATATGCTTTAATCGATAGGCTATTTTTACATGTGAATGGAAATTTGAATCCATTCTGTTGGATGAGATACAAACTTTATTAGCCTAAACCCAGTCCACCTCAATCCTTTATCAAATGCAGATTTTTCTCTTTGTAGGCTGTGCAATATTCCCTATCAAATTTGTCATTCATCAGTTCTTGCCAGAGCCAGCCAGCATATTGTCATTGTACCCTGAATACTTGTGCTCAGAGTGCAGCCTTTGCTATGTCTGTGTTCCCTGGGGACTACTTCCACTACCTACATACGGGAATGAGGAAGGAATCAAGATAAGATCTTGTCTGCAGACCAAGAAAATTTTAGAGAAACTTTGCATGACACTGCTTGCTGCTGCTTTTATGGCAGAAGAGATACTGAGAACAATTTTATAGGTGAACTTTGGGAACTTGTTAGTTTGCCCTAAATGTAGAGGCTTTGGCACAGCAAACTTTTGGGGGAATCCAGTGCCAAACATGTAACCTGTCTACTGGTCCTACATTTTTCAGAAGAGTTTAAGGTATTTTCTGATGTAAAAAGATAACTCTGCTTTGTCATCTTAAGATTTTCCAAACTGTGTAAACAAGTTTACATGTGTAATTCATGTAAAGAACATATAAGCAAACATTTTTCCACTCATGCCACAAACTAGAGTACAATCAATTGATTCTTTGTACTGTACATGGAGCATTTGGCTAGTGATAATTCATAATAATCATTAAAATTAACAGGGTTTCACTATCATGGCAAGTGGAATAATCCTTCAAATAGAACAGCGTAGTGAGACAACTTTTCCTAAGAAGCACAAAATGATGCCATTGAAAAAGAACTGATTTTGATAACTTAAAACTAAAAAAAAAAAAAACAAAAAACCAACCAAAAAAAAAAAGTTAAAAAAAAATAAAAAAAGGAAAAAATAACCTAAAAAGGACTACCTCGAATGTTCCTCTTCACATTTTCTTCTTTCCAATCTCCATGGTAAATACCTCAAGCACTTGCCAGTGCACTCCTTCAATGAAGAGCAAAGCTGAAATCTGTCACAAATCATACCTAGCTGCCAGAGAAATTCAAATTGCTGTAAGCACAAGTGCCAGGGGAGCTCTTACAGCGATGCTGAAACCATAATGCAACATTCACAACGAGATCATTGCATCATAATCTCCTTCTGAATGTGACTCCCTTTGTGTGTCAGGTGTTTGCATGTCAGAGGGAGAAGAAGAAAGGGGATTGTGAGTTTAGCACAATCTGTTGTTCTGTATTAAAGTTTGGGGTTTTTATAATATTAAAAATGACCTGTTTTTATGTAGGATATTCCAAAGGCTTCCAAACTAAACTGCTGCCCTCTAATCCCCTCAATACAAAACACTTTTGTTAGGAATATTCATGTTTTCATTTCAGACAAGCTAGTTACTTGGAATTCTCTCTAAGCCTATAAGCTTACACAAGGTAATATATATTAAAAATTATATTTATTTTCAGTATATGGATCACAACTATTTTAATTTCCTAAGTGCACAATCAATATTTAAATGAAGAATATTTGATTCTTTCTCAGCTGTATCAGCTTTTGAGCAGAATAAGTTTATGAAAATCCACAGAGGGCTTCTTTTTTCCCCCCTGATTTACAGCAACATAAGTGAAAAGAGAATCAGGGACATATACTACAAAATGTAATTTACATTATTTAAACATCCATCAGACCTGCCTTTATTTCATGCAGTCATGCTCACATAGTATATGGAGGTTGTTTTGGATTTTTTGGGAGCTAATCAATATAATCTAAGACCTGAATGTAGGTCCTCAAAAAAACCTCAAGATACAGTGATTTTAATATTGGAGAAAGCTGGGAGCAGGTTAATTCAGAGATGTGAGTAAACATCGAGTAAACATCCCTTTTCCTTGACTGCCAGCCGATATTATTTTAATCATTAATTTTGGCTACAAGAAAATATTATGATTCACTGTATAATGCAACTGAAAACCATTTAGAGTTAATGGTAAGAATAAGACTATGGATGAGAGTATAATTTCACCAAAAAAACCAAAATCTCACTTCGGTTGTCCTTCTACATAATTCATTGTACTGCTTTTATGATAGAAATATAATGGTGATTTTCACAGAAAAAAAAAAAAAAAAGGAGAAAAAAATGTTTGGAATCAGTCCTGTTTAACTTATCTAACTTCATAAAGTGCTGAAGTTTGGAATCCAGTTATCCACAGTTCAAAAAGAGATAGATATCCCCAATGTAGAATGACGTGTATGTGAATTGTTGTGTACAGCTGACTGCCCATTGACTATACAGGGCATGAGGCAGTTGGTTACTTACATTGAATATTTCAGTTAAGTGAACTTAGGTGCAAACACTTCACTAGCTGAGTTATGTGTCCTGTACCAAGAAAAGGATTAGGCAGGGCTGATTTTCTTGGTATCTGTATTATTTACTCTTTAGCTAACAAAAAAAAAAAAGTCAATAAATGTGTTTCAAAAGATTAAATACATCTGCATAGACCAGTTTCAGACCTGTGATCTGTAGGGCAGAATTCAGCACATACCCTTACTTGATGTATGGCACTGGGCACAAAGCAAGAAGCCTCTCTAAGTTCCACCAGGTTGGGTGGTGTGAGCTCAGAACTATTGGTCTAGTCAATAAAGCATCTCTAAGGAAATGTGGTCAGTATGAGTGACTCAAATCTCTTTTGCCCATCTCCTGTGAAAGCGTATTATTTGCCAGTGTGGAGGGCCTCTTTCTCTGTTTTATCTACATTTTTTTCCTATAGTCTATTTAAAATGTAAAATGTAAAATTATACCTTGAAATGCCTCTTTGTTTTTAACTTAACAGAGTAGATGGCTATCATCCGGACTGCAGTTGATGGGGAGTTTAAGGGTAATTTTAAGTATCTAAGTCCCCAAGTACAATCTTAAAATCCTGCCAGTCCCTTTACAAGTCTATGAAGGTCTGGGACAGCCCAGAGGAATGGAGGTGCTTTTCAAAACTGTTGGTTACTTAAAACCTAGACTGAATATCATAACAGTTCTGAGATTTTCTTGTTCTTGATATTTTTGCCGTGTCTAGCTTTGGTGGCTCCACACTTTTTTTTCCCCTTTTCTTCTTTTCTTTTGAATTCTGAGGACCCCCTTTCTTCCTGTTCATTGTTTTGTGTATATAAGTTGCCTTCAATTCTTTTATGTCTGCCAGCTATAAGTTAGGTATTGTGGTATATCTATGCCTTTTCTTGGACCTTAGGATAAATGCCAAAGAGCAATGATGGAAAGACAAGAGAAAGAGAATAAATAGTTCCGCATGCCACTGAAACTGCATAGGGAATTTAGGTGGGCAGAATGCAATTATGCATTTGGAATATAGCCAGGACATATGGGTTAACACATGTACTCCTGTGAAAAGTGCCATGGGATATTTAATGACTGTAAGTTGTCAGAACTCAGTTTTATATCTCGTCTGAAAGACAGCACCACCAGCCACATGATGTCCCTTCACACCATGCTGAAGCAGTTCCTTGCTATGGACTCAGAGGGAGGGAGGGAGTGGTGTTTTCTAAATCTCCACTTCCATTTCTTGCTGCAGTTGGGCTTTCTTGAAAGATTTATATTAAAACATGAATCAGGCCCAGCTTTCTTAGCTAATGAGCTCCAACAAGTTCACTATCTGAATTTGAATATGAGTAAATTGCCTCTGCCGGAAATGGATAGCTGTATGATGATGCTTCACCACACATTTCTTTGGATGGGGCCCTGAAAATCCTTCTGGGCTGGCCACCTTTGGAAAATCTCTTACGAGTGTAAAAGCCTTGCTCAAAGTGGAGTAGTGCAAGTGTGTAGTAAAAAACATAAGCATGTTAGAAAAATCTTTCTGTTTTTTTGGTCAGTGTATTATGGCATGATAAACAAAAAAATAAAAATGAAGAGACTGTATGTCAGCTATTGTATTAATGCCCTTTCCTGGTCTTAAAACCAAGAATCAAACATGGTTAGAAGGAAAAAAGGGATTTTACCTTGGTGTTTATTTTAAGGATCCTTAGGTGCACTGTGTCCAGGTCGAATGCACCCCAATGCCCACTGCAATGCACACCCCCCATAGATCTGGTGTAACATTATAGGTTTTACTAATTAGCATATCTAGCAAAGATTCCCCAATGAGAGGCTCGAGTGAGCCCCCCTCCCCAAGGAGCCTTCTCCTGGATGGTTCTATCTTAGTTTACAGAATGTGTTCTGGAGAGGACCTTGGTGTCTGGGGCTTCTAAAATGTTTAGTCTTGTAATTTAACAAATCAAGTCTAAGAATGTAGGCTAGAAAACACTAAGAATACAAAGAGCTATAAAAAAGTATGTAAAAGGGGTATAAAAGAAAAGGCAAAAAGCCATCATGGTATCAGTATATGTTAGAAACATAAGGAATCTTAAGAAACTGTTATGCAAGATAGTTTAGGCCTACTATGTATTTAATCTGTTTATATGAAATCTACTTTGATGGCACTCAAAGCATAAGAACAGGCATTGCAATGTCATCTGACTTAATAATTTAAGTGTTATGAACTTCTGCAGTCCTAACTGTAACTGAAGTGCCCCAAACTTCTATTCTATTATAATTTGGGTGGGTTTGATGATAGTAATTGTTGAAATACACCCCAGGCTGTACAGTTGATGTGCAGCTTGGTGGATTCATCTTCCTGTAAGCTGTTAATGGCAGATAATTTGAATTTTTCCTTTTTAGCAAGGGCTGCTCGAAGTTGTACTTTGTGCCCTTAATTGGTGGGCTTGTTTAATGAGGATGTATGGCAGAAAACAGGGTACACCAATTTCCTGAAGTTTGAGTATTCAATATAATCTATATTAGTAGTGTCTATCATATTGGTCTGCTGATGGGAGCTTCTTTACAGGATAAGTGGTAAAGGGCTGGATTCCACAGATAAAACAGCCTTTGTGATTCTTGAGTAAATAAATGCATTCAGTCCCTGCATTACACCATTTTTTAGGCAGCTTTGTCCCCTCCTGCAGAGCATTGATGCCATTTGTCTTTGCAGTTGGGACTTTCTTTTAGATGTGGTGATTGACTGGAGTTCACCGGTCATTTGTTCAGCTGTGTAAGCCCAGTAATTTCCCAAAGTTAATCGTAAGAGTGTGTATGGTTGAGACAACTGAGCTGGTTGCCATACTCAGATATAATTCTGCAGACAAATTCTTGATGCAAAAGTCATGACACTGCAATATGAAAGGAAAGCCTTTTAAAGGCAAATGTTCAGAATATTGTAAAGCCTTCGCTGTCCTATATGTTTGTTTCAGTTTTAGTATGAAAGAGGCTGTCCTGCCCATTTTCTCTAGAAAGGATACAATAATATAACTATTATCCATTTGGAATAATTAGTTTCTTGTTTTCAACTATGAGAATAGCTGAACAAAAATAAAACAAAAATAAAATAGAGGTAGGTGCAACTGTAAAATCTTAGAACCAGTCACATATCTAGCATGAGAGCTTGTAAAGAATCCATACATTCTTAGACTTTATTAGAGCACCAGTTAACTTATGTGGTGTCATCTTTTCTTGAGAATGCTCTGTAATGGAACAAAAAAGAATGCTTTAGATATGAAAGGCTATACTATTTCTGCAACTGCAAGCTGTATAAAGCAATACTTGAAAATTCAAGAAGAAATCTTATTTAAAATTATAGGATTCTACATTATAACCAAAGAAAAATAAATTAAAAATCTATAATGTTTCTTAAATATTCTGCAAGCTATGGAATATGCTCTGATTCTTACCACACCATCGCTAGCAAAAAAGTTGCAGTTTTGGTATGCTTCATTAACTGTTTGCATACAAGACAAAAGTGCTTTCTGATGAAGTGTAAAACCAACTTGGGACCAATTTTCCACAACATAAATTCAACATTCATTCCATCCCCTGATATTCTTAGATTCAAACAGCTAGGGAGGTTTTATGTCTTATCTTTTATCAATAATTATTTTTAATTCTACAATTTTAGATTATTCAGCCAAATGTAATAAGCTCAAGTTGATTTCATACTGTGATGATTGCTGTTAAAGACACGTTGCTTTCTAGAGTACTGCGATTAGTCTTGTTATGTGTGTTTTTAAGCAGTTTTTTGAAGTTCTGTATTATGGATAACTCTTACTCATAGAGTTATTTCTCTATGATTTATCACTGGGCAAATACATTTTATGCAGGCATGCATCCCTTCAGGGATGAATTTAAGATCACGCCTTTTTAATATTTTTTTTCCCATTAGTGGAGTTGAACTAGTTGTATGGTGATAACGTGTATTTTAGTGAAGTGGGAAGTGCCCTTTCAGATTTGGTACTACATGCCTGTGAAAGTGATTTACTGTGATAATGTATTTAGTGCTTCTGCAGCTCGTGATTCAAATTTGTGTTTGCTGAATTCTGTATGGTCTCAATTTTTCTATTGAAGCTTGGCTGGTGATGTGCTATCTTTGTATCTTACTATAAACTATCAGGTATCTACTGAATTAGGTTTATTTTACTTTTATTATAGAGCAGTTTAGCTACGCAGAGGAGTCACTAGACTCCACTGAGGTGAGAGGGTACATGGCAAATGTAGAGTGCATTAATGTACACAAAATAATTGGAATTACAGGAATTTTGCCTGACATGCAGGTTTACGAGTTACCGTTAATCATTTCCAACTTGGATAGGGAAATATTGCAATTTTCTGTTCAGCTCTATGTAGACTTATTTTTGGTTTTGAAGTAGTTTACTTGCGGTAGAGAAAGAGAAATAATAGTTTTCTGAAAGTAAAAGAGTGCTCTGGTGATCCCCGACTTGCAGAGGCTACCCTGTAGACTGCTGAGAGACCTCACTGTAATCCTGATAAACTTCTTATAGTAAATGTCAAACTGTCTTCCAGTTATTCATTCATTTTTTGAGGTCTGTTTTCTAGCTCTTGCTTACTTACAGTGAGGAAAAACCTAAAAAACTCTCGAAAGGACTTATTTTTTCTTTTCTTTTTTTATTTTTTTTTTGCCTCTACAGTTATTTGTGTATGTATTTTCTGTGTTTTGGGAAATGCTCAGGTAGATAAAGATGTGGACAGATTGTTGACGGACAGGCAGAAAGGATCCTGAAGAAAACTGGATACTGAGATCAGAGGAAGTTGAGTATAATTGCCTAATATGCAATATTTGACCCCATGTATAGCCTCATATATGCGTTGAATTAATGCAAAATTGGTGCTGAATACAACCACTGAATAAATGGTTTAGAGCCTATTAAGTATGTCATTCTGTTTGAGTTTTGTGCTAATTTCTTTCCACATGTTTAAGCCCATCATGGTTTTTTTTTTTCAAGTACTGTGTTCAGTCCTTTACTATGTGTGCTTTAAGCGTAGGGACTGTTAGCACGTCTGAAGTAACATCTGCTCTGTCTTTTTGTTGCTGGGTTCATGGTATAATTAGCTCTATATTTCACCAAATACAATTTTGCTCCCATGGTGGATAGAGCAGCATGAAGAAAACATAAATAATTGCAGATTAGAGAAACAGAAGGCAAAGTGGGTGTAGGTGGCTTTGATGGAAAAAAGGGTTAAGGAGAATAGAAGGTCAACTCATTATAGGACATAACATTGTTAAAATTATACTTGAGTATACTTCAGTTTCTCTCATCTGAAGTATGTAATTTTCTTGTTTAATTCCACCTAGTTTTGCTAAAAGGAAAGGTGTTTTAAAAATAGAAACTTTATTCTAGGTTATATGAATTTAAATATCCTAAATTATGTCTAAGCTTAAATGAGCAAGCACTCATAGACTAGGGTATGTTGGTTTTTTTTATTAGCTGAAGATTACAGGGTATAAATCACACTTTTCTGGACAATGCAATGAAGATTATCTAAAGATTACAAGAGAGAAGTGTTCCACTCAGGCTTTTTGAGTGAGCATTATGCAGCTTGCTACAGAGTTTCCTACTCTCTGACAATTCACCCTTATGAAAGTACTTCCAGCAAGAAAGACATCAGCAACTTGATTCAGTAAAGGTACCTTGTACCATTTGGAATGCCTTCGGGCATCCCACTTGGCCTCCAGCTTCTACTCCTGAATGGCAGAGATCATATGCAGGTAGGCGCTCCGTCATGTTCATGAACCCTGTGGGGACATACCAGACAGCACATCAGGGCACCTGAAATGACAGCAGGCAACTGAATAGACCTCCAGAGCTTGCAGTGCCATGTGCAACACATTTCCCTTGTCTCAGGGAGCAAATAGTGTCACTAATAAGACAGTGAAAATATTTCAAAATTTCTTGCTTGCCTTAATTTGCACTTATATTAGTGAGCCTTTTAAAGATTTTCCTTTCTATAACACCCAGAATTAATAATGTGATTGGTGCAACTAATAATCAATATTTAAATAATGGTACAATTTTGTGATGTCTTATCTGCTTTAAAGTTATTTTAGCAATTTTTCTCACCCTTGTCTAAGTAGAATCAGTTTATGAAGAGAAAGAAGATAAACCATGGTGGTTATAACCTGACCTAAAGGAATTTTCCAGAAATACTCATGTCTGGTCATGTTCCCTCCATGATACTTATCATCCTGAATTTGTACCAACAAAAATCTCTGTTAAGAATGTGATGCATTTTCCTTCTTTGTCTCTTTTCTCATGGAGTATCAGTAGTTTTATAATGGCCTCATCTAAAGCAAAATAAATTGCATTGTTAAATAGTTCCCCAACTTCAGCCAACTTCACATACATGTTCTTCTGGAACTTCATGGGTGCATTGGAGTATGCTCTGCTAATACTGTATCCAAATTCCATAGAATTGCTGAAAAATGTGGGGAAAGAGCTGTAGTTGGAAGTTTGGAAGGTAAACAACTTCCTGCACTCACAGCACTATTGCTCTTATAATGACCTCTTTTTTGACAAAGGGGTTTTGAATTTCCAACTTTTCATCTGCTGTGCATGTGCATATGTATACATCTTGTACATTTGGGTTTAGGTATGCAGCTTGGTACAAACCTCTTTTGCCCATTTACAATAGTTTTTCCATAAGCAGTAAGAGCTTAGACTTTTTAATCAATGTATTTTAAAAACCCATTAAATTCTCATTGATACAGAAAATAAATAATCTTAAAATTAGTTTGCTATTCATAGTTTAGACTCACGTAAAGGATTTCTGATTTCCTCTTCTTGAGAATTTTTCTTGTATTTTTGCCTGTTCCTACTTAATTAAACTTTCTTTATTTGAAACCTTAAAAAATAATTTTTAAAAAATCAGTTATATTGAGACTCTAGGAGAGAAATTGAAATTTGAACATTATAGCAGGTCATGCTGAGGTAAGAAACACAAGATTTAACATCTAAGGTTAAATCATCATGAGGTACAGTGATCTCAGTTGTCACTGCTTTTATGTAAGCAGCTTTGTTAGAGTTAACTATTATTGGTACCATTATAATATTGGTTATTGTAATCTTCAAAGAATAGTATAGAAAAAGTAATAGGGCTACTGGTACAAGAAAATGTAATTTTCCTCCTTTTTTGCTTTCAGACTGCAAACAATAAATCATTTTGTTCAAGAGACAATAAAGCACCACTGGGTGCTGGTTTAATTCCTATCAGGGGAGGTCTTCAGTAGCTTTCTAAAACAAAGTAATTAGAGAAGAAGTTCTTTAAAAAAAATATATATATTTTTGTGTATCTCTTGTGTTCTTACAGGTGTTAATCAGAGTAGAGTAAAAGAGATTGTATTCTACTTCCATTTTACATCAGAGACATAGAAGTTATAAATCAACTACAACAATTACAAAACACATAAAGAAAAATCCCAAGTGCAACAAGACTTTAGACATGAATGGCTTCATTGTACTGATGAAGGTTACTGTTGTTCAGTAGGAAAAGAAAATAATAGGAATCATAGCACATAAACGAAAGACAAGGATGTCTTGGGGGGGGGAGAATGGGGAAATGTTTCCTTAATAAAGTCAACATACAGAAATAAAACCAACATCTGCTCCTCATTTCTCTATTTGATTTCACTTTTAATTACAGAACTTCATAGTTAAGGCAATTTTAGTAGATCTTTTGCTTTTCCTTTTTTGTGGTTGAAGCTACTGACCAAGTTCTAGAGGCGCTGAGCGTGTGTTTGTGCTTTTTTTCTGGGTCTTTGAATAATACTGCCTAACAGTGGACTGCGTTTGCCTTTTGAAGGAATTTCTCCTGAGGTTTCCTGGCTTTTGTGTTCTCCAGCTAGTAAGCTTCAGCTCAGGGGCTCCTGTTGTTGACAATGATGCATAAGGGAGGTTATGGAAAAGGTTTAATACCTCTGGCTTCTCTGTTCACCCTCTGAGTGTCTTTAGATTTGTCACTTTGTAAATGATTCTTCTAGGCCTTTATTAATGGGTCCAAGCTATTTATGTAAGCATGTAGGGATGGGATCCCATCCCATGTAAAGATGAGATGAGCTGGAGGAGATTCAGCCAGGACTCAACTGGATACTTCTGTGGTCACAAGCAGAAATTTGCCCTATATGTAGAAACCACCTTTAACATGTGATTAATTTTTCGGTCAAAGAAAGATAGATATATTACTGGCTTTACAAAATAGTATTGTAATACCACTTCAATCTGACATACTAATTGATTAATAGATAGGTGAGTTTTGGTAGTTCGTCAGCCAAAAAAAATTATACCATGAGCACTGTTGGGGTATGACTGCAGTGATTTGAATAAGGAAAAGTGCACTTGTTATAGGGTTCTGTGTAGTTAAGAAACTTGTATTGAGTAGGTGAAGATTAATGTACTTCCAGGATTTATACTCAAGGATATCAGTGCAAAGCTGCATAGAGTAAGGATGTTAGATAATTGTTTTAAATTTTGAAAACTTGGTAGAGTTCTTTGCCATGAAAAACTCTCTTGTAAAAAGTTAATTTCACCCAATAGCCATTTGCAAAATCCCCCAAATTATTTTTATAATATTCTATATTTCTGAGCAATATATCCTCAAAATCATATACAAAATTTCTATGTGGATTTCTGAAAGAGTATTTGCACTGTATTGTCCTTTCATATTTCCTAACTGATAAATTTGCTTCATTCTAACTTAAAAATAGCTGGCATAGTCTTGAATATTTTCATTTTTGATTATGCTAAATAATCTGTATGTTGATATTTGCAGTATACATGCTTACATTCTTAATTAAAGCTGTGTTCTGAAGCATGTCTGTGCATTGACTCCACTTTTCAGTGTTGTGCTTGGCGTAGCAGAGATGGTGTAGAAAGGGATCTAGACTTAATGCGACTTTCATGACTAATTTTGCCCTTTGAAGTGAAGCAGTTTCAGGGACTTTATAATCTGCTTTTTTAGGGTCACACTATGACACCTATCTTGTGAGAGCTGTCTAAATTACATTGCTGTGACTGCTCTTGAAAAGCCAACTATAGTCATTGGCCAAAGCAACATCTTTAATTTTTAGTCAGGATTACTAAAAAACACCTTCTCATCATACATGCTGTAGAGTCAGCTGTTCCAATAAGTGATTTTTATGGTTTTGAGAAGTTGCTTCACTAGACCTTGACCCAGTGTGCTTTATAACTAGCTGATTTACATGGAAGTTCTGGAGGTTACTTCTCACTACTCATGTATTACACATGGGTTAGTTGCCTTTTTGATCTCCATTAATATTGTGCAGTCAGAAATGTTCTTCAACTTTATGATTGGGTATTTTCTCC
This sequence comes from Corvus brachyrhynchos, assembly GCF_000691975.1. Classification (NCBI taxonomy): domain Eukaryota; kingdom Metazoa; phylum Chordata; class Aves; order Passeriformes; family Corvidae; genus Corvus; species Corvus brachyrhynchos. The sequence continues at coordinate 1,357,289 of NW_008237609.1, forward strand.
ATTTATTATTTATTGTATGCTGCTATTCTATGGTAACTCCCTCACTGTATAGTATCATCTATATCTTACAGAAAATATCACTGAACTGTGATCACATGTTCATGATGGGTTTAGGACTCAGTATGATTAATCATTCAAAGCCTATACTGTGGCATGTTTTATTCTTTATGTAAGTCTCATTAAGTGACCTTTTAGATAGTAAGGAATAATCATTTTTTTCTACTGTGTGTGTAAGGCAGGTGTTACAGAAAGGTTGCAACCCCACTCAAGAGGATTCTCCGACTGGAAGATAAAAATAATGACTTTTCATGGAGTTCTGTTTGCTGTGGTATTTTAGTGTTGCCCTGAAAAGTCTTCCTCTGCAACCATGGATACCAGCTTCTGTGCCCATTACTTGTATGCAGTAGATGTATGTTGCATCTTGGCTACAAGATGAGAAGAAACACATTGTGCTTTCTCTGTGGTTAACTGAGCCATCTCTCCCTGCCTCAGTTCTTCCTGATATTCTATTTTAATTGGCTATTATGGATTATTTAATTAATTATTGGGTCCCAAACTGACCCACATTTCATCTTTAATTTAGAAGTTTGGATTCGTATTTGTTTGTTTAATGAGTTTCCATTGTTTTAACTCCCTGACAATTAATTGGACAGCCTAGGTCAGACTCCTGGCAGTGTTTTTTTCTCTCCATGATCTCATTCTTACTCACTGTCTGAGGCCTCTTTCAGCTTAAGCATGGAGGGAAAGGTATGCCCTCCAGCGTGGCATAAAGCCCGAACCATTTCAAGATGGCCGTTTGAGGCTGAACGTAGAAGATTTCAGCAGATGGCTTCTAATTACTTGAGATATGCCAAAGTGCTGAAAGGAGCATTTGTATCTTCAAACCTAAGGGGTAGTTGTACCTGACACGATGTGAGTGGCGTGTGCATTAATGTACCCATGTCAGCATTTATTCCATCTACAGTTTCTGCCATGAGCTTTATCACAGATAATTGTCTGTGATATGAATGGAACTTCCTTGAGTATTGTTGTAATAGAGCTATAACTAATAAACCTATTACAGAAAGTAGAAGAAAATCCTATGCTTTTTAATGGAAAGTAGAAATAAAGCGACAATCTATATTCATACTCATTTTATCGAGAAAGCTATGGAAACTTTGAATTAAAACTATCATTTTGACCTTTTAGTTGAGTTTATAGGCAAGTCTCTTTTTATGATAGCGAGCAATTTCTTCAAGATGCAGGGAAATTACTGTTACATTAGTTGTATAAAATAATTGAGAATTTTGAGAGAGAGATATGTCATGCTCACCTTACTCACGCTGTTAGTCTCAGCAAGGTCAAGGGACTAATTGTGGACCCAGCCTGCCCTAAGCCAGTTGCAGTACATAATTGCATGCTGCCCTGGGAGCAGCATAAGAAGGAAATTGTGACTTGAAGCAATTCTGCTTGGTATTCTGGGGGGTAGGGTCAAAACTAGCCTCAGTGTCTGCTCCCTCCCTTCCCCTACCGGTGGGTGGTGAGTCTGCAGAACTCATTTCCCCTCCTGGGCTACCATCTGTGGTATGAGAAACCAGTTCATGGAAGAGAAACTCAGAGTTTCTTTTAGAAGGTTTGTGCATCAAACCCTTCTGATTTCTATGTATTCAAATCTATTCAGGGTAATCAGTTCATATGCTGAAATAAAATTAGGAGTATTATTTTTAAACTTCCTTATAGGACCTTGTGTTAATCAAGTAGTGAACTTCTGATGTTGTTTGATTTACTAGTGATTCTAAGACTCAGCACAAACCATTTTTCCAAGCAGCTTGTTTAGCCCTAGAAAATGTCACCAGCTAGAGCTATTTACGCAACACATTCCAAATTCCTGTGAGTTGAGCGGTGTGTATTTTGGAATGCTTTAACCTCCTCACTAAAATTAAGAAATCCCTTTAATTTCAGCTGCTTCCAGGAATACAACCCAGTCTCCCTAGGAGAAAACTAGCAGTCTCATCAACACTATCTTGTATTGGCAGAAAGTTGTATTAGCAGAGGTAGAATGTGTCTCTGAGCAGCAGATCACCCCTGAACTTTTGTCAGGGTGCACAAGGGGAAGATTTGAAGCTTTAAGGGGCAGTGTAGTCCTCATCACCACAACAGAGATTTCTCTGAGAGTAAACACTTTTATTTCTGCATACGTGAAAAATAAACCCTGTTTAAAATTGTCAGTGACTTTGGTAATGCTGCTTTAGTAAAATAAAATGCTGGTTTCTTTATTTCTTTTCTTTTTCCCTTGGTTCAAATAACACTGACATTTGCTTACCTTTCTGCTTCTTATATATATACATATTCTGACATAAAAAAGAAAATTACAGGCTGTCCTGCTATAATTCAAATTTTTAACAAGAATAAATACTGGTAATAACATCTGGCATGATTGAAACTGGCACAGTGGATTTTTCTTTGAGAAACAGTATACAGTTATTATTGCTAAACATGAAGTTACATGGGTTTGCTTGCTTAATACACAAAGAGGTTTGTACTCCAAGAGATGTTTTTTTTTTCTGTTGCCTGCCTTCTCGGGCCTGTTAAATGATGCAACATTGTGGTCTTGTTAGACAACAATAACAGAAACAGGATTTCTTTAGTAAGGATTTCAAATAATCATGTAATGTCATAATTTACAGAGGCATTTTATTTTAAGAAACATTTTTGAAATAATATTGAGATTAACAATTTTAGCCATATTCCAGTGCCTATCCTGGCACTATGGGTATTGATTATTATATGTGCATTAAGTAATTATTATCTTAAGAATATTGCATTTGCTTGAAGTATAAAATCCACTGTAAAAAAATAGCTTAACCAGGGCTCATTGCAGTCCGATTTACACAGCTAGAAGTCCACATTGCCTTTTTCTTGCAGACATTTTGTACTTACATTGCTGAAGCTCTTCTCTACCATGGCAGAAAATGTATAGCTTATGAAATAAACCCTGTCATTTAGGTTTATTATTTTATTTGTGTATTTTTATGTCTACTTTAAATATCTGGTAGCAAAGATACAGCAGTATAATATACATAACAGCTGAGTGAAATCAATAGCCACAGATTTTAGTAACCCATATGAATAAGGAAGTTTACTTTTATCAGGTGACCACGAACAATCCATTGTGCACCACCTAAGTGTTATTTCGACTTTAATAGACTAAGATCTTGGTGTCCCCTGGGAGGAAAGACAGTATAAATACACGCATAACAAATGTGGTCCTTGAACTTTTATACATCTGCGTGCATTGGTACATGCCAAACATAACATACACCAGTTTATTCACCTTCAGGCTTCTGCAGGGGCTGTTAGGTTGTATAATCTGCAGCGGATACATATGGAAAGCCTTTTCTTGTCCAGGTCCCAGGTCAGCTCTACAAGAGGCTCTGCTTTGGTGGAGAACAAAGTGGTGATAGTGGTTCCTTGTGAGCTTGGCTCTTTCTGGGTATGAGAGAAGAGCACGCTGAACCACAAAGATATGCCCTTTCTGCATCCCATGAAGCAAATCTGTCCCTGTGCATGCTCCACACAGGTAGTGTGGGTAAGGGCAGGAAAAAATTCAGTAAGGTCTTAATTTCCTCTGTCATGAGAATAGTAGAAACCTGTCAAGCCCACCCAAACAGCAGTCTGCATGTTTGTATAGTACATATAGACTCTGGGATAGGTACAGAACTGTTGCAAGCCATTTGCCTGAAAAATAATATTTTGACACTACTGTGCTTGTAATCTTCTTTCGTAAGGTTTAGAACAAAGCTTCACAACATTGTAAAACCTAGTCAACAGAGGTAAATAAACCCAGGGTAAATGTCCAGCTGCACCCCAGAAGCCTGAGGTCACTGGCAGGGCTGGAAGTATGGTCATGTCTGGGGAGGTGTCCCTCAGATGGTAGTGCTCACTCAGTCACAGGGACATCCACCTAATTTGGGATATTACATCACACTACTGCAAGAAGCAGGAATTTTTTTTAATCTGAACTGAGATACTAAAATCATCATGTATTTGTAGCAGAGATTTTAAAGAAGTATGAATGATATCAGGATAGGTGATACAATTGCAAGATTTGACAACACCGTAGGTGGCACAAACATTTGGCTTTAGCTACCTTTAGATATTAAACACATTAAGCAAGAAATTTATGAGGAATTGATTTTTCTGAAGTGTCAGCTACCTCAGCTGGCACTTGTAATGTACCTTTTGTGCAAGTCACACTGTAAACTGAAATGCGAAGTACATATGGGTAGGAAATCCTTTTCCTGTGAATTGTCCGATCAGTCTTGCATTGTCTGAAATTACCATCACCACGTACTTGCCATATGTCATTTCATATGGGAAGATTGTGCAACTTTGAAGTAGCAGCACCAAACCTTTATTTTCTGTTGGTTACTTTAATCTGTCTGCTACTTTCTTTTCACAATATAATACCAAAGTGAGTCATGAGTCTTCTGCTAGTTAAGGACATGTGGATATTATCAGGAACATATGATAATGTATAATAAGTTTGGTTTAATGTAAGTACTGTTTTAAATTAATTAAAGACTAGGGAAAAGAGGACATGAATTACCTTTAGTAGTATCTGCAAATATAAACCATTCTGCAGTTTCTGTGTGTAGCAGACATCTATACTTAAAGAGTAAATGGTGAATAGGAATCCAACAACCAAAAAGCAGTTGCTGGGATGAAAGTCAAAATCAATCTTTGTATTTATAATTTGGTATTTCATCAGTGCCTTCAACCTTATTTGCCATAGCATGGTGATGTACAGTAAGAAATATCTTTGTACTTCAATTTAGTTTTAAAGTAATTGCATCCAGTAGATGCTTTGATGCAAAAAAGTATCATATAATCCATGTAATTATAGTTTCTGCCTATTCATTTATTAGCTACGTTTACAAGCAAGAAGTAGGTTTGTATGTTTTCAAAACATATGCTTGGTAAGCACTAAATCTAAGACTTATAAAAACATTATCAATATGTTCTAATTAATATTTGCTCTTTTCCTTAAGCTATTATAAGGATACTTAATGCACAGCCTAAAATTAGAGTTGACAATTGCAAATACAACCCAACCAACATAGTAATAAAATCAATACTTACATTTCCCTTGGGGCCACTATTTACTGTTTGCAGTGCCATTTCCTTAATGGAATGGCAGTTATGTTTGCAGAAACCTTGTAACTACGATTTTTGTATTTTAACTAAAAGCAGCTTTCCTGAAGTAGTATGATTAAAAAAGAATCTGGAGTTGCTTTCAGAAAATTGCTGTAAACATTTTGCGGCCAGTTTTAACAAAGACTAAAAAGAAACATCTTTTCATAGTAAATGTCACTGAATTCTAAAATGAATTATTTGTAATGTTTAAAGACCTTTCAGTTGCATTGCAATAGATATTTGCCTTAATCTTAAAATACTTCCCTGATTTGTTTTTACTTTCATTTACTTGGTTCAAATTATTCTTAATCACTGAAAGCTCATTCCTGTGTGGAGGTCTGCAGTGTTCTCAAATTGTACAAGGGAGTCTGGCAGTTTATTTGACTTAGCAAATTAAAATAATGGAGGCAAGTATGAACTTTGAGATGAGTCATTGCAGCTGTTGCACAGATCTAATTCTAGTCTTTTAACTTGGTTCTTCTTTCACTGAAGTCTGCCATTATCTGGCAGGGCAGCAGGCGTTTCTGTGCCTTGCAGTGTAACTGTGTAGTACAGAAAGCATGCTATAGTTGACATTATAGTGCACACAAGTGTCCTGTGTGTTTGCATATTCAGTAGAATATTTTGCTAATGATCTCTGACAAGAGGGATGAGCATCTGAGAGAAAATCAGTGAGTCATCATGCCTTCATAATTTGTTCCTCATGGGGCTCTGCTGACCATGCAGTGCTCTTGGCATAGCTGAAGTTTGGGGTAACAGGTTCTGTTGTACAACATGGCCACTTACTTGGGCTCAGCTGTCAGGGACTAACTATTAACTCCAATTGTTAACTAATTATTACATGTGATCATGTGACCTTTGATCATGTGACCTTATACCAAACTTCTGCTTTCGCTCCCATTCTGCAATTATTATTTTGAATAGCATTCGTAAGAGCAGGTCATTTGTAGTCTGTGTCAGTGTCTGATTATAGTCACTCCATGTGAAATGTCACCATTTCAGGATCTGCTTTCATTTCACTTGTTAGTGATATGGCAAAATTAAAAAAATTTAGAACGCAAAAGAAGTTTTGAAATATGGTAATTTGAAAGCATTGAACTTAGAAAATTTTTTTTAGTGATGTAGAAATATACACATATAGAAAAATGTATATTATATATCTAATAAATCCATAAACATATAAGACAAAATGTAAACCAAAAGATGCTGAATTGAACTGAATTGAAAAAATACCAGAACAAAATGGAAGTTCAGGATTAGGTACTTCAGTCCAGTTCTGAATATTTTTACAATTTTTATGTTACAAGTGTTATTTAAATTGCAATGTTCCTTGTAACTTTTCTGTTAGGATGCTTTTAAAAATTATGTTGACATTTGTCTTTTAAATGTATATATAAGAATTGTGCAAATTTGTGTACATAGTACAGTTTATGTACACATAAACTATGACTATGTTTTCAGTAATCACTGTTATAATTTTGTAAAATTTTTATCTAAAATTTTATCAAAAATACCTGAGGGTCTTCCCTCAGGCCATTAGTCATTTTTCTAAGTTTCAATAGCAGCAATGACTCAGCTTCCACGGAGAACGAGTAAGGATAGAAACAGAAATATCTTTCAGTATTCAAATATTTTCATTTGCTTATAATACTTCTAAGCTTTGGAGGAAGGAATTAAAATTTGTCATTATGATGACACTAGAATACCTGGTTCTGATCACTTGAAAATCTGACAGAGTCTGACTAAGATAGAAATTTCTGCAATTGTGTTTCAAATGCCTATTAGACTTGTTTAGAAACTTGCTACTCTCCTGCATCTGCACTAGTATGGCCCAGACACTCATGTCTGTGAAACCTGCTCTCCAGCAGTTCTGCAAGAAAAGAACATTATTTTGGAACATTTAACTCCTGTTGCCTGAATGGTATTGGTACTAGCATTTTCAGCACTTGATACAGACATCAAGTTACCACAGAAGAAAGTCTTGCTGTTTGTTTTATGGATTTGGCAGATGTAATTCCATGCACTTTACTAATACAGTTCTTTATATCATCCTTCGAGGATACTGTTTCTGGACAAACTCACTAGATTGCCAAGAATAGGTTACTAAGAGCAAACTGGCTTCCACCCTACCAGTGAAAAACTTGATGTAGGTCTGATGGAAACTAGATTAATCCCATCATCAAAAAACAAACAAACAACCCATGTACTTTAAAGTTTGTCCCAGTATGATTTAATTCTTTGACGTTCAGCATTTGTTTATGCAAACCTGCAGTATTTAGTGGCATCAGCAAACTTTGTTTCATTAATATTTAGCCAAAGCAATTGTGTGCACAGAATCCTAGACCCATTCAAGGAAACATATTTTGAAACAGGATATTGAAAATAAAGTCCATAGGACAACAAAAGTCAGCTTACATGCTGATGTCAGCATTTGTGTGTGTTGATAAAGCCAAGCTCTTTCCATGATAAAGATAAATTCATATCCAAATCTTTAATAAAAAACAAATGATGTTAGCTATTCACATTAAAGTCAGAAGCGTCTTTGTAACTCTTCCCGGAGACTCAATTGTAAGGAACAAAAGTTATGTCCTGTTAAGAAAAAAAAATTAATCACTCAAGTTATTACATAGGGTGTGCTGTATATTCCAGGTCCAAGCTTTATACTGAAGCCTTTGAAGAGGCTGCCCATACCTACCAAATGTTGTAATTGATACAGAATCACTGCTATACAACAGCTGCAATAACAAGGTGCTGCTGCCTTTACTTTAATCTACCTCTCTTTCTGTCAGTTTATTATGTTTTGAATTTATTCTTTTGTAGATCTGTGAGCTATCTTTCTTATGGAAATTAATCTTTTTAAAAGATTTGTACTCTCATTTTCAAACACTAATACATTCATTCAAGTATCCCATTATTCAGAACCAGCTGGCTTTTTATCTAGTGATATTTACTTCAAAAAGCCAAGTTAAATGGTATCATAGATTAATTCTCAGGGCACAGGAAAGCTTTTTTAGAGAAAAAGAGATTTGGTAATTACTTAGACTATCGCAATAAAATCACAGAACATGTCAAAAATGCGTTATATAATCTGTCATAATACGAAGCTTCAAAAAAAAAGTTAATTCACTGAATTGAATCTAATATGTAGCATCAGTATATGATTTTTAAGTGGAACATTAAGTAAGGATAAAACTTTGCTGTGATTTATAATAAGCTATGTCATGATTTTTAGTTACGTATTTTTTCTTTGGAGAAAGCACTGAAACTTCGAAAAGGGCATTATCCACTGAAATTTCTTACATAAATCAAACTGGAAATAAGACACATTTTACAATTCAATTTAAGATCCCACAGAGACAATAATGTTGCAAGCTGTGCATTTTGCAGAGTAATATAGTAATGTCTAGTTTGCATTTTTGAAAAACCAAATTAATCACACTTTATTGAATATGTTGAAGCAAACCTAAAATTCATCTATTATTAAAAAACTTGTGCAACAAACACAAACTATATTTTATACATAAAGGACAAACTCATTTATTCATTAGGTTAAAACACTTGGAGTTTGCATTTTGTAGCTACTAAAGAAGTGACATTTGCTATCTGTTCTCTTTTTTAAATTTTTCAAGGCATTGTGTTCAGACTAATCTGCTTGAAAAATTGTACTAATACTTTAACACAGTGTCAATCCTGAAGACTGCGCAGAAATCCCTGTGGAAACTAAGAGATGTCTCTTAATATTTAAATTTTCTTTTTCAGTGAATCACTTTACAGGACAAATATTCTGTTATCATGTATCTCGTATTTAAGTAACATATTTTATCCCTTGAAAGATTAGCCACAAGATAATAAACTTTTTAGCCAGTTTTTAGCATTTGTACATCCTCTGAGCTAACATGCCTAGGCACTACTTTGAATTAGGACGTGTATCTTTGTGCTGTTGTGTTCAGACTGGTACATCAAAGCAACCAGAATGAAATTTCGTCCTTAATCAAGTCTCACTGACTTCAATGGAAACAGTATTTCAGTCTTAACCTTTTAAAGGGAAAAATATTTTAAAATTATTTGTAGATGTTTTCCTGTTTTAGAATGTAATTGTGGAATTATATATTCTGTATCTTGTGGGGCATGCAAGCTGCATGCCAAATCTGTATGCCAAGTGTCAGGTGCTTCTACTTGTAATTCCATTTCTGAGAACACCACTCTAACTTATTCTGGCCTCTAGGCCAAATTTGAATTCTAGGATTTGGTTTCTGGGATAATTGTTGCCTGTTAGCGATTTGTCTGTGCTTTCATGTCTTGATGATTTAAAAGCGAGAAATGCAGCTTTTTATTTTTGTTGGAAATCTATATTGACTGTACACTAGAGAGATGGTTTCGGAAAACAAGGCTTCTGACAAAATGTTCACTTTCATTTTAGAGAAACAAAAATCTTAAATCAGAATAAAAAAATTTTTAGAATTTGAAAAAAATATGTCATAAATTTTCCTGAATCATCAGGAAAACTTCTGGCCCTTGTCCAATATTTTAGTTCAAGGTCTAAGCCTAAACAGTTTTTAATCTAAAATGAACATGTTTGTTTGTTTTAAGCAGCACAAAACGAATTCTAGTTTTACTAGATCCAGTAGTAGAAAAATTTCAAGCAACTTTCAGGTTTTTGGCCATCATAGTGGAAACCAGATCTCCAGCTGAGGTGTTTTTGTTTTGAGGAACTTAGGATGAGTGATAACCTACAAATAGCTAATACAAGCCCCCCAACCAGGGCAGAGGCATGGAACTACATGATCTTTAAGGTCCCTTCCAACCCAAATCATTCTATGATTCTATCATTCTACGCTGAGCTGATTAATGTAAATTGCTAATGTATGATGGTACCATCTTGTTTGTAGGGCTTAAGTCTGAGGGACTCAATACACAGAAACATCTTTATCCATTGGGTGTGCAGTGGACTGAACAAAGGTTTCTGAGAAGGCATCTAGCCCAACTTGTTATTACATAATAGCCACCAGTTATACACTGGTCAAAACTTTTTCAGACCAGTTCAGACTTGCAAGAGACTTTGGAACAGAGGTCATCTTTCTCAAACTTGTACCCACAGCTCTGACCTGGAGAACATTGTCACTAATTGAGTCAAGGCAGGGTGAAGAAAAAATACTTTTTGGCTACCTATTTTCTCTCCTGTTATGTAACTCCCCTCATCTCTGATCAGATAAATTATTTATCATGAAGAAAGATTGATGGAGCTGGGAAGCAGAGTAAGATGTGTGTTTATGTCTTTTTCTGCTCATAGAAAGAATGTAACATTCTGATTTTTACTAAATGAGATCTGGATGCAGATACCTTTCTAGGAATTTTGTCTAAGACACAGTTAAAGAAATTGTTTGAAGTACACTTAAAAGGTGTGTGCGTTTTTCACGAATCAGTTTGATATAAGACACAGGAATGACTACAATGAATAAAATTCATGTGGGCTTGGTAAAGTTCAGAGTACTAAATCTTGGTATAATAGCTTAGGTGAACTTCCTTGTCCTAGAACTATTACAGAAAAAAAAAAGTGGCAACTGTAAAGCCAATATTGAATAAATTATCATAACATGCTATCATTTAATGACAATAGGCTTTTTTTGTCAAACACTGGCTGGACACTTTTGTCTCTTCACATTAGGTGAAAATTTTTGCCACTGGAGATAGTTATTGGTAATAATGATTGAGAGATCTCTTGGAGTAAATAAATATTTTGTGTTAAATAACTTTCTTTCCATTTTAAAAAGAAACAAAAATATAAAAATAAATTAGAAAGTAATAACACCCTCCTTTCCCCCAGATCACAAAAATCCAAAGAAATATTTGAGAAATTAGCTGTTTAAGATGTATCACTTTCACATTCCTACCCTCAATCCAATTTCATACTTTTAGCTGCCTTTGTGTGAAGATTTTACCTTTGATCATTTTGTAAGTCAGAAAAAAACCAGCAGCAGTTCTGAGTAGGGTATCAATACATAAATAGAGAATGTTGGTAGAGTAAATCTCACAGAGAAAATGATCCTTTTTGGCATAAACAACAGCAATTGTGAGAAGCAATTAAAACAGGTATGCAATTATATGTAGATCTTTCTTACTGAGGGAAATTCCTTGTAGTTGGTTGTCTGTGTATATGTACTGTTTCTTTCAGTATTTTCACGCTATAAGCCCTTTGGGGCCAGGAGTGTCCACCTGCTCTAGCTGTCACATATTATTACTACTACTGTTATTACTAGTCATACTAGTTGTCACTTTTTTCACTGTCATCCTGAGAAAACAATAAATCGTGTGCAGAAACAGTTTCAGCAGTCCTGAAACAGGACTCAGGATCCATAAACTCTTAGGTAAGATTTCCTCCTTTAGGTAACGGAATGTTACAGTCATCTGTCTTGGGACATGGAACTACGCAAAAAAACCTAAAGGCTTAAGTGTACAACGAAGTTACTGTAGCATAAGGAAATGCTGAATATCAGCTGAGATGTAATAACGATTCTTGCTCTGCGCCGAACACAAGAAAATGTATGTGTTACTCTTGAACGAAAGAAGCACAGTATGATTCCTTTGAGACCCAAGCCTATTACATGTTGCAAATTTACAAAAAGACTATATAAGACCTAAAAATTAGAGACTATATCAGAATGGTCATGAATCAAAGCTTCACAAGCAGCTCAACAGTAAGAAAATTCCTCACAAAGCTTTGAGTTAGCACCTGCTTCCCAAAGAAGGGGGAAGTGGATCTGTGAGCCTCAGTGCTTGTGCAGCCTGCTGACTTTTCCAATGCAGTTTTTCAAGTGTGGAAGAGACACAGGATCGATTTGGAAACCTCTGTGTCCAGCCCCATGCTGCTCATGAAGCCAGTATCTGGGCAAATATAAATCTCCTTTTCCCTGAATGGGGAACACAGCCATGTGCTCTGGAGAGTGCCTGAAACTTGCTGCAGCTGGTGGGGTTTCATGCAGCCAACTTGCAGTTGTTTTCCCAGCGAGCATAGGGATGTAATTGCTATGAGACCTTGCAATCAACTTTGCTTAAGACTGGATATTAATCTGTTGATTAATAAGGACTGATTTTTGATAATTTAGCCTTTCTTCCTAAGAAAACGACTAAAAAAATTCAGTGAGTAAAAATCTGAAGAATGATGTTCAAGAAGGCATTCTGTGTGCAATCTTTTAGAGCCCACATACCGTTAAGAGTTGGTGCAGCATTTGTGCTGGAAATTGAAATATTCCTCTTTAGTTCAGCAATTTTTAAAAAAAATCATCAATAAACATGATTACATGTAATATGTCAACCTCCCTGCTTTGCATTTTCATCCCTGGTTCATCTTCTTTGGAACAGATTGAACATGATTTTACAGAGGCCTTCTTGCTTTTAATTTCAGTGCTTTCAAGCCTAATATATCTTGCTTCTCTTATTTTTTCATATTGCAACACAGCTGAAACAGGTGAGGGAAAGTGTGGACAAACTAACAAGTCTATTTACTAGAAGGTATTAGGAAACTTAGCATTCTCACTTTATGCATTTTGTCTATGCAATTAATTTTTGCACTTCAATGTATTTATGAGGATTGTCTAGTATTTGTTTTTCTTAGTTTATTGTTTATACAGAACTGTCAGCCATACTTAGATATTCTGAAAATCTGCAGGACTTTTCTTCTTGAGTTAAAGGGGCAGTAATAAGATTACTATTTCTCAAAACTTTTTGAGAATTTTTTTAGTAAAGATAAAGAAAAGGGGGAAGACAAGCTACTGAATACATACATGGTATATTGCCTTGGTTTACTTTTTTTGTTTCTGAGCACTGCTAATATAGAATTAGAGGCTGTAAAACGCATGACTAGAGGTAGTAAGGATCAAAAATCAGGGTCCATATCAACTGAGAAATTGCCTGTATCAGACCAGTGAAGATAGTATTATCATGAATTCCCATCCAAATCCATATTTTCAGGAAAGCTTAGGCACTTACTCGTAGGCATGAATCACTCAGAAGCTCGAACTTATGTCTCTCATTGTGGACAAGTTTCTGGACCTGTCTATTTTAGTTTCCACTGTATTAAAAAGGAAACTGATTATGCTGAGTCTGTTACACTGATTATACAGAGCAACAAATTGAATGAGGATAACTTCTTTCTTTATAAACTGAAGTAACAGGATCTTACTATAGAAAAACTTAAACCCATATTTTTCAGAAAATGATCTAAACATGTTGTTATAGACAAGTCAGCCAGGTGTATTCACTGTTAAGGAACTTACCTGTTCCTTAAGCGAACAGAAAATATTTGTATCCACAATTACAGGCAATGACTATGTATAGTAATACATTAATTGTCTACTAAACGGGAAATTTTTGTATAAAAGCACATGCAAATGTAATCGAGATGTTTGCAAAATGCTTTGTGATGTTCATTGTGTTGAGAGATAAGGAAAATGTAGTTTTTCGTGGTTTTTGGTTGACTTCTAATGGTTCATCAGTCTTTATATTTTAAAAACTCTGCCTCAAAGGACTAGCTGTACTTCTAGCTTTCTGGTCTGAAGTTAACCTATTTACCCAGGGGTACCTGACAGGAAAATGGGGTCCAGTTTTTATTTTCCTCAACACAGTGCATACAACACTTCTGACTTTTTGTTTCTTGATGATGTCCCAAATTTATTTTTGCATATTTAAAATTGCGTTGTTATCTTACAAGATCATATAACCATACAAATAAACTGGGTTTTGTCTATGAAATTAGTGCAAGTGAGATACTAGTAGAAGGAGACAAATGGAAAATCTATTTTTAGGTAAATGTCACACAGCCTGCAACTGAGTTGCTGAGCTTTCAGTTGTCTTGGACAGTTTCATTATTCATTAAATTGAATTTTAAAAAGCTTTTCCTGTGTTAATCTTTTTGGTGAAATAATGAAGGATTAGTATAAAATATCTATATTCTATGGGATTCATTGTAAGTGTGAAAAAATTATTTCACTTACTAACTTACATAAATTCAGTATTTCCTGATTAATGATTAGGCCTATACTCTCATATTCAGCATTTAGAATTCAATCTTATTTCCTGGAATTAACAGTCTCTGCTACAGTTTTTATTATCAGAACATAAATATGAAAAGTAAAGTGAGTACAAATTTGGCTTACGGTGCAAAGTGCAGTTATAATTTCTTTGCCATTGCCACAAAACAAGTATGCAATAAAATTAGTACAGTGAATGAAGCAGTCTACATGATTGAGACTACTACCTGTTTTTCAGATTGCTACTGTTGTCAACAAAGAAGAAATAATATGTAATTCCAAAGGTTCTTTTGGCTTCTTCTTTATATATTTCTGTAGGAAAATGTTTATCAGAGAATAGTGATTTCTTTGTTTTTTGTTGGGGTTTTCTTGTTTGGTTTTTTTTAAAATTTCCTGCTGTCATGATAATAAGCAGAACTACAAATACCAGACCCATCAGCCTACTATTTTAGAGAAAATTATGAAAATTTTTAATTAAGAGCCCATGTTGCTCAAGGCCTCTTTAAGAGCATAAACAGGATTATATAACCAAAAACCCCCAAAACAATGCAAAACTTTGTGAGGGGGTAGAAAAGAAAAGAAAAATCCTTATGGAAAGCCAAATACAAAGGGTTACAGAGAAGTCTTGGAAAACTAATTTTTCTATGTTGTAGTACTTCTTCTCCTGATCACTTTGTGGTCTCAGAAGAGGTGGCAATCTAAGTATCAATAATATTAGACAGATACTATTTACAAATGACAAAGGGTTTTTTTTTCCTTTAATGATGTAACAGTAACATAGAGATGAGAGAAAAATGCCTTTATCTGTAAATATGTGTCCTTTATACAGTCTCACAACACTCATACATTGCAGATAAATTGTACAGTTGATTTTAAGGAACTGAATTATACAGAAATCATATCACAAATTTATAACAATTCAAAGACTAAAGCAGCAGTATTTGATTTGGGAAGTTTATGAAATGGTTCCCTCACTGTCAGGAGGCTAAGATTACCAATTTTCAGCATGCTGATTATACATATTTTCCAGTGGACATAAATAGCCTGGATCGTTAATAGTCCACTTCAGAAAAATGAGCCAACACAGCTGATACTGATGCTTTGTTTGGTAATTGTTGCTGAGATACAAATTGTTTCAGCAAACACAGAAGATAACAGAAAGATTAGGAGACTAAAAGGAGATCAGTAGCACACCAAAAAAAAAAAAAAAAAGTGGTTTGAGTTGTTAGTAGGAAATCAGACTCTTGTGTTTTGCTATGTGATATTCCTTGTGTATATAATGGTACCTGAAACTATCTCTGAGCCAGGGCTGGGCTTCACTTGCCTAAAGACAGGCTTGTAGTGTTCTCTGGAATTCCATTAAATATCAAGTTTTCCACATGAAAGGAAGGGAAAGACCCAAGGGCCTGGCAGATAGCCTAATTTTAATTTCTAAAAACCACCTATAATCATGAAAAGTTTGACTTTGTTGCCCAGGCATAGATATATGCTACTAGCTTAGATACCCTCAAGTATCCTGCCTGATCTACACCCCCAGATAGCCTTGGGGTCTCCTGCAGGCACTGTGTAGTAGTCACCAACCCTGTAAGACCTGAATCAAATTGTTTTGGCCACCTCAGGTGTTGTGTGTTTAGGCTATTGAACTGAGTCTGAGAGAAGGGTCATCCTAGTCTGTGGAACCAGCAGATGCAGATTCAGCTGACCAAAGACAGGTCTGTCTCCCACAGAGTGAGTTCAGCAGTTTTCCAGAACCTGTTGGCTGGATCCCTGCTGACTATCACAGGAACTAAACTGTTCAGTTCACATTGTAGGAACTGAAATTTAAGCAACCTGAATCCTGATAGGGTCAGAATGAAAAAAGGAAAAGGAGTCTTCAAATAAGAGTAATGATTGTAAAAACGAACCTGGTACATTTAGATCAGCGTTTGTGAGGCTGACATTGCACACTAGTTTTCTGCTTCATTTTCTTTTTCTTGGCTGTTTTACCTTCAAGTCCAGAATTGTTTCAATTTATTATTACCATCCTTAGCTACCTAATTGTGCTACTAATGAATTCAAATAATCCAGGCATCAGGCTTTTACAAACCCACTTCAGTGTACAAATAATAGTTTGTTGTGTAACTGCTGATTATGGGAGAAGGTAACTCACATTATGGAAAATATGTGCTGAAATATTGGTGGTGAGGAAAGCAATGGATTCTGTACTATGCCTTTTAAACTGTGAAAAAGTATTGTCATTCTTGTTCCATCGGGTTGTCCATCATGAGTAAATGTGAGATATCTGAGCCTGGTTTTTAAGCATGTGTACTTACATTTGGAGCTTCATTTCAATTTTTTGAGTGCTTATATTAGTGCTATCACACATGAAATACATAGTTGGCTACCAAATTGCCTATTCAAGTACATATGTATGGGGTTTGAGCACTCAACATTAAGCATTTGCATTTCAAAATTGGATCCCTTGTGCTTGAAAGCCTTGAAAATGGTACTCTATGGTCAGCCTAGTGCAGCGTCAATTGAAATGCTGTTTGAATGCAATGTAGAGCTTCCAATTGCTGCTTCAGAAAGTGTTATGCTGAATCTGGAACACTTTGCATAATTTAATTAATTATGCCACTAAAAACTGATTTTCTCTCAATTTAAAGCAAACAGCTTTTATGAGGGTGAACTGCAGCACCCAGGGATATCAGGTGTCCAAGCTTTTAATCCTATTACAAAGACTTGACAACCACTGATGGAAACTGGAAAAACATAAGCCTCCAGCAGGGCAACAAGTGAAGAGGAAGAAGGCAACAGATTTTTAATACTCTTTGAAACCACTGTATGCATTAAATCAAAATCAAATGTAAAAAGTGACAGAACTGGTAGGTTGCACTTCATTGTGCAGACAGTGAATAGTGTCTAAGGAATAACACTTATTTTGCTTTGACATTAATGAAAATAACTGTTTCCTCCAAGAGGAAAAGTGTTCTGTTTAACTAGCATAAGAAAAACACAGTGGATGGCCAAGACTTTTGTATATTTGTATCTGTGTCTGTTCACTTAAAGTGTTCAGGAGCTCAATGGTCTGAAGTTTGAAAGTGGTTTCTAATGTTGTAGACTGGATTCTGTCTATAAATCATTTTCCATATAAGCAAATCTTAACAGACGATTCCAGACTACAAGTAATAAAAGCACTTTCACTAAATGCTAGCCTTGATACTTCACTTTCTCAAGCTTGTCTTCTCTCTTCCAATTTATTATTGGGTTCAATATCATGCTAAAACAGTAGACACTGTAATTTTGAGGCAGAAAAGAGTACTGATTTAGAAAAGCTCTAATTTCTGAGCCACGTAAGCAGAGCCGTAATTGGCAAACTATGACTGACCTTGCAAAATTCGTTGACCAGGTTAGGAAGGGTCACAGAAGAATTGACTCCATCTCCATATCAAACACCAGCATGTAACATGAAATTAACTGCACTGTAGAAGTTCTTACTGATAAAAATAGGGAAAATATCTCATTACTGGGAATTCAGCACCCTATAAAATGCAAACATTTTCCTTATAGTGCTAACAAATATTCATATAATTACTAATATATATTTATGTATTATTTGTATTCTTCCGATATCTATCTGAGATGGTACACCCGGCTTGAAGGGGAAACAGGAGTTAGTAGGGGTCACTGAAAGAGCTTTAACCTAGATTTAAAGGGGGAAAGGGATAAAATCAAGCTCATAAGAGAGGTCTGGAAGAGGAACACCAGAGTTTGAAGGACAGTGTTTCAGCAAGGTCCTTTGCTCTGCCATCTCACTGGAGGTAGGGGATGGAGAGCTATATGGTGGCAAAGACTGCAAAGCGGGTTATTGATGTGTTAGAAATTGCAGAAGCACCTGACAATAGTCATGTAGGAATTAAGGCTTGTCTCCCCCAAAAAGATCAATGGTAGGATCAATAGGCCAATTGAAATGCATCTACAGCAATGCACATGGCATGGCCACCAGACAGGAAGAGCTGGAAGCCATTGTGCAGCAGGAAAACTATGGTGTAGTCGCCAGCATGAAGACTACACTGGGATGACTTCCACAAGTGGAGTGCTGCAATGGGCTGCTATAAACTCTTCGGAAGGGATAGAGCAAAACAGGAGGGTGGGGTAGGGCTGTATGTTAGGGAGTGAAATATGTACATCATGATGGTAAAAAGCAGAAAATTAGAGAATATAAAATTCAAAGGAAAATAAAAAAAGATTTTTCCAGATAAGATTTAGCTGCTTCACTATGTGTTTAAAAGTATGTTCATGCTTTTTGAGAGTGTCTCAGTTCTCAAAATACAAGAAAACCTGTTCACTTGTCAGAGGTCATGAGATTCGAATAATGTATTTACCAGCTCAAGTATGTTCACTGCATAAAGGTTATGAAAATTTCTTGTAAAATAATAAAAGTACCTCATATAATTGATTCTCTTCATTGTTTCATAAAATTGCTTTGTTTGATTGCGGGAGACTTTGGACTGAATTTCCATTACCTGCTTCTGAACAATTTACACTGGGATTGAGACAGTATTGTGCTAATGAGTTAGAATTTATATTGAGCCTTAACTGTCTTCCTGAAGTAGTTCCATGAAATACAAATTTGTGATATCCCTGACAACTGTTTCTTGTTGCTGTCTTCCCCTCTCGTCCGTGTGTTGTGGCCTGCTGGGGAAAGGATTTAGAAAGAAAATCATGGCAATAATGGAGTATTTTTCATTATAAACTATGCTGTGCAGCTTTTACAATCAGGTTTTTAATAGATCTAGAGAAATTAAATTGGAATTCTACCAACTTCTGTGCTTTTGTCATCCAATGAAAATGATGGTAAAATATGTCAAGACTAATGGGCTTATCCCCTTTCCACTGAAGTAAGAAGGAGGTGGTATCATTCCTGTTGTTTTTCAGGCCCTGTTGTTCATTAAGGAGTAGGATGTATGTAGAAAAGCATGCAGAAAGATGCATTTTGCTATAATCCATAATGCTAAATAGAAGCTGAGTATAGATCAAATACGTCTTGACTTACATTATGCTAAAGTCCCTATCAAGAGATGCTCCCATGAAAATAGTAGACATTTTCAAAGTCAGGAGGTTGAAATTGTGCTCTACATGAAAAAGGAAGCAATCATATATTGCTGATGGATATATTAATACTGCTGAGAATGCATGCATATATCCATATTTATTAATATATTCAAACATTATTTATTGATTGTTTATGGTAAATAAACTCATATGGTGAGTATATAGATTACTGTGCATGCATGAACATACATACACTCAATCTCAGCATTATACGTAAGTACACACCGAGAATAATACAGCTTGTCAGGTACAGAGATTTTAACCTTTTCATTTCATATAAATATACAAACTAATAATGAGATGTTAATTGTTATTGTCCTTTATACAGTGTATCTTATTGTCCTTTAATTGTATCTTAATTAATTCTATGGTTATTTGTTATGAGGAAGTCTGCAATAGTGAAAAAGGGTGTTTCTCAAATAAATGAATTATTTTTCATCTCAGTACTTGTTTGTCCACATTCTTCTTTGCTGTTAGTCTGCTCCACTAGCAGAAGACTGCAAGAATCAATGTAATCCCTTACATGTTAATAATATGAAATAAAAATTAAATATACAAAGTACAATAATCAGCCAAGCACATATGCATGCATGTTGTTGCCCTCAATAAATTAAATTTTCAGTTACTTCACATAATGTTTATTTATTCACAAATATAGGACACAATATAACTGTAGTTGAAGTTTTAATTGGCATAACAGGATTTTTTATTTTGTTAGACATTTTGCAGGCAAAAATATTCTCTCACACATTAAAGAAATGCCATATATAATTTTACTTTCTAAGGATAGGAAAAGTGTGTGTAAAATATACACAAAACACAGACTCATGTGAATGAGCATGACTCTAATACTTTTAGGTTTGCATGCTAGCTCTTAACTTTAAGACGTTTTTCTTAATACCTCTTTCAGAGGGTGGAAAAAAACCCCAACCCTAAAGTCCTTTCCCCAACACACATACTAAAAAAAGAAAATAAAAAGAAATTGCCACTTGCAGAGAAGGTTAGAATGCTGGCCTTGCTTCCAAATTCAGAAATTGAAAATTTGGAGTCTTCATTCATCCAAATAATATATATTCATTCCCCACAGGCAGCAGTGATGGTTCTTGGGATAAAGAAAAACTTCAGTCTCCCCCCACCCAAGGATCACAGGCCTCTGTTAACCACCCCAACTTGCCTGGACAGCATAATGTTCCAGTTAGCCATCCTCTCAACCCTCTTCAACAGAACCACCTTCTGCCAAATGGTACGGGTTGACATCTTTCAGCACTAACATCTGCAGTTTTCTAGTTCCTGTCTTTTTTTTGTGTTTATATAAATAGGCAATGAAAAAATCAAGGATGTGCGGAATACTGGAATACTTCCTTTAAGGTATTAAGCAGGGGAAGTGGAGACAGTAAAGAACAAACACATATGCAATAAAAATGATACTTAAAATAACTGCTAACCTGTGCATCAGTGGCATAATGACGCATTGCTAAGGCACCTTGCAGCGGATACCAAAAACTATAATAAATAGCCATTGCTTAGCAATGATATTACACATTACACAGATATGAACAAGCTAAGAGGTCTAATAGCCTCTCCTTGTGGCTAGAAACCCTCCATGGTTGCTAGTGAGTCACCCATGCATCTCCCAGAAGAGAACTGACATAGAGCTGCTTTTTCCTGCAATGTGAACCATCTTGTCACCCATCACTTGAATACTGTCCATCAGGAGATACAGAAGATAGTGCTTAAAAAAAGATGCATAAACCTATTTCCCTATTTTCCTCCCCAACAGGGTTGGAACTTCCTTTTATGATGATGCCCCACCCACTGATTCCCGTGAGCCTACCTCCAGCCTCTGTCACGATGGCAATGAGCCAGATGAACCACCTCAGCACCATCGCCAACATGGCAGCAGCAGCACAAGTGCAGAGCCCTCCATCCAGAGTGGAGACATCTGTTATTAAGGTAACTACAGAACAAACCAAACCAAAAAACACCAAACTGTAGCCCACTCCCAACCATCATAAATATTATAAACGTGTATAGGTGTCAAATATTCTAAGGTAAATCGTAAAGTCAGTAAATACAAGAGAACTAAGTATGGTGACTCTGGGAGCACAACAGACTACTGGTGGCCGCTGTTACCTTCTCATTTTCCCTCCCTCTCTCTAAATCAGTATTAAAGCAACACTCAAGTTGAAGAATTCTCATACACAGCTTCGTGATTGCTCATATTTCATAGCCTGTAATCTAATGGCAATATTTCTTGAGATACCAAGGAAAAAATTACTCTTTTCTTATATTACAAGGGATTGTTCTTCCAAATTTAAAATCTAAGCATTTGAACTGAAATGCTCTAAGTTTTCCAAAGAAAGCTGAAAGGTTTGATACTTTGCCTGTAGAACCTAAATTTGCCAAATTTCAGAACAAATTAGAATGAAGTAGAACAGAACAGTTGCAGTAATCTGCAGGCCAGTATTACAGGAATATCTCAAAAATATCTGATATCTGAACTTGTCTACCTGTTTTAGGTTTTGTTTGTGGCCTTTAATTAAATTAATCTTATATTAATTCATAGAGGCATTTACCAGAGGCATAGAGTCTTTTCTTCCTCTCACTGAAGGTAATCTGTTTTCATTTTAAAGGCATTTCATTTTAAAAGACATTTCTGTGTTACCATTAGATAACTGTGATTTGATCTTTATTCAGATATCTACATTTTGCCTCTTATCCTTCTTTAGTTCTAATAAATGAGAAACAGAAAGTACACAAACTGTTATTTTTTTATCTAATGT
The DNA here is from genome assembly GCF_000691975.1 of Corvus brachyrhynchos. Taxonomy (NCBI): domain Eukaryota; kingdom Metazoa; phylum Chordata; class Aves; order Passeriformes; family Corvidae; genus Corvus; species Corvus brachyrhynchos. The sequence continues at coordinate 1,379,367 of NW_008237609.1, forward strand.
ATCTTAGATATGCAAAGGCAAGTTTATGTGATTTTTCAGGGCTATGTTGGAAATCTGTCCTTTCATGCAATTCCTTTGACAAAAATTAGGTAAACTTAGAACCTCTTCCACTTTCAAATCAGGAGTTACAAAAGTTTTGAAGTTCATGATGACTTAAGCAGAGTGAAGAGGTCTGACTTTATTAAGACATTCAACACACTGGTGCACCTTTCTTCTTTAACCTGACAAAACACAGAATCGCTAAGAACTGTTCAGTTAAAACTCAACAAATCTATGGTTTTATTGACGTAGAAAAATGTGATCTGATGGCCTAATTTAGTCAGCTACACTTCCAAATGTAGGCTCTTCTTTGGAGGCCTTCAGTGCCATCCCTTTCTTGCCTTTGTTGACATGAGGAGTTAAGATACTGGTTTGAGAAGAATTGTTTATTTACGTGGTATGTGAACAAGACTAGATCCCGTCCTAGTTTCTGTCTTGCCCATATCTTGGGAATATAAGCACTCTGCTGCTAACAAACTGTCTGATTACATGGTGATTTTTGCACCTTTATTTTTCTATTTTTACTTAATTGGTATTTCATAAGAGTTACATGATACTAATGTTCTCTGAAACACACGTGGTGCTTTATTTCATTCTAAATTTATTTTCTTAATTGGAACAGTGACCACTGGTACTACAGAGGTATCTAAAAAATGAAGATTGAGATGGAGCACATGCTAAATGACAGCTGATATATGAATTACTGTGCCAACAAAACTTTGTTTTCACTATTTTCATGCTATTTTCCCTCCTTTCATTTTCTGTGACCTCTTTGATTTCATATATAAGAGTATAAAATTTGACCTTCATTGGTAACCGTCTGTTTCTAAACTTTGACAAGCTGAATTCTAGCTTGTAAAGTTGATTTACAAGCTAGTTGTAGCTATTAAAATTGCCTAAGTTACCATGGCCTACATTTAAATATGTCTTTGTGAGCATACTCCAGTGTGACCCCGATCTTTGTCTCCAGTTACCAAAATCTGGTACATTTGAGTATAACATACCTCATAGGCCATGTAAAAATGGTTTCCTTTTGTGGAAAGCAGGTCCTGCTCTGTTCACAGATGTAACCACATTATGGAAACATAGCTGGACCCAGGAAGCACTTAACTGAGAAGTACTTTCGGCTCATGTGGTCTAAACCTGTCTAGTCGGTTTAAAACTATTGGACTCTGAAAGGGAGGCACTGTCATCATGTAACTGCGTATATTATTTTAACCATAGGCAGTCCCATGCCAGAAAATTTTCCTTATCCTGCAGGTCCTTTACTTCTTAACAAGTTCATTTTTGTAGCTCATCTACTTTCTCTAGCAGAGATAGGTTCCTTATAATCTAGGTGAAGACCTGGAAAGTACCTGGCAATTTAGGCTCTCTGAAACATTCTATCAGCACATTGTAACTGGAAAATCATAATTTCTTTCCAAAATCTTGCTTATTTAAGCATTTGTTTGTTAATAATCTACAGTATGTATCTCTGTCATTTTTGAAAATTCAGCTCTCATGTTCATGCTAATTAAATATTCATTGTAGCTGCCAACTTTTGCATAACTCCTGGCATAACATCCTGTGCAAGTTTCATGTTCCCATCTGGTTTGTACATAACCATAATTTAAAAATGTGTGGATTTCAATGAAATGTTTTTAAATGACCAAATTAACCTCAGTTTGCTTTAGAAAATGTGCACATCTGAGGATGAAATACACATTTTTTTTGAAGTTTGCGCTGATAAGTTAAGGATTTTGGGTCATTTATGTAGAACGTGATGGAGACATTACTGAAGTGCTGCTGTTACTTCTTCAGTCAAGGCCTGTGACATATTGCTCACAATACATTTCTAATACAGGTGAATCTATAAACACAAGTTTTAATCTGTCACTCAAAACTCACTTCTAAATGTAAGATCTTGCTGCACATAGTTATTTCAAGAGTACTATAAGGGCTAAGGAACTTAACTCTTGCAGGACTTTCCTACTCATTCCTTCAGCCCCATTATAGTACAACTCATCTAGATTTATGTCCTCTGTTATTATCTATTGCAGATGGGTATGATCATGTGGATAGAGGTAGCACAGCCATGTAATTATGTTCCTATTTTTTAATACTGAGCTGGATTGAACCATAAACCCCAGCAACTTAAAAGCATGAGGTCAGTGTTAGGGGATTTTCTTCCCATGGGGATGGACGTAATGCCACTGGCAATTTACCTGTTCTTCTCTAGGCATAGTCAGAGGCTGTGATTTTAATGTCCATTGAATTATATGCACTGTGTAGTTGAGCAAGAAACTGTAATCAGCATACTTCTTGAACCTTGTGCTGGCAATGTAATGTTTATGAATAATAACTTATACTACAATCAAAATAAATATCTTCAAGAATAAATGTAAGTGAGAAGGTCAAACCTCCTTTTTCTTTATTTTTACGGGAATGGATAAATAGTGCAGTTGCTCTCTTTCATGAAACTGTTTGTTATTAGAATTATAGCTTCCAGTCTTTTAGTGCTACATTTTCAGGTGTCTTGGTTTTGTTTTCGTTACGGTTTGACTCATTTTTTTAACCCTAATTTTACTGAAATATTTTTTCCTTAGTATCAATGTTTCCACAAATTGCCTTGAAAAGTTTTTGAATTGCTTATCTCAGAGTTTGTAGTTGTAACCTGAAATGACAGCATAGATTTGAAATTAAAGTACAGCATGTTTACCAGTGTAAACTGCTTGAAAGTTAGAAGGCCTGTGAGAAATTTCTACTCTGAAAAGTAAATTGATAGTAACCATATCTAATTAAGTAACAAAGAACAAAATTGAGTAATAGAAAATCAGTCTTCAGATCATGAACAACCAGGTTCATTGGATAGAAGAATTGCCTTTGTGAACAGTGCCACAGTAGATGACTTGCTGACCTTTCCTTCCAATTCGCCGAGTTCACAGCTAGTGCTGTTATCTTTAAACTCACAAAGCTTCAAATGCCTTTCTATTACTGGGTAATATTTCATTTCTTCATGATAAGAAGTTGGAATAAAGCTGAGATCATGTACTAACTAAACATTTTATACTGCTATGTTCAGGAGATGAGACAAAGACAAAATTACAAGGGAAGCCTTACAAAGCAACACCTTAGATTTGGCAGTGAACTCTGAGCTCTAAAATCTTCAGAATTATATTTCAGAAGAGTGTTGTGCCCTTTCGAACATGAGACGAACATTAGATGTCTTTTTGTAATGGAATGTTTAGATATATGAGTTGGATGAATAAGAGGAGAGCAACAACAAGCCGGGACAGCAGATTGTGACAACAATGAATTGCAGTGAGTGTGACAGCTGTGACCTAGGGATGCTTTAGACATGAAGTGGCTTTCATCACCTGCCTATGGTTTCAAAGGCTCAGCTTGTTAGCAGTTTCACTACATCAATTTTTTTCACTCAGCAGAAAGATACATGAAAATACAAAGGACATACCTTTTATTAATAGCAACTTGAAATTACATTGTAAAACATAGAACAGAGCAGTAGCATTCCAGAATCAAAAATTGCAATTTATCCTTATGTGACTATTACTTATAGAAAGAATTAAGAATAAAACAGAAGAAACCAATACCTCCAGCTGAAAAAGTGGAGACAGCAGGGGCACAGTAGTTTTCCACTGCATAATGAATACGTCGGACTAAACTTTGCTAATTCCCTTACATATATCACAGCACTGGTTGTGTTACACTAGTTTATAACTTTTTTGTATCTATCTATATATATATAGATATATTCCTGTGATCCAATAGCAGAAATTTACTGTTAACTTTTTTAACAAAGGTAGCTGCTGACAGATTTTATTTTTTAGAATAACTGTTTATAGGACTCTTCTGACATGAAATTTTATGTTAGCATTCATTCACTTTTTCACTTTTCATTGGCAATATGTGTGCTCCTGTTGATGTAATGTAATGTTCCTTTTTTTTTTTTTTTTGCCTATAATAGATGAGCTCAGTTGGTCAGAGCCTGGTGCTAATAACACCAAGGTCATGGGTTCAATCCCCATATGGGCCATTCACTCAAGAGTTGGACTTGATGATCCTTCTGGGTAGCTTCCCACTCAGACTCTTGTGTTTCAGTGACTATTTCCCAAAAAAGTCCAAGTAATAGCCAAAGAGAATAAATATGTCACTGCCATACAGAAATGGCTGAACAGAGTACATTCTAATGTCTAATGTCAGACCGGTGGTGAGCAATTTCAGGGAGCATACCTGAAAGGAAACAGACTCTAAGAGGAAAATGAGAAAGTTCAATTCACTGATCTGAATCTTGAATCCTGTGTTGAAGGCAAAAGTTTTCTATGGACACTTTTGTGCCTTACAGGAAAAGCATTATGCAGACAGTGGCAGCATTCCTGTGAAGCTGGATATCGTATACTCATTTTACAGACAAGGAATGAGAACAAAATTGATTGTATTCCAAATTGGCAGAAACACCCTTTTTTATACCTAACCTGAAAAACACCTGAATTTTCAGATAACCTACTATTTTTAGAGACATTTGTGCATTATTCATTCAAAATAGAAATTTTAACATTCCTTTAAAGTGATTTTCTTGAATGTGTAAAAGTGCGAGAAGAGGGAAGCTACTTTAATGTCCTCTTTATCTGATACATAAAGTATGATTAAGTTTTCTTCTCTATGTGAGGAGAAATTTGATTTAGAGCATTTAAATAATAAAATGTAATTGGTCTGCAATAAATATTTTAGAATAAAAATAGGACTATCAGCTCCTAAAACATCTACTTTTACATGTTGAGAAACCAAACATGCAAATTGGAATATACTTATAAAGTTTGAAGTATAATGTAAATCAAATAACAATTTTCTTCTATCATGGCTGCAGAGAATATGATATCTTATTTATAGGGACTTGAACTTAACAGAGAAAATCTCCACATTAGAATAACTTACATATATACACACTTCTTTTTTTTTTTAATTTAGAATGAGTAGATCTTAGGTCAAAGTATAGTTGACCTTCTTTATTATGGCTTAACCATCTTTATATTAGAGGACACTGTGTTCCACCTCATTAATTAGTTCTATCTATATGATTAATATTATTTATTTTAGCTTTTAATACAGTTTTTATATAATGACCTTAGAGGATGTTAACTAAATATGGTAGGCTATAACTTGGAATAATGTCTTTTTTTTTAATAATATGGGATCCTATTATTTCTTTTATTATGCATGTTTCTGAGGTGCAGTTTGAAGCTAATAGCAGCCATATGCTCATATGAATTAATTTGTGGTGTGTAAAATAGGTATCTACACGACACAGAGAAGGTAGTACGAACTTTATGTTTGGAAAATGGCATGTTCACATGTGTAACAGGGAACTATGTATGTAGTGTGAGATTAACTTGGTGCAAAATGGCCATGGAGCCAGGCACAAGGGATGAGATTCATTTTGCTGATTACTAGGGCATAATACATTGGATCTATTTGACATAGTTACTTTAGAGTGAGGTGAGTTGTACCTTGGAAACAAATGTATGGGTGACAGATGAGCCTAGGGTGACTAGTTATGATGCAGACATTTGTAATACAGACAATGACATCTAGTCAGATGAATTCTTGGTGTTTGGCTGGATGTGTGGTTTGGATTTACTTTGAGGGGTGAATTCCTAGTGGTGCTTCTTCAGCTTATTTTCAAGTAAGACTAGATTTTCAAAAGAGGAGAAAAAAGCTTAAGAAAAATCGAAAAGTGTGTCCAGTTTGCCAATAAGAAGTTACTAATTCAATTTCAACAGAGCTCTATATTTGCATGTTGCATGGAGTTTTTGGTATACCTTAGAAGGATATCTTGTTAGAACAAATATTCGTTGAGAAGGTAAAACCAAGCTTTCTTCTGTTGATAGGGATCTACTTTGTTTGTTTGTTTGCTTGCTTTTTCTTAATCTCTGTAATGGCCCAATCCATTGACACTCACTTCCTAACTAGGTTGCCGTACTTTACCTACTGCTCATGATTTCAAAGGATTAGATCTCTTGTTGTGGAAGTACTGTTAAAGAATTACTTGAAAGTCTCCTGTTTGGCTTCCTGTCAGTTAACTCCTGCTGTAAATACACGTAGAAACCAAGGCACTAAAAGTCAAGCCAATTCAGTCTTTTTGTCTGTTGATCTCTTTTCTTCATTTTCCGTTGTCAGTATTATTGTGATGGGAACAGCAACGTAGGTACAATGAAAAATTGTAGAAGTAAAAAGTATAATGGAAATCAAATTAACTTCAATTGGTCCAACAGATAAATAAGTTCAAGGTATTCACACAGAGAGAAAATGTCTTATGTAAATACCATGGATTATTTTCTTCATAAGAAAGATGTTCAAGATTTAAAATAATAGTGCAGTTAATGACAGTACAAAACATTTGAACTCCTGAATTTTGATTGGGATTAGAAGTGGATCTGTAAGAACAAGGTGAGAAAGATGTCATGTGCATCAGTGTGAAGTTAGCAAGATCTTTAGCAAGCCAGTGATAGTATGAAGATAAGGAAATAGAAATACAATTTTATAGCATTCAGTCAGTTTGATAACACACATATAGAAGTGACTGAGGAAGTTAGGAAATAACTATTACTCCAGTTAATTTTGCAATTCCTAAGTCTAAATGTTAATTTAGAATGTCATAGTGTCTTTTATTAAAGCGTAATGAAAAAGCAAAACTGTAAGAGCAAAACATTCTGTTTGCACAAAATATGAAAGATACTCAAGTAACTAATTTCTTTCACTTATTCAGCTAAAGCAATGTCAAATTAAATGTGACATTTTGCAAGAAAGTTATTCCTGGAATACATCTCACACAAGTTCAAAATAAATCAGTAAGGAACCGAAGAAAGAAATGTGTGTTTTGATCACTTTTAAAAGCAATTTTTATAATTCTACCAGCAAAAAGGCTTAGAAGACAGGTGTCTTCCTACAAAGGTTAGAAAGAATATATACTAGTCCTTGCTACAGCCCACCCCAAGAGGCAAGGGTAACGCAGTCTTGGTAATAGATTCCTTGGGGCAGATTAGAGCGAAACAACACTGAATGATTGGTGTTTGTAAATATACACATGTAGGGTTTATTTTGGAACAATTTGGTTGCAATGTGTGAGGAGCACGTATTAAACCATTTTGTTTATTATTATCTGTAGTAATGTAGCAATATAAAAGCTATATTAAATTTTTTTTTAAAAAAAACTTTGGAAAGGAATAGAAAGACATCCCGTAGCAATATAAAAGCTATATTAAATTTTTTTTAAAAAAAAAACTTTGGAAAGGAATAGAAAGACATCCGTGCATGGATCTCACAACACGACGTGATTGTTGCCATTTCAGTGTCTGTTGGCTGAAGTGGTGGTGGCTGTCTTGATCTGTCAGGAGTAGGAAAGGCCCACAAAACACCAAAGTTCCACAGGTTATATATGCTCAGGTTCAGGTGGGAATGCCCAGGTTCCTCTCCTGAGGTGGGGAGTTTCACACTGAATGGTGTAAGGCTGTGGATCACAGGACACTTCAGGAGTCTTTCATGATCCATGACACTTCCCAGGATGCCACAGCTGCCACTCATGTCAGCACAGTTGACCCAATTATGGCCCATCAGAATGGGTGAATACCTTCGGACTATGTGTGAGTATTCCGGTACGTTCCCAGAGGGGTGTTTTCATGCCTGAGCCATTTTGAAAGGGGCATAGACATGATAAAAAGCACTAGCCCACAGGCAAAATTTGCCTCCTACCAGCCTCTTCCCTCATCTTGTTCAACACCCAGCTGTAGCCTCCGGTGATGGGTGTGCACCCTCTGCACCTGTGTGGTCAAGTGGTCAGTTGTTTGAGTCATTAACTAGTCCAGTCTCTCACACTCCTGATTAAAAGATGATGATGATGATAATAATCATGATTATCAACTGTATGAAACAATTTGTGTCTTATATACTCTCCCTAGCATGAAGTTAGGTTGTCCAGGGAACTCTGGATGCCTCATACCTGGCGGTGTTCAAGGCCAGGCTGGATGAGGCTCTGAGCAACCTGCTCTAGTGGACAGTGCCCTTGCCTGTGGCTGGTGGGTTGGAGCTAGATGGCTTTTAAACATCTCTTCCAAAGCAAACCTTTCCATAAGTTACCTAAACTATGAAAAGTATGACTTTGAAAACAAATTACTTTAACCTCCGCACTTCAATGACTTAAAGCATAAACATCCTTAAAGGAGTTTGTTCAATACTGAAGAGCACAAATACAACTGATTAGTTTAAAAAAAATTACATATCTCTATAGCAAGAATTAATTGCATGTCTAGAGCTCATTCCATGACTAAAATTAAAGGATGACTAAACCCAAGAGATGAGTCTTATGGCGAAGTAAACTAGAACAAAGTAAAAAGCTGGGACTAAATACCTGTAGGAGAGAAATAGGCAGGAGGTGAAGACTGTGTATGCAAGCCCGCTTTGGGTATTGGAAGAATGCATATTCAAAACTGGTGTGATTTCAATTCTAGAGATAACTTCAATCTCCTGTGTTAAAATCTCTGACAGTTAAAATCATTTACCTGTTTTTTACAGCATAAAGTAAAATACCCAGTGTCACAGCAACAAGTCTGTTATTTATGAAATGGACATGTGTAACTTGTCAGTGGAGTAAGAGTACAAGAGAGGTCATTACAGTTCCCTAGAGCGAAAATTTCCTTGTGGTAGGAATATTTTTGGAGGAGGTAAATGTCAGATTCTGAAATGCTTAGGATGCATGATTTGAATCAAATTGTAAAGAGCGCCAAGATAAGGAATGCTTCAAATTTGGCCCCTATGAGCTTGTTGCCCATTACTTAGTAAAGCCTCTGGTTCTGATACCTAACTGAGAGTCTTACCAGTTTTGAAATGTTGGTCGACCATATGTTAAATTGCTGCATATTACCTAAATTATCCATTTTGCTTTTTACTTGTGAGTATATGTAGGAAGAAATAGGGAAGCAAAAAATGGAGGAAAAAAATAGCAAGAGAGAGTTATACTCCAGATTCTCTAGAAATATCTACTCCTGGGAGTAGGCAAGTTTTAGGAAAAATACTAGGCAGTGGACAGAATCCTAGGTGATTTCTGTTGCCAGGATTATAAGGAAGTAAATTCTACTACTTTGCTGTTCATGTGAAGTAACTTGTACAAAAGTGGCATGCTGCAGAAGTGACAAAATAGCTCTGATTTGCATTATTTAATGAACACATTTTTGAACATTTCCTTTTTTGAAAAATTTTAAAGTGGAGTCTAAAGTGAAGTTAATATTTTGCCCCAAACCAAATTAATTTTTTCTAAACAAAATCTCTGGTAAGGAAGATATATTGATATTCCAGCACCATTAGTTTATCACTATCACTTTTTTAGATCTACAGAATATTTCAATTTATTAGTAGTAGCATTTCCATTTATTATTGCAGTGTATTTGTTGAAGACAAAAAATTGCTATAGACTAGATTGCTGATTGTGGAATAATGAAGCAAGGATATAAAAAAATAGTTAGGGTACTAAATTGGTTTATTTTGCATTTCTGTGTAGTTCAATCCCATGTTTTATTGGAATTAAAGGGTATCTTACAAATGAATTTATAAAGCCAAGATATATAGTTTTCTCATGGATTTTGTCTATGTCATATTATATGAGAATAAAACTCATTATCTGTTTTGTTTGTACAGTAATTATATTTCGTTGTCCTGTGCATTCCTTTTGCTCGCTCCATCTCATAATACGTGCTGTAAAAGCACACATAAATAAATAGGATAAACAAATTAAGCTGTTTAAATAAATTAATTTACTCTGCAGCTCTGTATTCAAATCTTATGTGCTCACTGGATTTCATTTTAATGAAACCCTTCTAAGAACAATACATTGTATGCCAAACAGTGAAATTATGTATTAAATGAATGATTAAATATACCGTGTTCCAATTTATATCAAATCTGTACACTGTGCATGCTTAAATCCTCCTAAATCTAAAGAAATAAATCTTCTACATTCTGAAAACATCTGCATTATAATCCTCCTCTTGAATACCCGGTTCATGGACATATAAACACAATCAAAGTCATAATAAGCCTAGAGCTATGATGAAGTTAAGCTATCCTCATCAATGTTTTTGACTTAAAAACCTAAGACTATTAAAGTGAAATCCACTTAAATGTCTTGAAACATTGCTCTCAAAAATCTCCTTCCACTCCATCAATATGCCCATTGAATCCCTTTGCAATCAGAATCTCAAGTTCAGTAGATTTTTTTTTATGAAACTTACCTGGAACAAATCTGTTGATTACTGTAGATGAGCATGTTGCAAAATTTCTTAGGAATGCATTCAGAGAAATAAATACTTATCTTGTGACTGTGCATAATAAAATAATAACTGCTCCAAAAGAACTTTGCTGTGTGAGTAATGTACTACTCTTTTCTAGAAAATGTTATGCTTTTACAACAGCAAGTTTTCTTTTGTGTTACTAAACACATACTAATTGTATTAATTCATTACCAAAACCTTTCAGTGAGTTGAATGTGTGCAGTTGTTTGTTGATTGGTGGTTTGGACTCATTGTTTTTTTCATTATAAAGTCAGGTTTTCAATTATCAAAAAGAGAAAAACAAGCAAAAAAATGCTAGTTTAACATTTTCAATCCTTCCAACAGATTTCCTCCATAGGATTTTTTAAATATCTATTACTATTTGTCTAAACCAGCCTCATTCTCACATATTTTAGCAATGAGTCTTGAGAACTTTTAGCAGTAAAAAGGAAAGTGCAGGGAAGGATAGAGAATTTTCTAGAAAGAACTATTCTGCACTCAGCTCCCTTTGGCAATTGTTTCTGTTGAACTTTTGGGTAAATATCAGATATATCTATCTGCTACATACTAACTAATCTCATCTAACAAATGTGCAATTCAAACCATCACAGTCCTTACACTCTGGTTTTCAAAACCAAGGAACGTCTTGAAGTGCATCATAGCTCCTCTTGGCTACCCTGCCAGGCCTTTCCCTGGACAGAAAAATGTGAAGGGTGGTTTTCCCCATTTTGAAGTGATACGGCCACATTCATCCCAAAAATGTGATTCATTCCAAGTTTGTGTTCCATGGTAAAAGTAGACATTTGGACTTACATGAGTCATGTTACTGGTATAGGTTTATATATAAAGAAGCTACATTGTCTTTATGATCCTTAACAGTTCCATAAGATCTCATTGCTCAAGAAGCATCTTTGAAAATAAAATGTGGAGTAAAAGTCAACATAAAACGACAGGGCCTGGTTAATATTTAGTTACAGAAATACATAATTCCTCATCCCATAAGGCTAATGTCTGTAAGCCAAAATGTGTATTTCCAATTCAACAGCATGATGATACGAGTGAGGAAAATAAGAATGAAAAACAAAAGCAGAACAAACCTCTTATTTTCAAAGTAGTCCAGAAGGCAGTTAAAAGCCTAATAGGATGAGCAGTGCTCACACTGCATACTGAAATGTAAGGTCTAGTGTCCTAAAGTTGCCAAGTTTCCTTTGAGAATGCTCTGCAAATCCTGGAAACCTCAACAGGTAAATGAATTGGTTGTAATTTAGGAGGGAGATTCAGTTTAGGGAAGTGATGTTTGGAAGCAGAGGCTTGGTTTAACATTGCCATTCTTTCGCAATGACTTTTTGTGTGGTCTAGGAACGTGTTCCAGACAGCCCTTCTCCTGCTCCTTCCCTTGAAGAGGGCCGAAGACCTGGCAGCCATCCATCCTCTCATCGAAGCAGCAGTGTGTCCAGCTCTCCTGCACGGACCGAGAGCTCTTCAGACAGAATCCGTAGGTCCCATTCTTCTCCTTCTCACCACTTTAAATTTGATTAGGTGCAGCTTGTTTATCTAATCAAAATGCCCTCGTCTTAAATAGATCTCATATGTATCATGTTCAGAAGTTCAGCTGCAATAACTATCTTCCAACATTATGTTCCCCAGTTTACAGTATCATAATATCTGATGCTACATTAACAGGTACTGATATAAACTGCCATCGTGTCATATTAAACATAAAGATATGAGCAATGAAATACAGAATTGCAGGCGGGAAGCAATTTGCTAGATTAGTTTCAGAACTGAACATATAGTGTAAACATTTTTAAAAGAAATTGAATTTTATTTAATCTGGTTACTCTGTTTTGATTTCTAAATTGAATCTGACTTCATAAGCAATATTTTACATGGTAGAATTGCTTGGTAAAGAGAAGAATTGGGTTAAATAAATTAAAAATGTGCATACTTTCTACATTTTTTAAATACAAAATTTTGTAATGGTGAGAAATACAATAGAAATATTATCACCTCATAGCTCACACGGGACAGAGTGAAATTAAACCGTGGTGTGCCAGAGTGATGCCGTTTTTATCAAGGTTCCATATACAGGATGTAAATTACATGGCAAAAACTCTGAATTCTGTGGTATTCCAGTGCAGCAATGGAAATTAATGTTTTAAATGCATACTGTTTTACAGATATGTACTTAAATTCATATTACACTTGTCCATTCCCTTTAATACTGCTCGGTTGTGGGTTTTTGTGCTTTTAAATCATCTTTCCACAGTGGAATTTGTCAGTAGAAACTGGAGGATTTGGCATACACATAGAAGGCTATGAAATAGCTGTATGAAATAGGGGGCCATATTGATTAGATGCAACACGTGTCCTTTAGGCTGCTTCTTTTCAGGTTCTCTGCCGACTCAGGAAGCTGACTCTTCATTGACCTTCAGATGAGAGATCTTTCGTTAGTGTGTGATGAAAAATGACTTACCAAAGAAAAGAAATGAGGCCTGACTATGACAAGCTGAAAATTCTGTTTTCTTATCACTTGGACAATTCGGAGTGCAGATTAAATTGGCATCCCATATACTGTGACCTATCTATTTCCCCAGGCTTGACCCACAAGCCTTTCATTATATTTTCTTTCCATTGTCCAGTTGAGCAGGGGGAGTGATGGAGTATCTTTGGTGGGCATGTGGTGTCCAGCCAGGATCAACCCACTGCAGACTTCGTAAGTGAAGGTCTCAAAAAACCCCTCACAAATGTGGATGTTTAATTTTTTCTTAATTGATTGAATAGAATATTTGTTTACAACTAATGAAGGCCTTTTCTATTGTTCTCTGAAAAAAAAAAAACCAAAACCACACACCCCAAAAATCTAAATTGAGACATATCCATTGCTTTTGCTAAGGAATGACTTTTTTCTTAACAAAAAAAGAAATTGTACTGTTCAGCTTACTCTACAGAGAGGAGTGAGACCTTTGCACATTTTTTTCTTCCATGTGAACATAACAGAGTTCCTTAAGTAGTGGATCACTTCAGTAACTTGTTTATTTATAAGATAATTTTTTTCTGTCCGATCTGATTTGTTAACATTACACCTGATTCTTAAGTACATCTTTTGTGGTGCTAGCCAGAATAAGATGACTACTACAGGCATATGGGTTCCATATTAAAAACAAACCAACCAACTTTACTAAAAGTGGCATAAACCTTTTGGAAATACAATTTTTCAGCATAGAAATATAAACTAGCTAATATGAGATTCTGAGGTGTGTTTGAGACTCATGACGGTCTCTTTGAAAACTGTTGGACAGAGCTTTTCAACCTGTCTGATGAGCAAATAAGCAATTCTCCTGTTGCACAGTATATATGGAAAAACATTGTATATCATCTGAAAGGCCACAATGCTTCATTTAAGGAATTTATTAGGGGCTGCATATTGGGAATGCTGGTACTCAAGAGTTTTTGTACAACTAACTAAAAAGAAAATAGATCAGTAAGTTATGTTATGTAGAACCTTTAATGCTTTTCTTGTTTGCTTTGTTTTGCATTTCAATTCTTGTTAAATAAACAAGAACATATTTGCAAATCTCCAACTTTATCCAAAGTTACTGAACTTTCTTTTAAAATTAATTGCTTTAAAGTAGAAGTAACAGGAATAAACTTTCCCTCTATGTGGATCCTGATGGCACTAATTAAGTAACTTTGTGATTTTTAGAATTCTTGCATAATTAAGAGGAACACTATGTAAAATAAGTAAAAAAGTGTACTGTTAATATGACAGCTGATTTCTTTCTGCCTGCACTTGTGTCTAGCAGCGGTCCATCAGAACGGGCTATCTATGAACCAAATGCTGATGGGTTTGTCACCTAATGTCCTGCCTGGACCTAAGGAGGGTGATCTGGCTGGTCATGATGTGGGACATGAGACAAAAAGAATACACATTGAGAAAGGTAATATGAATATTATGATTCTACTGCTTCAGTGTAAAACAGATGTTGTCTTGGTAGCTAAATATTATTATAATTGTGATTTTTAATTTTTTAATTGGGATTTTTGTTTTGTTGATTTATTTTTTTTCAGTTTCACAAATTAAATTGTAACAGGATGATAGCTTTCATTATTCTTCTACTTTATAATCTCCAAGATTAATGAATCATAGATATATCTGAGGGAGAGATTTCATAAATATTTCAAAGTAGGATGAGTGAAAAACTGTTTTACATTATTGTTGTGACTCTGACCCTTCTGCAACACTGTTTAGGTGTTAAGTTTCTGTCTCCGTCCAGTTGACTTTAATGACCTACTTCCCAGAGGGACTGAGCACCGTGAAAATTAGTCCATGTGTGCAAAAAAGAAAAAGGCTAATACCAAGCCATTAAATTAGGGAATTGCATAAAATGAGGCTGGTATACATTATATAATGGGATTTAAATTTAATTGAGTATATGACCAAAGTGTTTGATCTAGGTGAATAGTCCACATGCACTTATGCTGATTATGACACCATTTCATCTCGGCTGGTATTCAAAGTCAAGTTCCTCTTCAGGGCTCTTACAGGGGATTTTGGTAGGATGGTGGTGGAATTTTGAAAGGTGCATTTATGTTTTATTTGCTTAATATGTGAATTTTAAGTCTTATAGACTGTAAACATTTTGTTTAAAGAGAAGCTGAAAATGCAATGCATGCTTTGAAAAAAATACTCTTTAAGCTTATCAGAAAAATCAGTTCTTTGAGCACAATGTGAGAAAAAGTAAAAGATGTAATAACCAGACATTGAAACAGAGCTTGGAGAAACTGCTGTAGTTATGAAGATTTCAGAATAAGACATTTTGTGACATACTTTAATAGCTATAAGATGATGCCTCCTCTGTCTTGTGTTTGAACACTGAGATATGAAAAGAATTAAAACCTGGACAATTCTATTCAGGACAGGTGGTGTTTTTAATAAGATTACCAGAAAAATTAATGGAAACAACATTTCTTTTATATAAACCATTTTGCTTGGTTCATTGCACACACAACCTGTTTTTGCTTACACTATGCCCTCACTCAGCCTCTGCAAATTGTATCCCTGCTGTGAAGTATGATGTGATCAAATATGTTTGTTTTGAATTTCCATAAATGATTTTATTTCAGCCTTTAAAGTTATTTATTTCAGTGTAATCTGACTGGTAAATTCTGCAAAGAGAAGTAGATATTAAGAATTGCAACTACTTTTGCATGTCATTCAGTTTTTTTAAAGGTTTTTTTTTTATTTTTTACTATGAGATCCCAAATGTATTTTGCCAGTTTTTGCAAGATCTGTTCTCAGTAAAACTGCTGAGAATTATCTTTTTTTCTCAGTCCTTGTTTAGGTCAAACATCCTTTTTTTTTTTTTTTTGTTCTTTTTCCCCCACTCTGTTCCAGCCTACTGAATTAATGGTAAATATTCATGGGCTATCTAGATTGATAGGGGTTACTAAATTAAAAATTGTTTTCTGTCATGACTACATTTATCATGTCTCTCATATCAATCTTGTAACTTTAGTACTAATCTAATCTGTATTAAAACAAGTGATTTGACTTACAGATATTTGTGGAGATAGTAATTATCTACTTTTGTCAGTGCGAGCTTGCAATCAGATTTCTAAACTGTTTTACCCTGCAAATCAGTCAGACTGCGACCATATTTAAATATTCAAACACACACATGTAGGTGGCACTTTTACTGTTGAAACCCCATCACCTTCATCAGCTGATTCAAAAGAAAAAGAAAGAAAGAAAGAAAGAAAGGAAAGAAAGAAAGAAAAGAAAGAGAGAGAGAGAAAGGCTATCAGAAGTTCTAAATAAGTATCATGAAGCATTTAAAAATTAATGTGTTTTCTTCTAAGCCACTTTTGTTGGCAGATACCTACCAGCTGCAACTAAAATGGCTTTTACTTGCACCTGGCAGAACCTAGGAAATCCTGACTAGTAAAGAAGGCCCTGTCTTTTCTCTACCTGTCTCCTCGTCCATTAAAAAAATGAAAAGATGAAAAATCTCTGAAGTGATCTGAGATCAGGGAAAATTTATTTACAGTCAACAGATAATTTAAAGGGGGAACAAAGTTATAACAGAGGCAACTGATCAACATACCAAATTCTGAATGTCAGAGGGGCTAATCATTTGTTTGACCTGATCTCTGAGCTGGATATAGGAGAGAAAATGCCATTTACCTGTTAGAAACATAGTACAAAGGTGCTAATTTACCCAGTCCATAGGACATGGTGTAAGACACTTAGAAACAGTTCATTGGCATTGGCAAACTGAATAAGTCTTGCAAAGATCATATGTATTTCTATTCAAAATTCAGGAAGAATTATTATTAATGACAAAAATGAGTTTATTTTATTGGAGTGGTTTAAGCTACCAGTAAAGCTCCTGTGCAGTTTTGTTTGGTTTTTTGCTTTTATTTGTCTTTAGACTCTCTTCAAAATCTGTTTTCAGGTTCTGGTATGCGGAGTTCTGAGTGACCTTACCTTCCATGGAGTCAGGTTGTTATTATGACATCAACAATCAAATGAGATTCTATGGATCTGTCTGTTAAAACCAGAAAGTTTACATCAGGCTCTGGGTCATTATTTGTTGCAGGGAAACTGAAAGAGTTTCTGTTGTCAATGACCGTGTGTGAAACATGAGTGTTGGGGACATTTTCCAGCTGCTTAATCCAGGTGTGCAGCTTGGCTGCATCCTAGCTTCATGTGGGGTCGAGGTCCAATGTACACATCTGAAGTTCCATTCATTCCCTGAGTTCCATAAGCAGAAAACTTAGGTTTGCTAAGGTTATGTTGTGGTCCAGCCACGTTCCTATTCTGCGCTAGGGAGGACTGCAGGAGATACTGCAGAGAATTTCTACCTCACAGTTCATGCATAACTCAAGATGTCATTATCTGTATGACAGGAGGTCTATTACCCTAGATTTCCAAGGGTTTTTGCTTATTAAAAGGTAGCAGCTTTTCCAATTTTACTGAAAGCAGGCTGTAGAACTGCAAGTGGTCCTGGGAAGTAAGAGGCAAGTTCAAGTCCACAATGTTAGTTCAAGTGCTTGACAGCCAAAACCAAAGTGTGTAATTTTGTAATCTGTAATTATGGACTATTTGATGATGCACATTTGGTTTTATTTGGTCAGATTTAACAAGAAGAGCTCACGTGAAGTATCAGAGTCATATTAGAAAATCCATTCAGTTTTCTATGTTAAGACTTAAAGTCTTTTCAGGTAAAGTTAAGTTTCTGTGACACAAAGAGTTTGCACTAGATAGTCCCTCAGTTTGTTGAGGTATATTTCGTCACTTATCCTGCTCAGCTTACATATGATGTTCTGCAGACCTCCCAGTCTGAAGTTGTGCGAAACATATTTTTGGTGTTTTTTATGGAGCTGAAAACTCGTTCAGCTCTTCAGTAAGGTAATCTGTTAAGTGTGGATATAGCTTAGGAAAGAGGAACTAGTGGAGAGCATAAAGACCAGACTCCTGAATCATGATCCTCTTTTTGCTCATTGATCTGAAGTGTTTCAAAAAAAGAGGGTTCAAAATAACCAATTGTAGCGGGTAGGGTTTAACTGGGCAGAAACACCAATTTAGTGTAGTGCTTTGGTCCAAAATACTCATTACTGTTTACCTTCTGTGAGATAAGAATTAGGAGAAAAGCAAAGCAGGCACCAAACTTGAAAGAATATAAAGAAGTTTATTAATAGACCTAATATAAGGAAAAAGAAAAGAAAAACAAATAAAATCATACCACACCTTCAGAACACTTCTCCTCCCCCACCTTTCTCCCTTCTCCCGCTGACAATGTAAAAAGACAACCCTTGAGATGTTCAGTCTGTTTACCACTTCCGTAATAGACTTGTTCAGTTCATTTAGGAAGAGGAGTCTCTCTTGCCCATGCTATGAAAGCATTTTCACAACGAGACAGCCACCCAGGTTGGTTCTCTGCTCGCATCATGTGAGAGTCCCCCGCCCACAACTTGCAGCTTTTCCCACAACTGCTTTCGAGGGTCCACTTCTGAATTACTGGGGTAAAATTTTAAGGTTGAGCCATTCAGAAATAAAAGTTCTCTTCACCCATCTCTGGGAGCATTTC
>NW_008237609.1:1398281-1400781 GCF_000691975.1 Corvus brachyrhynchos
TCCCAGCGCCGGAAACGAGAGAGAGCTTGGGGGGGAGTTTGTCTATTCTTAAATGTGGATCACAGAGGCGGTTACAATTTTAAGTGGCTTAAAAAATTGTCCATATTCAAACTGGCCAGCTGATAGGTTCTGTCAGGTCATAGAGGAGCTGTAAGCACCTCTTTGCAAGAACATCACTTCCGGGACTATGCGTTGCTATCTTACGACACCAATGGCGTAAAAGTCCAACACACCCTCCTTGGAGATGTGGAGTCTAATGCCTCTAGGCAAAAGAGAGAATTGAACCTGTGACACATCCTGAGCAGTATCCTTAATCACTGTGCTTTTTGCAAAAGAGGGAAGTATATTTTAACATCATCCCATTACCCTTACGACCTGGACTCAGGTTGTATTGGGTTTGCAAGGTGTAATTTGTAGCTCGGTCCTACTGGCAGTGTTTGTCTACTTACTAGCTCCAGGGAGCTGCATATGATTTTTTGGGGTGATGTTGGAGGCAGTGGCTGTGTGTAGCACTCCCTAACTGGTACCTGCCTAACAATACCTACTCTGTACTCTATAAAGGAATATAAGACCCCTCTCACTTCAGCTCAAGATTCCCTTATGGGGGACAGCCACTGAAAAGTTAGTTGCTTTAACACCAAATTTAGATGCTTAAGTGTTTTATTGGATCTGGCCTTAGGGCATCAGATTAGAATTTTCTGTCTCCATCAATTTATATTTTTTTTAGATCGACACCAACAGCAAATGAAGCCTGAATGTCATACTTACATTTTAAATTGAATATGTTATTTGAGGTGTTGTGGGAAGGACACTCTCTTGCTGAAAATATGCATGCTGTTTTCTATAGCAAAATATAAAATATTCACCATGTTCACAAAAGAAGTCAAAGTATTTCTTTCAGAAGAGCTTTACACTATGATATTAATGGAAATTCCACAAGTAATTTTCAGATAATCAACAATTACTGCTTCTTGACAGCAGCAATTAAGGTATAACTTTATCAAATCCACATCTTGAAAAGTTCCAGATTTTTTCTTTCTCTTTATTTTAGGTACCCTTGTAGAGACAAGATCAGTCTTAGACCTTTGGCTTTTATAAAAGAGAATATTAAAATTTCAAAGTATCCTCAGTATAAAATGGAAAATAATTTAAATATTCTAAAGTTAGAATTGGATTTTCCTGTTAGCATTCATGCATCAAAAAGGGAACTAGTGGTAAGTATGTCGTCCTGTATAGTTAGATATTCATTTGGCATTATCAGCAGTAAATTCTCTTAAAATATGTGCACAATGTAAATATAGCATGCTTATTCACCTTAACAAATATAGAAACACATATGAATATGTTTTTATAAATATCAAAGACTCAAAGGAAGTTTTAGGATCAACAAAATTCTCTTCTACCTGAAGAGAATCTTGCAAAGATGTTTTGCTACTCTAGCAAGTCAGCAAACAAGTGATCCAGAACTTTGCTTAAATTCTGTTTCTGGTCTGTGCTATGGTTTTAGTTAGTTCTCTGAGAAAGCCCTCTTTTAAGGAGAATACTTACCAGTTAACGTACAGAGAAATTTTCGTTCACAGTTCTGCTGCCCAGCTCCTTGTGTAAAAGTATTTTATCTGTTCATTTTTGTATGCATACATACACACAGAGATACTTATACAATATATTTATTTTACTGAATATTGCATTTTCATGTAACAAGAAGAATATTAATATACCTTGATGGGTTTCTATATGCCAATACATTTACAGTTAACACACTTTAAGTCTACATTCTCATTTCACATCTTAAATTTTATCTATTAAATCTTAATAGATTAGTTTTTAAAACCTTAATATACTGACTTTATGCTTTCTACATCACCTAGGACTTCTCAAACCCTTAAAAGATAGTCAAATTTGTGACCTATGACAGATAATATACTAAGATCTGCTAAATTAAAGGTTTGATAAAGCCAGTATCACTAAGATAACCTTTTACACTCTTGGTGTATCTTTTCACTCAGCCTGAGAGACTCAGAAATTATAAAAGTACATTAAAATTTATTACAGTTAATGGACTATAAAGGTGAAAAATAGAATTGGAAGTTTTTTTCTTAATGGGTTTTTTTTGGTAAGTAGCTGGAAAACATCTATTTTTGTTACATAGAAAACATAGAAGCCTTATTGAACAGGATGCAAATAGTATGTGTAGGCAGGAAGGAGTGCAGTGAAGTACATACTTCTGAAAGCTTTTTTTTTCAATGTAAATGATTGAATAAAATTATTTCTATAGACTTTCATCAAGTCATCCTCCAATGACATACCTCTGCAGACTTGTTTGCTGCTAGAGGCCTTTATTCTGCTGGAGTAGTAGTAGTTGTGACACACTTAATGAGAGATTGGCTGTGCAGTTTTCACTTGATGGATATGTGCACACCACTTCCAAAGCATTCCCAGCTAACTAGGTTCAACGCAGCCCGGTTGCACACATGCATACTGCCTGTTGCATATTTACAGT
>NW_008237609.1:1405781-1491494 GCF_000691975.1 Corvus brachyrhynchos
AAGGCTAGGTAGGTAAAATATGAGATTATCTAGATGTTGCTGCAGGTGCTGAAGATCCTAAACCGTGGATGAATGCTAGAGTCCCTGCAATAAATCCCTTCTGATTTTGGGAGGATTTCCAAGATCTAGGCAAGACTTTTTTTTTTTTCCCACAGTAGGCATAGTTTTTAATCCTGCAAACATTTGCAGTCATTGGACAGATTGCCCAACTGCTCTCCTATTCAAACCAGTGGGATGTTTTATTCAAGAGTGTGCAAACTGCAATATTTGAAAATACTTTGGGCAAGCACTTGGGAATGTCTGTCATGGAGAGTGTTAGAGTAGCTCAAAATAAAGGAAAATACTGAGTTTAAGAAGCAAGTAGTGTGGGCAGCCTTAATCCTTCACTCTCTTTGTATAGCTGTGTAGATGGCCGTGAGCGTGGCTGTGGGTGTAACATGGTGCTTAGTCCATCATTTTGGAAGGATTGAAGTCCAGTCCCTGGTGTACTGAATATTTTGGTGTCAATAGGTAACAGTGGTTTGAATTTAAGACTCCAGATGCTTTGCAGGGTGCCCAGATAAGCAAGCAGTAGGTTCATGTTCATTCGATATTGCTTTGTTCTTGATAGAAAACCAATCAGGGACTGGGTTTTATCATAAAGTTTTTCAGCCTGGAGAAGCAATGTCTCCGAGGACACTTTGTTGTGGCCTTTCAGTGCTTATACAGAGAATAAAAGAAAAACAGAGAGAGACTTTTCACCAAGAGCTGTACCTACAGGAAAGGAACAGTGGTTTTAAAGAGGTTTAAATTGGCCATAAGGAAGAAATTTCTCATTATGAGGATGGTGAGACACTGGAAGAGGTTATCCAGAGAAGTTGTGGATGCCTCATTTCTGGAAGTATTCAAGGCCAGGTTGGATGGGTCTTTGAGCAACCCGGTCTAGTGAAAGGTGTTCCTGCCCTTGGCAGGGGTTGGAACTACATGATCTTTAAGGATCTCTCACAACCATTCTATGGTTCTGTGAACTTCTGTTTAATCATTTAAAAGATGAACATAAGTATTTCTCTGCTAGAGAGTGATCAGGACTCCCAGAAATATTTATTCAGTGTCCAGGAAAGCTTCAGTTGCATGCCTGCCTGAAGTGTGGTGCTGCTATTCACAAAAAGGGTGGAGCTAAGATCCAAATCTTTTATGCTTTTTACATCTTTTCTCAATTTACAGGATTTTCAGTCAAGGTACCTAATGTTAAGGACAGACTACCTAGCATCAGGTGGCAATTCCACTTTGGTGAACAATGACTGTGTTAAGTGAGTTTGAGTTTTGAGTACAGTCTCATTGTAAAACCTATGTTCCTTCTGAGGAGTTACTTAAACTTTTTTTTTTGTGTCTAAATAAGTAATAAAAAGCCACAGAGATATTCCAGAACCCAAGCCTGTCTTTTAGTGGGTCTTCAAACTTCCCACTTTAGAGCTATTTCTAAGAAAACTGCTGAACTAAAGGGCTTACAAGAAAAAAAAGTGTCTTGTAATTGCTAAACTAGTTACCTACACAAACCTAATAAAAAATCTTTAAGACATCTTAACTGGGACCTAAATTGCACTTCACCAAGATTTAAGTGGTATACAGTGCTTTTTGAAGACCTCTACCTGAAAGTTAATATCATCATATGGAGCAGATTGTTATCATGCTTGCAGCTTGATAAAATTCCTTGGAAACCTAAAGGGATCGGGTTCTGTTGTGTATAACTAAGCTGACTTTTGCTAATTAAATTCCTAATCAATAATTCTTTATCACTGAATCCTGAGTCTAAGGCAGTTTTCCTAAAGCTTCCTTCAATCAAATGTATATAAAACAAAACAAATTTCTAATTAGATGCAGAATAAGATTAAAAGAGTATTTTGGACAAAAGGTAACATAGGTTTTTCTTTGATGTTCATTTAAGTAGTAATATCTCTTGATAACAGTTTGACCATACCCAAGGAATTTGATGCCTGTATCTTTGTTTTCTAAGAATTATGATATCATTTAGGATCAAAGAAAAATAGAAATCTGATTCTTTTTTGAAGTTGCTGTAGTGCAATATCAATTCTGGCTTCTAATGATACTCAAGTACATAGTGAGATCTACTACTCTAATAACCCACATATAATATCCTTCCTAAGAACTACGTGACAAAAGGCATTTGTAATTATATTTACTTCTGAAAGATTATGGTTTATAGTTAAACCAAGAGAGGCATCCTGTCATTTTCAGAACCCGTTAAATGTGACAGAATCTATTTTTCTGCCAACTTGTGAAGACCAGGCAGAGAGCAAATTTGCTGTGGTCAGCTAAGTGTAACCACTGAGCAGGAAAGTGAATTTAATAATGCATTATTGTTCTTCACTGAAGGTGAACTGTTACAGTGCCTTTGTTATAGCAGACTTTGCCTCTGCTTAGGTTTCCAGATGCTGTGCAGATTACCTGATTAAAATCTCTAATGCATGATAAAATGTTCCATGTATGCTGTTATATTAACATAAATGCATCAGTTTTTGAGGACTGTGACACTAAAGCTAATTGGAAATATTTACTACTCCATTATATGATGCATATTTCAAATAAGGATTTATTATGTGTAGAACAAATGATAAGCAACTGGGATTCACAAGGCTTAGAACTGCACTATAGTTTTGGTGGGGGTGGTTAAAATAATGAGAACAAATCTCGAGAGGTTTATGACAGCACCTCAGACTTCTAAGCTGATGTTGGATGTTGGTCTTGTGTTTTCATTTTTACTTCACACAATAAGTCAACCAAAATTTCTCCTGGCCAAATTATGTTCTTGGCTATATCCTGTCACCATTTAAGCCCATTCAGCTCCTTATGTTTTATAGATTCCTCCTTCTTTTCTTTAAATTTTTCCTATTTTTGGTTATCCTATCAGCTTCCAATTAAAATGTTAATTTGTTTGTCACCAACAAGCTGAATTCTCATATTTTTATTTAAAATTCCGTGATTTTGGAATATGTCAATGTTACAAAATTTTTTTTGAGGAAAGAAACATGCATTATATGTACAGACCTGGGGTTCAGCTTTCCAATCTGTCACTGTCACCCCTCTGTCAGTGTTTTTGTGACCTGTTCAAGTCACATCTTCATCTGTCGCATCCAATTCTGTACTAGTGAGAAATTTACTTAATCATTTTCTTAAAATTTGTGAGCTTCACATGGAGGGCATTAAGAGTAAACCATAGTTTTATATGCATACAAATGAACCGTCAGCATAGCAGGAACTGTGTTCAGAAGAGGCTGTGTATTGGAATATAGGTATATGGGAACGAGGTTTTGGCAGAATGATACAAGAGATAATCCCAGAGCTCACACCTGTTGTACATTTAACTCAGGTGAAGCTGTAATGATTCATGCCAGCAAAAGAAAAGAACCATTGAATACAGTTCTGTATTACTTTGCATTTTTCTTTTTTAAAGGGGCTACATGTATATATTAATGTATCTACATTCATAGTTATGTGTTGTGTTCAGGAGAGTCAATGTTGAGGATTCCTTCATTGACTCTGGGAATAAGATTGCTATTACTTGCTTTTTGAAGTATATCTACATCTTGAAAAATCAAGTTGAGAATCAGAAGTGATAAGTAATGTCCCTCATGACAAGCGATCTTGTCTTCCACAGGGGGAGAGAGAGAGCTGGATCAGGGATTTCAAGTAATTATTTAAACTACAGTTGTAAACAGCAAACTTTATTGGAAAGAAGGAGAGGGAGGTTTTTCTTTCGCCTTTGTCATATGTGTGAATAAAACAATGGGCCAAACAGAGCAGAGGCTCAGGAGACTGAAGGGAGGGCAGGTTAATAAAAGGAGCAATTGGATTAGAATTGGACTTTGGCAGGGAATGGTGGATGAGAAGCTGATAGATTTTGACTTGTTATTAAATCAAAAAGAGGAAATAGATAATTTCATAGTGGAATCAGCTTTTCTTTCTGTATAGTCTTTTATCCATTTTTCTTTTTAACAGAGTATTTGTAAAATGGATTTTATTTCTAATAAAGGACTGGGCAACTTTAAAGGATTTAGAGGAGAAAAGAATTGTCTGATAATTGTTAAACTGGGAGGTCTAATTACCTCCACAGTTAATTAAAACTCTTTAACTGCCCTCTTGGTGTGACAATGATACTTTCTCCTTTCTAAATGAAAGTGTAAAGGTTAAACAAAGCAGCAATCTAGCAAACAGCCTACTAGAATTTGTAATCTGACCCTGAGATCTACTGTTTACTTTGCAAAAATTACAGTCCTGGAGTGTAAAACAGGTGCAGAACACTTGATACTGTTACCCACTGTTATACAAATGACTTGCTTTTTACTAGGCACCTAGAATTTCCTGCATTTCCTGAAAAACTCCAGACACCCTAGATTAACAAAGTGGAAAAACTCAGTCTGTTTCTTGACCATGACCTTGGCAGTCAGACAAAAGGAGATTGGCAGTGTAGTGTATTTGTTGTACACAGAAAAAAAGGCTCACCACTGGAGACCTCCAGATAGAGCTAAAATGCCTCAAACAATTGTTAAAGTTATCACCAGCAGTAGCAGCATTTCAGCTCTTCATAACCTAGGAAAAGTAGATATTTATTTTGCCAAAGCTACATTATATTTGAACTTCTTTTCCTTTTCTTTCTCTCCCTTTTTCTTTCTTTTAATTCTCTCTTTCTTTCTTTCTTTTTCTTTCTTTCTTTCTTTCTTTCTTTATTTGAACTTCTTTTCCTTTTCTTTCTCTCCCTTTTTCTTTTTTTTATTTCTCTTTCTTTCTTTCTTTCTTTCTTTCTTTCTTTCTTTCTTTCTTTCTTTCTTCTCTTCTTCCTCTCTCTCTCTTTCTTTTTTTTTCCCCCAGAAAATGAGTGCTGTATTCTAAGTCATTTTGCAAATAACATGGGACTAATCTTTTCCCACATTTTTTTCAACTGAACATATTTCTAACCAGTTCAACACTCAGAAAATGACTATTAAACTAATGGGCAATGCCTCTGAGCACAGAAAAGTTCTGAATGCACTGCAGGAGGTCACAGGATATGCCTTGTGGTAGAAGGGTATATATTATTGATCATCTTAGTAGGAGATACCTATGGAAGTGAGCATATATGAAATCTAACCAATCACATCTTGGGTCACGTTAAGGACACATATATGGAATTAGAAATTCAGCTGGCCAATGTAGTTGATAATTTTTTTTCTCAACAAGCATGAGTCAAACTTCCTGCAACCAATGACTTATATCAAGAGCAAAGATTTAGTACTGTTCAAATGGAGGAATTTTTAAAAAAATAAACTTGTATAGCAAAGGCTTATTTCAAGAGGTTATCTTAGAGTGTTGTTCTGGTCAAAGCCAGCCTCCCACGTACCTCTTCTATGCTAAGAATTTTTAGGAAAATATTTAGTTCTACACTGTAAGTTTAGCCCTATCTGAATACTGAACTTAGATTATGCAGTTTTCTCCCCTGTATCTAGAATGTCTGCCATCTAGTTTTTCTGACATGAGGATCTGCATCTGGCACCTTTTTATCTGTGATTAATAAAAATGGGGGTTTTAAACTTTGTTCAACAAAGAGGTACTGAAATACAGACTTTTTCTGAGTGAAAACTTATGTTTTCATCCGCGTGCATTCTTTGCAGTTCAAACAAAACACCTACATATGTTCAGTTTGCCACAGTCTGATTTGTGGGAGAGTGAAAGCATGTCCATTTTCCATTGTATGAACTCATAAAAATACAACTTCAATGACTTCTTAGCTGCATTTTCAAGGCACGTTTCTCCTTTGTTACATAGCAAAGCCTCAGTGTAACAGGCCATAAATTCTGCTAAATAAAAGAGATCTAGGGAGTGAGCTTAAGCACTGAATCCTTGATTGTCCAGACTGCTTAATTGTTAGCTTTTAGCCTGGCTGTATTTTGACTGCTACAATTAGCTCCCTCCACAACACATCTGCTCTAGAAAGTACTAGCACTAAATAATGTGAGCACAAGAAAATCTTACTTCGCAGCATGGTCAGAGATCAAATTGCAGCCCTTTTGTTTAGCGTTACAACATCCAAACACAAGGGAATAATATTTGTTTCAGGAAAGGATACTGAGCCTTGACTTTATTAACAGAACATTTTATTTACAGCAAAATTATATCCATGATCCTGTCACCTTTACCTTGCAGTCCTGACTTTGCTTGCTTTCATTTAATATAAAAAATATTTAAGACCCATATTGCAAATCTGCAGACTCCTTTTCTTTATACAACTTCTGATTTCAAGTCATTTGATTTCTTTCAAATAGAAGTTTTCTAACCATGTATTGTTGTACATTTACCAGACTTTCAGTGGATTCATTGCAAAACATTTGACTAGAGCTTGTTCATTCATTTCACCTTAAGAGTCCTGCCTCATTATACTTGCACATTAGCACCGCAGATATTCTCTTCTACCCAATTATTACCCATTAGAAAACGGTTGCTGAAGCCAGTCAATAGCTTTGCCACCCAAACTTAGACTAAAAATAGAATCACAGAATCATAGAATTACAGAGTGGCTTGGGTTAGAAGAGACCTTAAAGATACCTAGTTCCTCCTGCCCTGCTGTGGGCTGGGACACCTTTCATAGACCACATTGCTCAGTGCCCTATTCAGCCTGGCCTTGAAGCTAAGACGTGGAATTTGTGTTTTCACACTTTATCTTTGGCGAGTCCTTAGCCTGTTTTTATCCCCAGGCTGCACTTGATGCATTTCTGCAAATTGTCAGTCAGATTTTCAGCTATTGGCTGGGAGGGGGTGTATGAAAAATAAAGCAACATTAGCAGAGAAACTGAATAATTGAGTTCCTTGGTTACCTGTTTCTAAAGAGAAATCAGCTCTGAACTTATGTTCTGACATTTTCAGTAGAAATGTGGCACAGAACTCTTTCCTGTTGTTCTGTTAGACACACAGTTTAACTGTTGTGACTTCTGAGGTGAAAGACTCAAGGTAACATATTAATAACTTATTATAAAAAAACCAACGAATAGAGATAATTCTGTTGCTTGAAGTCAATATTAGTTTTGAACAAGAATTGTGTTTGAATTTATTTGTAAAGATCAGTAAATTACTTCTACTTTATCTAATGGACATAAAAATAAGAAATATTTTCTAATTGGCCTATAAAATCTGTACATCTCAAAATTATTGGAAAGCTATAATCTACAGTGTCATAGTTGTAAAACTGAGACTACCTAATTTTTTTCTTTCCACTTTCACTACTACTCCATTTTTCCCTTTCCCATGGAATTATGGTACAAGTCTGTATTAGACCATCATCCCAATTGTTTATATGATAAACTGTAGCAGCACTGTCCTTGCTTCTAGGAGCTGAATAACATGTCAGTGCTTCTTAGCACTGATTAAAATGATGTAACATTGTAAATAGGAAGATACAACTTGATCTCATATATTTAATGAGTATAAATAGGTGTGACTAAGAATGAAATTTATAGACAAAACGCGAAAGTATGATGAGCAGTATTTAATTGCAGATACCTAAAAATAAAAGAGGCACTTTTTGGGTTTGTCCTAGGCGTTTCCAGAGTGATTATAACATCACAGAATTCTGATACAACTTTTTGGGGGTTTGGGGGTTTTTTTAATTCTTTTCTGTTTTGGATTATTTAACATTAAGTTTTTATAATTAAAATCTTAACAAACGAATAAGAGGGTGTGTTCATTTATAACCAGTTTTATTATATTTACTTTATTCAATTTAAAAGATAAATCTGGGTGGCTAATAAAATTTTCAGTTTAATTTGTGCACTAAGTAGTAACAGGTAGGAAACAATTATGTAAAATTTTAATTGGAATTTACAGAGGGAATGAGGATTTAGTCAAATTAACATTGGGTTAACCTAAAATGATTTTGATTATTTTTTTAATCTTAAAAGCATGAATTTTTAAAACATTGCTTTAAAAATCATAAGTATCTTAATTAATTTAAATGAAAAATTGATTGTAAAGAAACCACCAAACCTTTCAAGAACTGTTTTCAAAACAGCAACACGAAATCAAATCATTGTTTATGCTTTTGTTTCTTCCAATTTATTTATTCAGCTGAACACATTAACTGAATTAACAAACAATTTTGCCTCTGTTTCTTTCATTATCCTTCAGTGCAGAAACAAAAACATTTTGATGAGTTCAAAGTTACACGCTTTTTCAATAGCAGTTTTTTTTGAAAATTGATATTTCAGCATGATCCTCTTTCCTAAGTTGTACACTGTTTTTCCCCACAGCTACAATGCCAGATTAGTGTGTAGCATCGAATGTTGACTCTGCAGGAGCCTTGTTAGTATGAGTTCTTTCATTGTGCTTTGGACTGGGAATTGGAATTTAATTCTTCAGTGGGAGAAGAAAAGTGGAAGCAGAATTGGAATATTTACCATGTTGGAATCAGAAAGTTATGACGATAATTTTTTTTTGCCATTTTTCACAATGTGCTGAGCTCCTGTTACATTTACTGAATACTTAAATGAAGATGAAAATGAGCAAAAGCTTTTAAAGCAGATGATGCCAGTCATGGTGTTCTTTTGATTTGGTTTGCATTTTATGTGGTTTGTTCTTTCAGTTATTGTATGTTTAGCCAACCATCAGCCCCATCCTGAGAGTCAACAATAATAAAAATGTAAATCATCATCAAAAGCATGCCTTGCAGTGGGAGAACATTTCAAAGATTGTTTATCAGTTGTTCATTTTCTCCTGTCAGATGTTGAAATCTTTTACTTCCCATCATATTGCACAGAAATGCATTTTTACTGATAGTGTCTACTTGTAGCTAAGCTGTGAAAAAGTCAAAATTTCATTTTGTAAGAGCAGTTATCACACAGACTACTGCAGACCTAGGTTATTGGTCCTTATTTAGCAAGCTCACAGATAAGATGTCTAATTTCCTGGCCAACCTTTTTGTATGTGTGAGTGTGTATGTGTGTGTAAGAGTGTGTATGTATGTGTGTGGGCCGATTAAAATATATAAGATTGATAAAAAATACCCTATACTGCTTTTTCACTTTCAGTATGCAGATAGAGAAATAATGTAAACACTGGCCATGAAGTCACTTTGAAAAAATAAGATTTTAATTATTAAATTAACTGTTAATATTATATTACAGTATTTTTAAGTGCTGCATGAATATTTAATTAGAAATATGAGATGTAGGGACTACCTGACTTAACACTGGATACAATTCAATACATCCTCAGTCAAGTTCTTCTGCTGTTGATTTAAGTTTGAAAAATTCCCATATCTAACTTAGAGCTATTCTGGAAAAAATGGAGGGAAAAATATAAGTTAACCATTTTAATACAGAATTTTGTAGTAGAAAATGTTCACTAGAATAGAGGTTTGTCTACTATCTTTCCACAAATGGCTTCACTGGTATATTAAAAGAATACTTCTATTTTCAGTTAAAAGAAACCGGTACCAATTATTTTTCTTAATCTTAAAAGTACTAAAATACCAGAAGTATTTTTACTAATCTTGTACTAATCACAGGTACAGTGAAGGAATGGTTAAAAAGACCTGTTAAATCTATCTGAGAAAAAAATCTTAAGTCACGAATAATTATTTAAAGAACTCTTTCTGTAGATGTTTTTTTACATAACACACGAACAGCTTCTTAGTTGTCTTTAGTCAGGGTATGTTTTTTTTCTTTTCCACTTAGTTTATAGCTCATACTTGTGAAAGAAATGTAGCCACTCTAATGTAGTTGTTAGAAATGTAGGAGAATGACTTATTAGTGGAACTGTAGAACACGGAGTGCTAGGTTTGATTCCAGCTTTTTTTTTTTCCTGGAAGCAGAATTATCAAAACAGAATTTCAAAGAAAAATTGCAGGTCTATTTAATAGCATCTACTTCCATCACATACTTTTCTGCTCACTACAGTGTACACAGAAGAGAAAGTATATTCTATCATGCACCTCGGATACATGCTATAATTTCAGCTGTAGTTGAAGCTAACACAAGTGGAAAAATAACTTTGTGAATGGTTTTCTCTGCAAGTCCTAAAATTTTCCTTAAATCTATACTCCCTTCTTAACACAGGAAAATGAAACCTTGATCACTGTTAATACTAAACTCATTTAATAATACAAATAAGGATCCATAAATATAATAATGACTACAGTTATTAAATGTCAGTTAAAAAATATAGGTAGCTACTATATTGCCAGGACAGACAAAAACAGATATATTCATACCTGCTTTCCAAGACCTTTTTCCCTGAATCTACATTCTAGCATTTTCTTTTTATGCTTCAATGAGTTGCTTTTCATAATTAAACAACTATCTCTAGAGCACTTCTTTATGTGTTTATTAAAGATTGTCTAACTCGTTTCCTGTTGACATAAAATTGTTTGAGTGGCAAAGGAACTTTTATAAATAACTGACATCCAAGAACATGAAGGGGACTGTTTAAGTGGGTTGTTTGCTCATGTACTTCCATAAGGAATTTTTAAACTGTAATCTTTACTTGAATTCGAATGCTATTGTGCAGTGCTTTAAGTCCTTTAAGAATAACATTCATTTTAGTTCATTTTAAACGTCTGAACTCTGTAAGCATTATCTATACCCATGAACATCTGTCAAAAATGGTTTAATTCCAATAATATTGCAAAAATTAAAGTTCAGTTGGTGATTGGTCTATTGTTTAGCCAGTATCAATTTTTTAGGGTCTGAACTTAACCATTGCTGTCATTCAGTTTGTCTCTCTCTTTTCTCATTTTCTTTTTGGGAAGGAGAATTTAAAAAAAAAACAAAAAACAAAAAAACAAACAAAAGAAACCACCCCACAATTCAACAGTATTGTTTAATTCCCTGAAAAAATGGTCAAAGCCCTCTACACAACACTAAATATAAAAGAGAGCTAGGAGTTGTATGAATTCCATATATACTCTTTCAAACTTGAATATCTTAGTTATTAACTAATTCCAATTTCAGCTTTGGTGGGCTCGTTTTAAAAAAGTAGCCTTTATCTCATTATGTGAATTCAATAGCTGTTGTCAGGTCTATTAAACAGAGTATTATTTTATTTACCCCACAGCTGATAACAGAGTCACACAAGTTCCCTCCAGACTGGTCTTCCTGTAAGTTATAGCTATGATGTCTCCAAAGGGATAAAACAAGTCATATTCTCTACTTCTCAACTTATTTTCATCATTACATTCTTATGCTATAATAAATCACATAAAATACTTTTTGTAGCTACAGGGCTCAAGGAGTATCTTCTGTGCTTGATATTTATTTCAGCTCCAGAAATATAAATATGTCTGAATCTTGCTGAATGAGGATCTGTGTTGTACACTAGTACAACAGTGGTCAGACATGTTTAGAGTTTAGATTTGGGTTATTTAACTACATTTCTTAATTGTGCTACATGCATTGACTCAAACATGCATAGGTTTTATATGGAATGCAGCATCCAGAATACTGTTACTCAGTAAGCTGTGAAAGGAAAGTGAACATCCTGAAAGCCTGACCTCACCATATGACATGGGAGAGGGAAAAATACTCATCTTCTTAAGCAATTAGAGAGCCCTTTGCAGGACAACCCCTGACTACTACAGCCAGTTTGTAGCCCATACCTAACCAGATGGTGGATTATGCTGCTTGAGAAATATTCTCTAGTGAATAGTAGGACTGATTCTGTTCTCATTGATTTCACAGTTTCCTCAATCCAGAACAGAGTACCCTTGGTTTTCCTTTAATTTCTATCCAATTTCTTCTTCTTATCTTTTTTTCCTTCTTCTAGGGAAAAAGAGATTAAAAGGAAAGAGTTCTGAAGTAAATAGTTATTGAAAACTAGGATTAAATTTAGAGGAAGATGCTCAGCACCCACACAACAGCTCTGTCTTACCAAAGACTTATGATGACAGGTTTGGAGATCTTGGAAAAACACATCTTGGGAAGCAGCCATATTTTGGCAAAATATCTATGCATCTGTTTACTTGACTTCTAGATTGGCTGTATGCTTCTGTTGTTCTCTTTCTTACCTTGATGTAAGGATGTGATGCGATACCATGCTCCTTCAGACTCTCCACCTTTCGAACTAGCAGTGAAGCAGCATCTGTATCAGTTCAGTTCAGTCTAAACATTCAGGGTTACATAAAAAGTGGGTGGAGCACGAAACAGACTTCTGCAAGCTGGTGTATGCCTTCAAACCTGATCTTCTAAGGTATTGTCCCATTTGGTTTTCCCCGTGAAATTAGCTTGTAGGTTTTGAAAAATGTTTCATGACTTTTGGCTGCAAAAATAGGCCTCTGCATAGTGGGTAATCTTGTGTGATGTGAGGGAGCTTTGCAGACCTGCTCTGTTTCTTCAGGATGACATGGTTTATTGCCGAATTAGACTATAGACAGAGCATAGTGGAATGGCTAGAGAAACAGAATATTGAAAGGACAGGAGGAGATGGACAGAAATTGAAATACAGGAAAGCACACTGGAACATACAAGAAGACTTTTTAACTCTGAGGGCGTTGAAGTAAGGTAGTGGAGACTCTCCAAAGAGCTATTTAAAACCCAACTGGACAGTCATGAGTTGGGCTTGGCTAGGTGGTCTTCAGAGGTTCCTTCCAACCCCCAAGTTCCTTCAAGTACCCTATGATCCTGTAAAATGGTGAGGAAATGTTATCAGTAATTAATGGAAGAAAACACAGTAAAGATTTTCCTCTGCTGTTTTTCAGCTATAACATGACCCGAAGAGAAGCAGTGAATAAATGAGATGCTTGCTTCATTTTATTGTGATCTTGTGAGAGAAGAAAAATACAACCACTAATCTGAGAATACATTATTTCCGTATTTCCAAACATTCTGGTGTTATTTCTCTTACTTGGGGATCCATAAGCTTTGCTCTTTGTTCAAGTATGGGAATCAAAGAATTCCTTTTACATAGCACTGGTAATGCAGACCATTTCTATTTTGAAAAGCTTTTTGTACAAGACTTTTCTATTACCATTACTTATTATTTTTAAAATAAAATCCCCTAAAGAAAGGTCCACCTAGAAAATTAGTTGGTTATATAGCTATCCTGGCAACCTTTTATACCTAGTTAGCAGTAAATAGCTTTTTAGAACCCTTAGTCTTTTAAGTTTGGTTAATAGAATATCAAGTTTTTACACACAGCTGATTTTTACTAAAGCTGCAGAGTGTTTATTGAAAATCTCAGAAAGCTCTCAAATGGAAGGGTTGTGTTTAGTAGTGCTTCATAAACTTGAACGCTTTTGAGTGTAAGTCAATATCTTCTCAAAGTAACATGAGCCTTAAGCATTCAAGTCTATTAAAACTTTATCAATAAAACTAACTGGAGGCTGAAAAATTATAATTACCATTAATTTGAATAAGTACATTTAGTTTAGCTGTTCACATATGTCAGAAATCATAACTGCATTGCAATCAGTGTACATACCAAAATCAGTGTACATATCAAAACCTCTTGCAATATTTGTCTTGTTATAAATTGGCAAACAGCTTTCAGAGTTTGTAATGAAACATTTTTGACATGATTTCTGACAGAGTTGTGTAATTTTAGACTAGTAAGCATAAATGTGGGAAAGTGTTTGGGCTTTTTTTCTGACAAGTCAGGCCTTGGGTGGCTCTCATGAATCATCTTTCAGATGATGACTTATTTACCAGCTGAACAGGAGTTATGTGTCATGTAAATAATACAGAAATAACAAGTCTGGAAAATCTAAACTCCCATTTTACCTGCATTAAAACCAATTATTTTTCTGTCTGCTTGTAATTTTTTTGGACCATGTTATTTTCAGATCTGAGGTGTTTTTCCAGCCCTTCACATCTGAACAGACCATATCAGAAGTGATCTTTGAAAAGCACAACAGCACATTTCTTTACTCCAGTACTTAATCTACTTTCAGCCTTTAATTGAAAAAGGTTGGATTATTGTTTTTCATTTAAAGCTTTCATCAGCTTTTAAAATTGATAGTGCCTATATTCACAAGGGATTAAGGAAGAAAATAAGTATACATTTTCACAGCCTTTAAATCACATAATTTGCCACTGAAATTAATGTGTATCATCTTGAATTATTATTTGATCTTATACATAAGTGCTCTGCTATTTAAAAGGAGTCTTAATAACAAATTTACCAAAGGCAGTTCAAAGCCCTTTTATCATTTTTTTTCATTAGTATCTCCCATTTTCATTTCATTGCTTTTGTTCCTTACCACCTTCTTCATCCAGAAAAATAAGTAACAGCCAGTGTCGCTTTTGAAATGGAAAAATGGTTTCAAATCACTGGCAAAGCTTAATGACTTCTGACTGCTGAGATATGTTAATTTAAGCCAGACCAAATGTTCCTCAGCTGCAAATATTTGGTGTTGTTCACTGGGAACTGGCAAGATTTATGAGGGCCCAGTGGCAAAGGCTCTCTGCTCACATGCCTCACATTACAATTGTTCCACATGTTCGATGATAAAAGGCTGTTTGAAAAAAAAAAAAAAGGGAAGAAGGAAAAGAATCAACTTTTCACAGAAAATGTGTATAGGCCCAAAGAGGATGAGGACTTAGAAAGACAGCTTTGCTTTTTTCTGTCAGTGAATCTTCTCAAAGAACCATTTAACTGCTGAATTAATGTGGTATTCTCATGCCAATCTGCATTCTTTTCACTCTCTCAAAACGTCAAAATCCATGTGACTGGATGGTTCAAAGCACTGGTAATGGAGCATAGAGGACTTGTTTTTGGTGGGTTTTTTTTCACTTCTAGGTGGCCAGTCCAAACCTACTGCAAACTGATAGTGGCCAAAAGTCATTAACCTTAGGCTCTTTGGTTGTTTTTGAGAAATTAAGTTAGTGAGCTCAGTTTAGTAATGAGTAGATGGGTATGTACATCAGAAATACTCCAGTAAGTTATTCAGATAGACAATCTTGATAGGGAAACTTGCATGGATAGGACAGACACCAAATTATCCTTTGGGAAAAGGCACCTGCATGACTAGCACATCAGAAGGAAAAATCTGTGGAAGTATTCCCTGCCACTCTGTGTATTAGTTTGCAAGACTGTTAATTGGGAAGCATTCAGTCTGTAGTAATTCTACAATAACAGAAAAAAACCCTGTAGGGGGAATGGGGCATTATAAAAGTTATGTTCATATATTTGGTTTTTTCATATGTGCTTAAAGGAAAACTTTTACTTGTTTCATTAGTTGAAAGAAAAATTAATTTCTGACTGTCTTACATTTACTCTTTAATTTGCAAGTGGCTGTGAAATTTGGGGGGGTTTACACTATTTCTAATTGTTCCAATAGGGTTAGATTTTTAATTTTTTTTTTCTTTTCTGAAAGCAGAAACCACTAGTAGTAGCAAATCCTGATGTAGAGAGAAAAGAATAAATGCTTTCTCTGCTGAACTGGATTAAACAACATGTCACCTAAAGCCTTTCTCCTATCCACACTTAAAATCTTTGGGGCAAATAGAGTTTTGTTTTCTGAGTCTGTCTGAGGTTGTTATTGTTGAAAGCCTAATTGCTGCTTTCATGCAGACAGGTAACCTCAGTGTTAGAGCTACTGATTCACCACTGCTGCTAAGGCTTTAGAGCTTTACCACTGCTTTTTGTAAGCCATTCCTTCTCATAGCTGATAGAACAAATAAGTTCTTCCCAAATTTGAAGGAAGGGGACAGCAGCTTTACTTATGCTGGATCAAGTTACCCCTAAAATCAAACAAAAATCTTGCAGCGTATTTCTGTGGAAGTCTAGATGGCATCCTGAGCTGGGTGAGCATTGGTGTGAATTCATTCAAACTTTACGGTATGGATGTTTGCAATCAGAATAGATTAACCCTGATTATACAAATCAGCTACAGTGAAGGTCTACTAAGCACAGAAATGACTGCTCTAATGATTATAGGGTGATAACTCCTGCGCAGTACTCAGGGTTTCCACTGAAGGTAGTGGGAGCCATGAGGGCTAAGTGCATTCCCAGGCTTTCAAACAGGAAAGAGAAATGCCGCTGCAGGGGTCAAAATGCCCCCTCGAGTGTTAAAAAAGGATAATGGTTCTCACAGATAAGAGAAACATCTTGAAATAAATAAACTGAATGTTGGAGGTTTGTTTTTTTTTTTAAAGTGTTCATAAACTAAAATATAAAAATTATTATGTTTGTATTTGCATTTAGGCTGAAACTATTGTTCCTTAGGGGAAAAAAAATGCACCATGTATTTGTGTTAAATACTCTAATTATGCTCTTCACTGGGATAAAAGGAAAAAAAAAAGCTGACAGCCAGGAAAAGAAACAAAAATCTAAATTCTTTTCTTGCATTAAATATGACACAGATTGTAAAAAACAATATTTTTACCCTTGAAATGTTTGAAGTATTGACGTTCTGTCCACTCAATTGTCAGCTTGTCTTTAGAGATAGAGCTTCCAGGTTCTTAGCATTTAGTGAACTGACACTGATCTCTAGTCTTCTTTAAACTTGTGTGCAATTCTTGGCTTAAAAAATCCCCTCCATGATACCATGAAAGGTTATTCTTGCTGTAGACACTTCAAAAATTCTGTGCTATCCTTATGGCTGTTTTCCTGATCTCCCAAATTTGTATTAATAAATAAACCTTGTTAGCTTTAATTTAAGTTTTAACAAAGCTTGGAAAGGGATTTAGCAACATTTTGGGCTGCTGTTCTTGAGGTACATGTAGAAGTTGTATCTCGTGCTACTGGAAAGAAGCTCCCCAGTGCCTCAGAGCT
This sequence comes from Corvus brachyrhynchos, assembly GCF_000691975.1. Lineage (NCBI taxonomy): Eukaryota > Metazoa > Chordata > Aves > Passeriformes > Corvidae > Corvus > Corvus brachyrhynchos. Next base: position 1,422,513 of record NW_008237609.1, read on the forward strand.
GGTGAGGAAGGGGAGGTGGCAGGAGCGACACAGAGGTAGAGCAAAGAACTGATGGAGTGGGAGCCAGACCTGGGGGGCAAGAGCTGTCTTCACAGCTTCTTCAGTTAATTCAGTGGGGGTTTGTGTATGTTACTTGGGCGGCACAAAATCAGCCTCATGAATCTGAGGGTCCAGCTTTGTGTACTTAAAAGCAAAGTATGTGTCAGAGCCTACCTTCTTTATCTGATCAGAACTCTGGTGGAATTTAATAAATGGCAGACTTGAAAGTCTGAAAATAAGGCTTTTCTCCTTTTATACCAGATAGGTATATAAAAAAAATCAGCTTCATGTTAATAAAGGTTAAAGCAAGAAGTACGACGTCCCAGAATAAATTGCCGAACCTTCCTAGCAGAAGCAATGGCATTGCTTGATGTCTTTGCTGTTACTCATATTGCTGTGTTTACTTTAGAGCGCTAGAGAAGTCCCTTATGATTTAAATAAAGTTTGTCATGTTTTACTTCTATTGGCATGTGAATTCTTCAAGGATAAAATATTTGCTAAATTTCTCTGCTTTCTTTCACTCCTGCTTATATGATGAAGCATGATTTGTGGTATTTAATGTAATCAGAGTATCATTAATTTTCTGCTAAAATGTTTCTGCATATGGCCATGCAAAATAAGTATCTACCATACCATCAGTTGCTTAAAGAATCAAAATGAGGATGACAGTGTTTTTCTAAAGAAGATTTCTCTGAATCTTTCCACCCACAGGCTCTGTTGAAGGCAGTAAATAGTCCATTTTTGTTAATGAAGCTTCACTCATACAGCTGGGATTGTTTAATATTTTACGAGTGTTACTTTGTTTTGCTCTCAACGATCTCAGGCAGTTAAGGATTTATGAATCGTGTTTTTCTCAGCCCATCTGCGGTTTCCTATCTTCCCTGGCCTTGAGAATATGTTTAAATTTATTAAAGCGAAGCAAAGGCTCATTATTTCAAAGGAGAGCCAAAGTGACACAGTGAATTGGTTATTAATGGAAAGGCACTGCCATAGGGCGATTGAAATTTAATGATATCCTACAAGAAAAAAATGAGGGTGTCACTTTCCAAAAAGTCATGCTAAATGCCAGCCTTTTTAAGGTCCTGCCGCTAATTTTATGCCTGCACACAGTAATGTTTTCAAAAGCGTTTAGGAAACACGGACCAGTGACTGTACTGATTATCCTTTTCACCTTCTCGCCTGTTCCAAATGGGTTTGTGCAGTGAGCGATTTAATCTCTAAATATAGGGAACGTTAAAAAAAATAACATTGCTGTTTTTCACAAGCTAAGGGCCTTTTGCAATCCTCCAGAGATGGACTTGCAAATATGCTATCTCCATATGCTCACAGTAAGCTCTCACACTGGCTCATCACCAAAAAAAAAGGAAAACAAAAAACTTCAATCACTTCATTTCTTCTGCTTTTCTGTCATTCAAGAGATGTTTTATGCACACAGAGTACATTTATCAAAATTTAAGTCACACATGATTAGACCATACCTAGGAATCTCTGAAATTTCTCAGTTTTCTCCTAATTAGTCTACATTTTCTTTCAGAAGACAGTCCTTATTTCCTGAAATGCCTTCCACCAGTTTCTGGATTATTCTTAGTTTTTAATATAATGTTCATATAGACTTTGTCACTATGTTTTCTCAGTTTGAAAGACAACCTGTGTAATTTCCTGGCAAAATTCATTGAATTCTTCCAAAGGGTATGTTGAGACTTTGACTTTTTTTTTGGTTGACTGGTTTGGTTTGTTTTTTTTTAAATTTGAGCTGGTTATAATTCTCAGACTTCAGAGACCCTATAATGTGATCCTTAAGTGGCTGTTGAAAGAGTTCCAAATGGAAGATGGAGATGAAGGGAAAGGGGAAATACCTGTGTTAGCTAGAGTGCAGGACCAGGCTGATGGAAACTTGTTGATGATGCTGGTGCTCAGTGGAGTATTATTGTTTAATGTTCCAGTGCTAGTGATAACTATATGGTTCCTTCCTTCTAGTTGTGTGTTTCAACATATGATTTACTACAACTATAACCATGTTTAAGCACAATTGAGGAACACGGATTGGGGATAAATCACGGATAACACAAGGTCTGTGTAAATGTCTGGACACAAAATAGCTTGTGATAACCATGTCAAAAAAGCAGGCTTTACATTAAACACCTCACAATGTTAGATGACTGCTCCTTTGTAAAAGTAGAAGAACTGCCGAAGGATTCTCATGCCATGACAACAAAGCTGCTATGGCTACACAAGCTATTGTGTGACCTTCCTCAGTTCTCACCCATCGGGATGAAGAATCCCCTTTAGTACTTCCCCATAGCTGTTCTCTTAAAATATCAACTCCCCCAGAAAGCATACAAATATGCAGCAAAATGAAAAGGGGTAGTAGCATAAAGGGATATTTGGTATCAATCATCCTCGGTTAATATAGAAATGGTAGAAGTCTGCGGTGGAAAAGACATGCTAGGTCACCTAGTTCATCTTCCTGCTGGTGTGGGAAATGTTCCTGACATATATTTTCTAGCACCCTGTCCAGTCTAGTTTAAATACCTGATGCAACTCATTTATATTTATATTGTAATTTTCTTACAAACATAAATATAAAACCAAACTCCAGACGTTGCCCTTGACAGGCACATTAGTAACAAATCATTTTCTAACCTTGCTTATGGTAAAGTTCCAACCATCTGCTGACAGGTAAACAGAAATTTCATATTTCTTTTTTTTTTTTTTTTTTTTTTTTTTTTCCTTTTTTTTTTTTTTTAATTCTCAGAATACTTTCACTTCCCAGTCTCATCAAACGAAATAATAAAAAACAACCATAATTAAAAAGTGACAGCACCATGTTGTTTCTAAAAGGAGAAATGTTGCCCTTTCTGGAGGTGTGGATCTGACAAGCATGCCCTGCCCCTCCTACACAAAGGGATAACCTGTGGTCTTTAAACATACCATCTGCTGTTTGAATGCCCTAGAGGTGGAGGCAGTCTGAGGGCAGGAAAGACTGGTAGCCATCTCCCTACATTTTACATATTAGCAGCCTTAAAAAAAAAAGTTTAATTATTGCCAGATTTTGAACTCTTTCTCCTACAGAGCAGGATCCTGAGGCAAGAGCTTCTGGTTTGTTCTGTCTGTAGAAGAGTTGCAGTGGGGAAGAGTTATTTGCAGACTGGAGCCAGGCTAGGTGACGTGAGTCATGGGGAGTGTCACTTCTGAGGAGAAGGTAGCAGACATCGTTTCACACTCCTCGGTCTTGGGTCCGTGCGTGGGTACTGGCAATGTCGCCTGTTCTGCAGGAAGCAAAAGCTGCTCCTCAGTGCATGGAAACCACTCAGGTAGAGGGTCTTGCTCAGATTAACACCAGGAGTTGGAGGGGTTAGAAGGAAAGGTCAGCATCTGTGTGGTGCTAAGTGTCTTCTTCTCAGGCTTAAATCACAGGCTTAAATCACATAAGGAAGGAACTTCAGACTGGGTGCAAGATTTACTGTAGCTGGTGCCATGCCTTCACACGGACTTTCTGTTGGCTGGGGTGAGGGGGTGGAAAAGTCAGAAAATAGGGTCGTTAAGACAAACTCTGTGTAAACTGAAGCCCTAATAGGATTTGCATACCATTTTAAAGAACATGTGGAGAAATGGTGACTCAAGGGCCTGCAAGTTTGGTCCCTCTAAGCTTCCTGTTTTAACTATAAACTTGTCATTCTATAACCTTTCTAACAAAGACATAAACACTTCAGCTACATATATTTTGATTGTTTCATGACAGTTTACTGGAGGCTTAGCAATGACAGATTTCTTCATTGTCTTTTTGCCAAAATTTGTCCTTTAAGTCATTTTTGTTGACTGCCCCTTTTAGCAGCTCACCTCACAATGAGAGAGGAGACAATTAATGGGAGGGTGATTTATCACTGCCAAAAACTGTCAAGGACTTCTGTTGTAGCTGGAGAAAAAGCAATTTCACATTATGGCATTTCATTCCGAATACATTGTATTTACAGCTCACAGTTTTATTTTCAGAGCCTATTATCAGGTGAAACAGTTGCATCTGAAATGTTGTTTGTGACATAGGTGACCTGTTAGGATTTGATAAGTATTTACGCCAGAGCACAAGGGGCTCACACATCTGCTGTTGGCAGAAGCAATGGAAAAAAATAACCTGGAAATGAGGCGTTTGATTTTTCTGGTTCCTACACTCGAGCATCTGTTGCTATAATTAAGTGGCATTCAGTAATTGCAGAGCAATGGTGAAATAAACATATGCATTCTTGCCAGCTTTTAGGATTTGGTGTCCTTACAGTAGGAGAGACAAGCAAAGTGACTTCAGCAAGAACAAAGGGTTCTGTAACAAAGTTTAGCAATTAACGTTGCTATTGAATAAAAAGGAATTTTACAATGAAAAAGAAATAGAAGAAGGAAAAAAAAAATCTAAATTGGCCAGTAGCTTTTATACATTTAAACTGATTGCTGCAAGAGGTAAAGCAGAATATTGAACTGGGAGCATGTTAACATTTTTCTGTTGAATGGAGTTGTATTGGAGTTGTATTTAGAAATAAAAATTGAGCATGAAATATTAACAAAAAAATGAGAATGCAAGAAATCTATTCTACAGAGAGAGTTTATAATGAAATGTACTCCTTCAATGTGAAGGGGGAGTTGAGATCTCTGTGAGGGCCCCTGCTGCCTTTGTTTACGCCTCAATTGTGGTGTAAATGAAAACAGAACCTGGTGGTCAGTATTAGTTAAGAACCTCGGTTAAAACAGGCTTTTTAAATGAATCATTTGTAGGGCATTTGTTAAACAATCAGGTGTTCCTCAGTCTGTGGTGAGATTCAGTATATCTTTTTAGGTTATTTTTTAGAAGTGGGAAGAACTGAGGGGAATATAATTTTTTTCGAAGAGAGGATTTAAGTCAGAACACTGTCTCATCTGATCAGAAGTTTTGTGATTGTTGTGAGTTTTGCCTTTCAAGAACAGGTTGTCCAACAAGTTATTTCAACAATGGTCCTTGTACTAAAAATAAAAATAAAAATAAAAATGGAGAATTGAATAGCAGAACCCATGTGACCCAACAGATATGTGGCAGATGTAGCATGTTATAAATTCTGAGAACCTAAGAATAGAAAAGAGTGTCTGTCTCTTGCTGTCTGTCGAGGCCAATAAAGAGTGAGCATGAAAAAGAGCTATTAGTATTGTTTGAGGAGGCCATTCTTATATGTGCTTTGGCACTTCTGCTTGCATGGTCTGGAGCAAGTTTGGCATTAACTATGGCCCTGCCTTTTTGGCTGGGGGAGTAAGTAAGAGGACCCACTGTGCAGTGGGTGGTAAAAAAACACAGTAAGTGTCTTGAATATATGCATAGATGCATACATACACATAGATATATTCACATACACACATGCAGAGAGAGAAAAAGAGATGTAATGAATGAAGCAAAGAGAAAAAATCTTGTTTCATGGAGATAGGACAGGACAGAAAAGTGAAAACAGATGATAGTTTTTACTTCAGTTTCCATCACTTACAGTCATTTCTAATGGCCATAGGAAGTCATACCAAGCCAGTCAGAGCTTTAAAGAACTAGAATATCACAGGATTGGGATCTCTGTTGTATGTTATCGTAAATGTCAGAATGCTTTTTTCAGTCTTTAGTGTTCAGATAGTGAAGCTGAATCTGTTAATTTTCTTTGCAAATGCAAATATTTTGAGGGTAGGTATAGCTTTCTAAACTGATAAAATTGAATATTATTTTTTAGCTGGATTTAATTAAATCTAATGCTAATTTCAGTAACTACATTGTAAAAAATATTATTGCAACATATATTTCCATGTTATAATTCTGAAAAAAAGAAGAAATAATCTTGTCAGACTTGGGGACATTAATGTATAAGAGTCTGATTCAAATAAACTTCATATATGCATGAACCTGATTTTTTATTCTGCAAGTGAGCTACTGGATTTTGGTGTTGTTTGGGAAAACTCATGAAGCAATATACCTGAACGAGGTGAGAGTCAGGAAACTGAGATTGTTTTTCAGGCTTTGCCAATAACCCGTGTGTGACTTTGGGCAAAGCACTTCACAACTCTGTGCCTCTGCTTCCCTCTTGCTTATTTACAGATGAATTCTTTGAGGAAGGAGTTACCCCTTAAGCTTTTGCACATGACTTTGATTTCCTTTTTGAGCCCTACGCATTAAAAATAAGTATTCTCACATTAAGTATTTCATTGAGCAAGGTTGGAAGCTTTTTATTTTTGATGGAGGAGAGCCCATGGACAGTGGCTGTGAGCCTGCTCCTGCCATCCTTGCATTGGCTCCTGTTTCTGAGCCATTTCAGTAGGGAACGTGGCATTAGGACCTCTTATAATCAACATTCTTTCGCCAGCATCCATTCTCAGCCTATTAAAAGAAAAAAGAGAGTTGTGAGAACTCTGTCAATAGTGAAAGATGTATAATGTTGTCCACTAAAAACTTAGTAGATGCTATAGGAGTGATTTTAATTGAGATTTTTACAACCGTTTGATAACACTGTTTTGATCACCGTATTTAGGGCTGGATTCCAACAGTGGACATAAAACCTCTGACTAATCCACTGAGTCACCCAGTCCCTGTCATATATTGCTTAATGGTCCATGCTGCCAGGAATTATAATAGCTTTCTAGCAATAATTTTTTTTGAAAGAAACTTTATGGGCACAAAGTCTTATAAAAGTTTAAACTCAGATTTTTAAAAAGGCAATCAAAGAAAACTTCCTAAAGCTATGTTAAACTGCAGATTCTTTTTATTTACAATAAATGTATAGAGTCTTACATATACTATAAGTTAATGGCTAATATTTTAACTTTGGTTGGTTAATGTTTGCAGGGCACTTACAGATGCTAGAATAATCTCTAATGTTTTTGCTCAATCTGCTCTGGAGATGGATGAAATAAATAGTTTAAACTAATTAATGTAACACCAGCTGTTACAAGTGCTTGGCAGACGTCTGTGAGTTTTGATGGGCAGAGAGCGGCTGTTGTACTTGACTTTATTTTAGTACAATGTTGATCACAGTGTAAGCTGGAATAAATGACGAGCCAAAGGAAGGAACAGAGGATGAATTCTGTGTAATGCAAAATAAATATTGCCCTTTTTCTGAAAATATTTTTTGAGGTTGAGGGAGATTTATAGTGGACTTCTATTAAGTCAGAAGTGCTGTGACAACAGCTGTGCTAAGCATGCTTGGTATTAGCATGCTTTACAAAAGCTGCAGAAATATATATAGACATCTATGAAATTTCACATTGCTTTTATATTTCAAAAAGTGCTATGGCTTAGTATTAGCACTTTGGCTGCATATTTTATTTCTAGCTAGTAATTGCTGTTAGAAAGAATAGATGTTTAAGACAGGTAGATAAAAAGTAATACTAGATTTAGAAAGTCAATATGTTTGCAAAGACTAAGTTGGATTTCAGTGCTGGTTGTATGCACATGATTGTATAGTAGGTGTTTTTATTTATTTTGCACTCTAAAGAATGAGCATGACTTCAGAAACTTTCAAGGTACAAAGCAGTTCTATCAACTGAACTTGGGACTTTGTGCTGTAGCCTAATTTTATCAGTACCCAGTCAAAAAAACTCCACAAAGCCTTAAACATATATCTGATGAGAATTCATTCTGTGTGATTTAATAAAAAGTTAAAATATCAAAGTAACTTGTCTTTTAAAGTTGGAAGGTAGAATAATTGTGCTGTGACAGGGGAACGATGGCTGCTATCTCTCTATGTGCCAGCATTAAGATAACAGTGTCATTGTACAGATTGTTACCCTGTGAATATGTCTAATAAGTTATTATAGCATGCTGAGCAGATGGCAAGTGTGCTCCTGAAAGAATTGATGGATGGGATATGATGTCATCAGTGAGATGACAAGGTTCACAAGGTACTTGACCTCCAAGAATAAGTCCTAACTGGTTAGAATTCTAAATGGTGAACTTTTGTGACACTGGCTAAATGGGAAATATGTGCAATTTGTATTTCTTTATGGTAGTGTTTACCCTCTTCACTGAACTCCACATAATGGGATTTGGTCCCTGAAGACTTGGAGATATTGTTGGAAGGTTTCACCCTGTAACCTTCAGAGGATTTCAAATACAAATCTATACATCTAAACTTTAACAAAATCCTACTGAATTATATTTATGAAGTCAGGTTCACAGCTTTTCTTGCTTTATATATATGTATAAAGAATTTGAGATGATCAATTAATTTAACATGTTCTCCCAAAAGAGAAAGCTGCTGATTCAGTAAGAAAATACAAAGCATAAAATTATAATTTATATTTTTATAAGAATGTCTTTGTGAGCTATACTAAAATGACAAGGATCTTAAGAGTATAGTAATTTTAATTATCTCTAAATCCCATTAAACAAAGAAATATTTGATTGTTCTATCTAAAAAGGTATCTTTCTTTCTATTATGTTCAAATTATATAGTGGGATCTATACTGTTGAAACATAGGCCTCTGAAATAATCCTCTTCATTCTTTGCATGATTCATTGAATGAAGATGGTGCACACAGAAGTCTCAAAATGGGGAATCTTGCTGCTAAAGTTTAGGCACTGTCTAACAGCTGCATCTGATAGACACCTACCTTTTCTTCTTTGTTGTGTGGAGAATTTAGGTCCTTGCTGCTTCCATGGCAGACTGGATAATCTAGACAGAGGAATTTTACCCTTCATCTCTTTTAGAAACTCCCTAAACCCTACTGACTAGAGAGTGAGCTCTGCATATCAATTTTCGTGAGCAATTATGCAGATGGACAGATCCTTCAGATTTAGAAGTTTGTACCTATACACTGTTAATTGAAAATAGAAACGGAAAATGCAAAAGATCATATATAGAGAATATATCAAAAAAAGAGCTACTGAACAAAAGGGATAAATGAATACTAAACCTATATTCTATGCCTTTCCTACAGTGAAAGTTAAGAGTCAAAGAGTTTGGGGTCATGTTTCTTAACCCCTGATATTAATTAATTTTTTTCCCATTGATTTAGCTGTATTTGGCAATGATCAAAAGCAGGAAGATAGGAGGAAGAGGTGTGAACTTAATAGTTAGTCTTTTTTAATCTTTCATAAAATACTTACAGTTTCCTAAAATGCTTCTTGTTATTTGGATCCTTTGAAATGAGAAGATAAATTCCTTGTGGAAAACTCTTTCATGTTTTATTGATTGTTTGCAGAGTAAAACATAAATTCTATATACAAAAATAAACTAGGAGAGCATGTACATGCATACTTGTTCTGAATTCTTTATGATATTTATTTTCAACACTGATAGTTCTTTGTGATATTTGAATATTCATGTGACAACTTAGGGGTTATTTACATGAACTGAAACAAGAGGAAACCAGATGAAAGCATTATAAATCCTGTGAGTAAAAACAATATATTATCATTTTTATATTTCCTAATGTTCTGAGTTTCAAGTAGGTAAAATTTGTTTGTAAAATTTCTACTACTGGGGAATACTGTTCCATTTCTTAAATCAGATTGTAGGTACAATAAAACTTTCATAAACATGTTACAAATTGCTTCCATCTTTCCTGTATAAATAAGATGCTGAGGGTTCCTAAATTACTTCAGAATTACAGCAGAGCTTTGGATTGAGTTGTAAACATTATAACAATGTATGAATTTTAGAGTAATTGCTTTGAAAGTACAGATTATGATTTAAAGTTGCCATTTCTTTTTCATTTTATTTTAAATCCCTGTTCGTTGTCATCCAACCCAATGCAACTCTTTTACTCGTGTCCTGACATCCGATTCTACTGGCAATAGAAGGAAGATACTATGGCTTTCAGACCATATTCTCTTCCTTTTACTCCAGGACTAAGGGTAGAGGTATTGTGCCTGCAAGAAATAGTAATTTATTTACGTGTGACTTGTAGATTGTTATCTCTCTACATGTGGTTTACTGTTGCTATTGAGTTATTCTTTCTCTGGTTTATTGCCAGTTCATTTATAATGCAATAAGAGAGCAGTAGCCTGTTCAAAACATGCTATTTGTAGGGCAGCACAGAGCCAAATCTTTAAAAAAAAATACTTTCACTATCTATGGCATGCATCCTTTTTTAGTGGGTGGATTCAAGGGATTTGGTTCCATTCTGGTAAGGTAACATTAAAAACTAGTTGTGAAATGTCAATATTAATGTCTACCAGTTTGTTAACATAATTATATAACAATCTGTCAAAATATATAAAAGTATTAGATGAGTTTATCAAATAATTTGATAAATTTTACATTTGACTTCTCAGGTTTTTAATAAAAACCAGATTCCACATCTATTACCATATTGTCATAGATGTGTTGGTTATGTGGCTGAAGAAGTTTCAGGAGCCAACTCTTTTCTACTCAATCTGATCAGTTTTATATGTCTGTCTGTATGTCTATGTGCTAGAGAAATGTAAAATATTAGTAGAAGGTCAATGAGTGTTCACTGAGCTCTTTGCCATATGGCCCCTGTGGAGGATAGAAGGCCCTGGCTAACTTAAGCCTGCCATATGGACCTGGTGGAAAAAGGTAGGTTTCACACACAGAGCAAACCTACCATATGGACTGGGTGGAGCACTCAAAACTCTAAACATTTCTTGTACACCAGGGCCTTTTACACAGAAGAATGTAAAAACATACATAATACATTACACACAAAAGCCATTGAAAAATGGATCAATTGTTTAGGTTTATATAATGCTTTCAAGCAGTGACCAAAATTTTATAAATAATCAGGGCTTATTTTGAAATAGTAAAGAGTACCATCAATCATTTACAACTGACTTTTTTTACTTTGCATTTAACATCTGTTGTATAATGGGACTGTACCATGCCACCCTTAATGCTGTACAAAGACACAACATCCAAAAATAGTGATAGAGTTAAAGCAGTTTTTCTGAATATATTCCCTTGGGTTTCTTTTCTCTCCTGTTCTTAACCTGAAAAACAAATTTAGCACACTGTGTAAGAGTTGTGAGGCAAGTCCTGAACTTAGAAATGTCTTCTGTACTCTTAATCTTTTGAGGAATTGAGATTAAGCATAAGATAAGATCATCAGTTCAACTTTAGTACCTCTATGAAGGATGTGATGTTACATAGTGGTATCTTCTTTTATAGACCAAAGACATAGTAAAGTAGGATAGTAAAATGCTCATCTTTCAAACCACTGGACCTAATGTTGAACCTTCTTACACATTCCCGTGCAAACATAATTATATTTTCTTTAATTTTGTTTGGTTGGTTGGTTGGGTTGGGTTGGCTGTTTTTGCAAAAATAGCAGAAGTCAGATCAGAACCACTCCGGCTATGATTTTACCAAAATACAGGAAAATGGAACACAAACTAAAGATGTAGTTTTAAGACCTTCTTTTCTGAATTCTTACCTGTTTTCATAATGATTCAGATCTTGTTTTCACAGTTTTATATGAGAGAATGAGTTTTGTATGTGAGAATGAATAAGGAGAAAAGAAGTCAAGATCTGTTCTATTTTGTAAACAGAGAGATTATCTAGGCTGACTTGTCCCTTCAGATTTCTGTCACAATCTTTTCCTTTTCTCTAATAGTATTTTTTTCTTTGGTCTTGCAATTTCAACAAGCAAACTAATTTTTTCATCTCTTGGAATGGGAAGAAACTACTGAAACAAAGACACTTTAGAAACAATCAGTGCTACTGAGGAAAGTGTCTGAGATGTAAGGAAAAAGTGCAGGAATCAGTAAGCTGAGTTGTGGAACAGCTAGGACAAGGACAAAGACAGTGATTCTGAAAATAAAGGATTTGGATTTTACCTTTTGAACTCATTGTGCTAAAATTTTTGTAATTGTGCTCTAATTTTGTATACAGCCATCAGTCCACAGCACTCACTTCCTTTTCGTAAACTGAACAAAAAAATCACTGAAGTTGCTGTGACTTGCTTGTCTCAATCTTCTGGGGGCAGCAGTTCACAAAACCATGTAGGGTGGTCATTTCCAGATGTGGCTCTTGCTTTTTTTACTAGATGGGATAAAAGCCAACTTGTTATTGGGATACAGAATAAAAGTATTATCCTTAAATATATAATGATATCATCAGGTTGAGATAATAGAGCTTGCACAGTCTGTTTCAGTTTGTTTAGGCAGTAACTGTTTTCACAGTACAATAATGCTAAAGATATTTTGATTTCTGTTTTGTTTATTTACAGCTATCATATACATAAATTAAAAAAAAAATTTTTCAATTACGTTCTTGGCAGAAACATTGAAACATTTACAGAAGTTTTGATATGAAACAAAATTAGTAAGCAGATCTGTCCCTATAGTGGAGATGCACTGCATATTTCCTTGATATTATGATATGATGTAGATAAAAGACTGAACAAAATATTTAATTTGCATGAAGGTTTTAAACTGGATCCCAAAAGAGATTTTAATTTACCAACAAGTGTATGGCATCTTTGCTGTGCAGGGTACTTTAATTTTCTGTATTTAATGTAAGCCAAACTGATCCATGTTACATGATGACTCCAAACTATTTTTTATCTTCTTAAATCAGTGCTGTATGTGACTCAGAATGCATAAATACATAAAGGATATTTTTTTTGGTCTTCTCTAATATGTATTCTGATATATTAGCATAAATTACATATTCCAAGACATGAAAACATGTGCAGGCCAAATCTTTAAAGTGGATGCCTCAAATGGAGCAGAAAACATTAGAGGTAAAACTTCTACATTATTCTATCAGTGAGCATCAAGCTAGTGAATGCCATAGATATCTCACTGATGGACACATTCTGGCAGCTTGTTGCAGATGTTTGATGAATGAATTGCTAGAGAAATCTTATCAGATGTAAAAATGCTTGCCTTTTCATTCTGAATTTTGTTTCTGAGCACTCTGGGGTGTAGGGATTTTGTTTGTTTATTATTATGGATTTCTGTGAAAATCAGATATTAGGATATAATGTATAGGCAATGGTTTGAGAAATGTGGCTATAATATTGTAAAGGACTATTTCTGATGCTATAAACTATGAAGCTCATATTGAACTCCCATAGGCAGACAGCCAAATTTCTATTAGGATATCATAACCATATAATCCAAACTGTGTACATCGATTATTGTCTACAACATTTGCATCTGACTACTGGAACCATTCTGTAGATAGACACATTAAGGATGTTTATTATATCTGCTAAAAAAATATTGTGGAATAATTTGGAAAAAGTGAGTTAAATATACTCTCTTATGCAAATGTGGGTGTTTCAGCCACAAAAATAAGGAAGCCTCTGTGTTATACTGCTTCATGATACTAAATCAGCTCACTCCTTTTGTATTCCTGGTGGGAGTTTGTCAAAACAGGACTCTTCACGTCCTTTTGTTTTCAGTAACACTTGATGTACTAGGTGTGAAGAGAGTTAAGACCTGGAGTTACTAGATCGTATATTTCTGTAAAAAGTGTGTATTGCCATTTGGGTGCCCAGGCAATGACTGGACATATTATTGAACTATTGATGATAAAACACCTGTTCCTTTAACCTCTCAGAAGCCTGACTGCAGGGCTGGACCAGCAACAGTCCCCTCAGTACTTTGTTTTCAAAGCATGGTTCCTTCCCCTGCATTTTCAAAGCATTTGATGCTTTTCATTGCATGCTCATGAATTCCTGAACCTATTGCCCAGTAGCCCCATATAGTTGTGTCAGTTAAATCCATCTCCAGTTCCTGATTATTTTATTTTACTGGCATGATACATCCAGGACAGGAATTTTGGCAAGGCAAAAGCTCAGGAACAGCTTTCCTTAATATGTTTCTGTCTTGCTGTGCATTTTAGGCTGGTCATTTTATTCACTGGTCTAATTCATGTATTCTAAATCCAAATATTAGAGGTAATTGCTAGTGTTCCTTTTGTTAAGTTATTAAAATCATGGGCAATTAATAGGATCTTGCAAGGAAGTAAAGACAATATGAGTATACGTGTTTTTAAATACTGGGTTTCTGCAAAAAGCAGTGTCACTGGACATTTTATGTATTTATCTAAAATATGAGATTTTCTCATTTTCATAAAAAGAAGCAAGACAGTATTCTGTATGAATATTCAATTAAGCAAAGCACTTAAATTAATCAATAGATCCAGTTTTACATATTCTGACCAGATAAATAATTTCCTGCTGGGATAGATGACCAGTGTAAATTGCCATAAATAAGTGTTTAAACTTCTTTTGCCTTCTCTGTTGAACTTCTCTGACATACTTACTTGTGAAACACAATACTGTTGACTTCTGTGCGGCCACTTTACAGTAGATGCCAAGCATGCCTGGTCAACCTCATCTGCTTGCCAGCACTCTTGGGATGAGGGTATGGGACAGGTTATGAGCCGCTGAATGAATGACAGCTGACGAGTGTTGCTTGGACACATTACCATATATTCATTTTCTTTTTGGGCATCTGATTCGTGCTGTCAGCAGATTACCAAGAACATGGGCCACGTGACAAGGTAGCAGGAGAATTAATACTTAGGCCCCCATAATTGCAGAATGGCTAGATATGGACTTCTTGAAAACACTGACTTTTTTGGTTTTTTCCTGAAGAGAATGAATATTAGAATTATTAACTGAACACAGACCAAGGAAAATAATGTGAATACAATGCAGTTCCAGGTATTAACGTAAACCCTTCATCTTCAGAGAATTACAAGTTACCAGCTGTGCTCTTATCAAAAACTCCCTTCTTACTACCATTATGCTTACAAAAGAGGAGTGCTGTTATTTTAGATGACAATGACAAAAATGCTAATATTGTTGATATTCCTTATTTTTAAACCACCTTAAATCCCCAAATAATAGATGTTTTTCAACTTTCATGAAACATGTCCAGAGGATTATTAATCCAAGTCATGTGGCCCTTGAAATGATTCAATAAATTCTAGCAAAATGCAATTGTTACATTGTCTAATGTTTTTTTCTCTGCATTTTGCAGTAGCCATATGGAGGCAGTTATAGGGAAGAAGAGGCAGCACAAAAATAAGTATGCATACTGTGGATGCATTGCCTTGTGTATTGCTGTTATCAGTTGAGATGTGAATATTTATGTCCATAATTTTGCAAATGTGAGGTTTAGTCTACAATACATTCATTATGCAGCCTTAAAGTCCAGTCCCTAATTTGAAGTTTGGTGTTAATCAGGAATTTAGCTTAGACTGAAAATATTTGGCTTGATCATTTGATTCTGCATACATTCAGGCAAGCTGGATATATGACCAGGGAGCCAGCTTCTGAGCCAGCACAATAAAGGAGATTAAATAGATGGTTTTGTGAATGTTGGGGTTTGATTTCCTAACCAAATCTCCCTTCACTGCTTAGATGATCGTGGACACCCCTCAACATGGCTTTGGAAGAAGCTGAGAATGACTCTTGGGAACATCTAGGGAGACACACTTGCAGAACCCTCTGCATACATATATGCATATAAGCAGTTCTCATGGAATTGCTACAAAGCCAAGAAACATTCTTTTTAGCACTCATCATTGCCTGGCTGATGGAGTGGAGTTAGCAGAGTACTAATTGGGATGTTTGACATGAACTGGTAAAATACATTTATATTTTTTTCAGCATCCAAAGCACAGATGGCCTTACTCTGCATCCGATTCCTGCCAGTAGCATATAAGGATCTTTAAAAAAGAAATAATGGGCATTGTTCTTACAATTAAGAGCTGCAGGTTATAAAATTATGAAGTGCCTTCTCTTTATACTAATACATTGTTTAAAAATGCAATAAAATATTTGAATATCTTTTTAGCAATCATTTAATCTTTAGGAATTTCTTAAGTTAATTTCTTAATTTCTTCAGAGTTAATGAATGTTACTGTCAGGTGTTCAAGATATATGTGTTTTATAATTATCAGACATATACAGAATCATCTCTGACTTTCCCATTTCTTCTTTTTTCCTGATCGATCAATGCACTTTAATGAATTGTGTGAAAAAATCTGTGAGTAAACAAGATACTTTTTATTACGGGGACAGAGAAACTGTATAATTTTGTTTTGCATGTTACGTGTTATGATGCCAAAATAGAGAGAATAGAAATACCACTGGCATTTTAACATTCCATTGTATGGTAAAATATGTTTGTTTAAAAATAGGAATGATAATTTATTCTAAAATGTTGTGAAATCCTTGAATAAATAAATCAGCCAATACTGCTTGACCCAGCCCTAATCAGTAATAGGCTGCAAAATAAGATAAAGGTTATTAAAATAATCCTTTTATTGAAAGAGAAAATTAGATAAGTTGTGCTGATTGACTCTGAGGCCCTCCTAGGGACATGTAAAATGAAGAATAAACTCAACTTGATCTAGTCCAAAAAGCCTGAAGAAATCCTCACAGCTGGAACATCACCACTAATTACATTTTTACTTTTTGAATATATATTGCCATCTCTTTCTGTTCATTTTTAGTGATGTTATACCCGTAATTCCTTAACAGACTAAAATATGTGATCTTTAAAGAATGTATTTTATATATTTGCTCTGACAGCTGTAAATTTCATTTACATTCAACTAAAATTCTTGAAATATCACAAGAATTACTTGTGCAAAATCTGTTGTATGTAAAAACCAAGTTTAGCTGTTTTGTTTATTTCTTGCTGAGTCAGTATAAATTTCTTGCTCCTGGGCAGTCTTTCTCCTCCCCTCCTTCACCTCATAATCCCACTCCTATTAGCCCTTTCCAAAATGTTTGGCCACCTTGAGTGTCCTTCTTCCCTATTTTCTCAACTTTCTATTTCCTCAACTTTCTATTTCCTCACTTCTTGATTACTTCCCATCTTTTGTCAAGCCCTCTCTGTTTCTAACCTTCCATGTCCTTATTCCTGCCAGCATTATGTTCCTTTTTCCGCCCCCCCCTCTGTGCTTATAGAAAAATTGACTTGCAAGGTATCAGCATAGAATGGGTATCACTGAACCTTGGAGAAAGAGCGATCCCAAATGTTGTGTTAAAGAAGTGATTCTCCATCTGGCTCTCATTTGCAATTATGGAGGCAACTCCAACTGCAGGATGAGCAATGGTCCTGTGCAGTAGTGAAGAATGACCTGTAGAGAATGCATGTTCTTTAAAAGGATTAAAGAAATACTGGAAATTTTTTTAATTGATTTTTTTTTTCCAAAAAGGAAAAGCATCAAGTTAGTACATTATGTTTTCAGTGGTTAAAATCTCAGAATTGTCAGAAAATATGAGTCTTACTGTTGGTGGGAAAGTCCTGCACCTAAACATCTAGGGAAAGTCCTACCTCCAAGGTGGACACATAAAACTAAATTCCTATGTCCTTTCATTCCTGTGTAGTTCTTTACATGAAGTGAGGGTGTGCGTATTTGGAAGCTGTTCCACTTAGGAAAATGGTCCATAATGGTAGATTTGATACATAGATGCATGAGTTCTGTAAGACCTGCTTGCACAAGTATATGGAATCACATCAGGTACAAAGCCATTGTGTGTAAAGTACACATCCAAGAAACTTAGTAGCTGTGATCCTTTCCATGTAGGTTTTTAATTTTTTGTCATATTTCATTATTAGAGAGTTGCTGTTTCCAAACTCCTCAGGCAAACAAACCAATCCAAGAAGCAGAACTCAGTGGACAGCATTTGCAGTGGTACTATTAACTGTGAGAACACCAGCCTGTTTGAAGTGTTACAGAAACATTAACCAATCAGTCAGTCAATTTGAATATTTGATATTCCCTCCTGATTTCCAGCTGTCCCAGTTGCGAATGTTTTAATTTCAGAGTATTTGGGTGTCCTGGAGAGCTGTTGTTTGTATAAAAAGAAGTAAATAAACTGTAGATTGAAAAAAAAATTAAAAATTAGTTTCAGTACATTCCTTTTATATGTGGTAACATCCTTCACAGTCGTCTTGCATTGCCCACAGTAACATGCAGGGTGAATCTTGAATGACAAAATCTGTAAAGCAGCCAAATGGTATGGGAATTGGGCAAGAGGTTCTTATTTATTTGTTTGTTTGTTTGCTTATATCTGCCTGAAATTTTTAAACATTTTCATTCAGGATACGGGATCCTTGTTCTTTTGTGTTAATATAAATCAAGAATTACAGATGAATTAAGACTGAAGAGCTTCTCACACTTGAAACCTCTAACCATGAGGAAGGTGAAATATAAAGCTTTGTACTAAAGAGTGTTTGACAATGTAAACCAAAATAATATTAAGCCAAGTGGAATAGATCGTTTTTACACTGTAGAAAAGAATGTGTGCACCAGATTTATGGCAATAAAAAGTGGAAGCAAAATCCTCTTTCATCATTCAAATGGTAAGAGTGAGCCTGTGTTAGGAACAAATACATGTGGAATATTTTTCAGAGAACAGAAAAGCCTCAAGATGCATTGCAAAAAAAGCATGACATGATTACAGAATGCCAGTAATCTGTATTTTTTTTTCAGCCAGCTATTATCGCTTGCTTTCAAATCCTGGCAATATCAATATTCTCTAGTTTGATTGGTGACTGGTCTGAACTTATCCTACTTGCTTTTAGGAACAAAGACAAGACAGTGGCTACCTCTATTTATCTATTACTGTTTAAATAGCTGTCACAGCTTCCCGGATGTCTGTTTCCATGCTATCTGGTGAAAGAATAAAATAGAATGGCAACAAACCAAATACAGTGAAATATGTTTGTTGTACTTGGCCCAAACCAGCTGCTGTTTACAGATAAAATCTGGTTTGAACAAAACCAGGTGAATTTTGGAAATTGAGTAACAATGGATGGAGTGGTTGTAGCATTTACAAATACTATAAAGATACGTGTCACATTCAGACTTGCCTGTTATGGTGATTTAGTTCATATGTCAAGACACATATTCATCTCTGCCCAGATACTGTAGAGGCTTGGGTAACAGCTTGTCCTATCCTTGTTTATTTGTTAATTTATAACATCTCAGTTCCTAGCACAAACCAAGGCAGGCCCGGACACTTCTTTGTTCTGCCTTGTTCTTTGTTTTTTCCCCCCTCTTTCTTTTCATTGTTGCGCTCCCCACTCTGACAATGGAGTTGTAGATTGACCCTATTTCCCCTTTTGCCCTGACTTCTCTTCTAACACTTCCTTTGATGTGTTTAGACTGAAAATACCAAATCTCTGTTTCCCAGCAAGGGCTCATCATTTTGCAGCATTGCTCTGCTAGTAGTGTAAGAGGAACATTAGTAGTTCCTTTGCAGCAGTTTAAAAGATGTTAGTCTAATGATTATTTGGAAACAAAAGATATCTCATCCTTTTGAGAAAAGAAGACTTGTGCAGGAACAAATTATTTTTAAATTTTTTAAAGGCGAGGGGTCGTATTATTTTGCTACTAAGATATGTGGTTATGTTTTAATTGGCTGTATTTACAATGTGGTTTTTCTTAAAAATGCATTTTTTTAAGATTCCCTCAATCATCGCTTATCTCACATCCACAAATATCCATGCTTCCTGTGTATAGTAGTACATTTGCTCTGTTTCAAACATACTCACACTCAAAGTTTATTTCACATGGGACATCAAGAAAACAAAGTCACATTAGTCTGACTTTTTTTCTGAGTTGACATTTCATTAGAATAAGTTCAGAGTAAGTTCATTTCTCTCGTCCTACCCTTCAGTGTAAATTTGTTTCTGTTATTTATTATAACAACAGTTTGGATGTTCCTTTGAATTCATATCATTCTAATCTTTTTTGAGTTACTTTGCCTGCTGCAAAACCGTGCCACACATTGTTAAAAAATCTTCACAAACTTCACGTGTTGAGCATGCACAAAGTATAGCACGTATAACATTAAATAAATTGTAAAGTAGTAATACAGTAAAAAAAATTGATCCCTTGCTTGAATTCTATTACAAGACCTGTGTTAGGAGCCCTCAGCATCTCAGCAATTGCATGGAAGAGCAGTTTTTGAGTTAATTAAGGCTTATGGAATTTTTAAGTGGGTCAGTTTCATCTAGTCTCTCTTAAAATACTTTGACAATTTTAGACCTAAATTATCAGTAAGATTCCAAGTAGTCTTAGAAAGTAGGAGGTCATTGATCCATTTTCCTGGCAAACTTAGAGGAAAATGATGTCTTTTCTGTTTCCTTTCTCATTTATATGAATCAACTTCACCATGCATACTAGAGATTCGACTCTTTCCTGCTATATCATGCAAGAGCAATACCTTCACTGGAACCACTGATATAAAGAAATCTCTACCAAAAAATACTTAAGGACGTAACAATGAAGAGGCTTTTAAATATTTTCTTTTCTTTTCTTCTCTTTTCTTTCTTTCTTTTTTTTTTTTTTTTTTAATTTGGGAAAAAGAATTTGGGGAAGCCATATTTTCAGTACAGGAAAAAGTTTTCAGCTACACAATAATATTATGTATTGTTTATCAATCTATTGTCTAACTAGTTTTGTTTAAGTTTTGGCTTGTTTCTTTTGATTAATGAAAGCATAACGATTCTGGCAGCAGTTTGGAAAAAAACATTTGGTAGTGATTTTTGACACTAGGAGTTTGGAAGTTGAACTAAGCTAGTTTTCAATACCCAGAAATACATAATTTATTTTTTCTAATGAAGTGGTGAATATTTCTATAATATTTTAAAAGTTGGAAAGAAAATTCTCATATTTAGGGCCACATTTTAGTATATTACTACAAAATGACTACAGATCTATCCATGCTGCTGAGGAGTAGCCTGAGGACAGAGGATACATCCACATAGTACATTTTTCAGAGCCTGCTTTGAATCTCAGTAAGGTAGATAGGAAACGGTTCAGTAATCTAGAGCCATTTTTTTCTCAGCACTTTGTAACATGACTGGAAAACTTAAATGTGGCTGAAAAAATCCTTTATGAATCTGAATGGTCTGAAGCTTTCCTGGTTAACATCAATTCCTTTCAGTAACCTTAACTTGGAAAGCTTTTGAATGATGACTTTATGAGAAAGCAGTAATTGTGGCATGAGTTGTGACAAACAGAGCGTCTTACTCCTTGTGTAGTCTATTCTCAGCCTGAGCCACAGTGAAGTAGGAAGAACAGCACCCAGGATAGGAGTCATGTTCACAAAATCAGATCTTTCCATCTGAGCTGCTCATCTCAAGCTTCTCTTACAGCCAGCAGGCACTTCTAGAGGAAGGTTTTCCTCTTCCTGGAGTAGATGCCTGTGAGAGTTCAGATGGATGAGTACCTTAAAGTGGCCTTTGCTTCTTTCCACTGTCTATAAAAGAGCTTAATGGTACCAGCCCAGCAGCAGATGTCCAAAGGCCTGTTTGGGTAGTTCTGTGGAAGGACATAGTAGGAAAAGCTATTACTTTAGCACTGTAAATACTGACCAGCATGCCAGAGCTGGTGAGGAGATGGGACGAGAAGTCTGCATCTGAGCATCGTTAGAGATTGCTTCCTTCTGGAGGAATGGTGATGGGGACTGTTGGAATGAACTGGGACTTTAAGGATTTCCCATCCTGAGATCATCAACACTGTAACCTTTTGTTACTGCAGATTTAAATTTTCATGGTCCCAGACTATGTCAACTTAAGAAAACACTGCACTCAGTCCAAGAGATAGATCTTTTTAGGCAACTAGGAACAACTCTCATACACAATTTTAATGAACGTGGTAAGATAAATAGAGAAGTACAACCATTATTGAAACTAAAATTAAATAAACAAAAAAAAAAAAAAAAAGAAATTTAACTACCCCAAAACATGTATAACTTACAATGGTCAAAGCCAAAATAGAAAAAAGCAAGTCTTGACAAACTCCTTTGTAGTCAAATAGCTGTGCAGGATCTGCATAATACCTAGAGTACATTCTGATGTCCTTGCTTTGTACTGAGATACATCAATGTGTCAGTTAATGACTGAGCCCTTGGTAAGAAGAATATGCATAGATATATGTATCTATATATATATGTATAGATAGTTTTCCTTTTGAAGAATTCAGATTAACATCTGGTGCAAAGAAATTGACCTAAATTTCTATATCGTATCAACAGTAGCCTAAAAATGTTTCAGAAAGTGAAAAAAAAACCAAAAAAAAACCCCAATGAAAAAAACCACAAATGAGGGTAGTGAAGTTTCTATTAATTGTGGGGGGTTTATTTTTTTTTTCCAATTCTTAATCTGTTCACAGATTATCTGTGAAACTTTAATCTTAGAAGTCTTCAAGCTGTGCAACTTTTTTCCTGTTGTGATGTCAGAACTGATCAGATCTGATTGTTACAAAGATCCACTGAGGAGTTCAGCACTAATTGTTAGGAGATGTCCGTGCTTAAAAAAATTAGGCCAGTGATTGTTACCATGCTGTTAATTTCATGTACTGTTCAGAGTATGTATTAATTGTGGGAATCAGGTGTACTTTCTTGATGAAAAATGTATTGGGGAGCTGTAGTTTTTCTTGGTGTTGCAAAATCTTCTGAGCTGTAAGTGAAACCATTAAGAGTGGGAAGGGTTAATTGTATGGGAAGCCCTGTATTCAAATACTTCTCATATACAAAATATATGTCATGCTAGAAAATATTCTATTGTCAATCCAATAGAACACAAACTAAAATGAGATAATTGGGAAGGTGCCCATAAAGTCAGCCTGAATATATTATCACAAGTATATGTGAGATAATATTTGTTTTAAAAAGATTCTATGGCACTGTAAACTCAGTCTCATTAGAGACTGCATTTAAAAGGCTTATAAAGTTACTCATTAATGTTATCTTGTTGTATCTCCACAGCTTTTTCATTAAAGAAAATTCAGCAGAAAGCATTTTCTCCTGATAGCAGGAACCAATTTGCAATAAATGTTCTGGAAACCACTAGGGAAGCCATTACTGAGGTCTAATAAAAACAGACAAGCGTAACTTGTTCTATATTTTTGTTTCAATCACATACAGATGAGACCCCGCTCTCCACACCAACTGCAAGAGACAGCCTTGACAAACTTTCTCTAACTGGGCATGGGCAACCACTACCTCCAGGTTTTCCATCTCCTTTTCTATTCCCTGATGGATTGTCCTCCATAGAGACCCTTCTGACTAACATCCAGGTAGGCCTTTCTGTAGCTCAGCTTAAAGGGATGGAGAGGAGCCAGTTGCAGATTTGTCTAAATTAATAAAACCATTCTAGCTTAATCAGTTCATAAGATTATTTGGATCAACTAATTTACTGAAACTTTCTAGTAATTTAGGTTTTAAAGGAACCACAGCAAACAAATGAATTTAGAAGCTGTCAGATACAGTACATAAAAATACAGATTGTATATTAAACCACAGCAGAAAATTCAATGTAAATTACATTGGTGTGTTTAACAACATTTGTCTTCAATGCTCTTTTTATTACAGGCTAATGAAATGTATCTTACTGTTTAACTTTATCTCATTTACTAAACAGAGAAAGAGTCCTTTAATAAATAGTTATTTCAAATTGCTCGAGTGGCATGGTGGAAAGGATATTTAAAGCTATTTGAAATGTGTCGCCCATAAAAGCATTTTCAAAAAGTACTTCTTTTATAAATAAGCTCATTTCACTTAAAGTACTGTCTTCAAAGAATAGACTTCAAAGGGTGTTACCAAAGTTTATACAGATTTCCTATTTGGTAGTCACAATGCTGTTGTGTGTACATTAGAGCCGTGTTCAATTATTATTTATAGTATATATTGTATGTAGCTTGAAGCCAAGTTGTTTGTGTTTCATATTAGAATTAAGAAATTTTTTTTTGTTCACAAATTCAATGACTTTGTGTTCCCCATATGCAAATTTTGCAACAATATGGTTGCATGTTGCATGCAGAAGCAAAATGATAGTGCCAGAAATAACACAACCATATTGCATATTCCAGATAAGCCTTGTCTGGGCAGCTACCAACTTCTAATTTGTCACCATATATTTCCTGGTCATTCCTGCAAACACATAAAATCAATTGTATTCTATCCAGCAAAGGATATTACGGAGTAGGGCCAGATCCTGCTCACTTTTCTGTCTGAAGAAATCTCATTAAAGTTTATGGCACTTCAGAATTGCTTTATGAAAAGTATATGAGCCATTCATTAGTTGTGTTTTGAGGTCTAATAATGGAAAAGTACTGCTATTTAAGAATTGAATATTACTATCTCTGCCTGGTCTGAAAGAGCATATTTATGATTCCTTTTTGCAGTTCTGGGACTTAGCATCTTAAATATTTAAACCATGAACCAAGATAATTTGATAACAGCATTCTTGTAACATATCTGCTGCAGTCTGCAAAGCTTGTATTCTTTTCTTAAGGCAGAAATACAGTTAGTAATGTTTTAGCTGTGCATACATGTACAGAAAAGTTCTTAGTAATTTTTTTGACAAATGTCTGCGCTTAGTGTCTCTAGACAGCCACCTAATGAGCAAAGCATTCAGCATCAACAGGTTAGCTAATCTCGTGATTGAATATGAGAGTGCTGCACTACTTCAGGATAAATGACCAGGATTCATTTGCCAAGAATGCATTCAGTTTTGTTTTACAGAAAATGTAAATGTGAAATTCAGTCATTACTTTTTTTTTTTTTAAATGCTCTAATCTTCCCTGGGATGAAAAGATAAAAGGCAACATCATAAGCAAACCAGAAACTTTTCTGTGCCTTCTCTCGTTGTGCTTTTGTACATCCTACTCCTTACATCGAGATTCCATATCATGACAAATCATCTATTAGGGAAAAGTGGTGGGACATAAGTCCTTTTGGAGTTTTTCAGTATGTCTGCACATCACAATACATGTTTTTGACAGATTTCTAGGGATCCTTTCATAATGGTATATGAAAGGCATTTCCTCCCCCTCCCCTGCTCCAGATTCAATTTTTATCAGGACAACATTAGAAAACCACTTCATCAAATAAAAAAATAAGTAAAATTAGTTCATTTTCCCATCTGTGTAGGAAAAGTTGACTCTAAGAGCAGTAGAGTATATTACAATATCCTATGGACAATAGTGTCAATTTTGTTAATCAATTCCATTTAAAATTATTTAAAATGGTTTCCATATTTAGCCGCTATTGCAATGAGAGGGGACTACCCCATGCCCACAAATGAGTCAGATACTGTGATGCTGACACTTCCCCAACAGAGTTTTAGGTATTTGACTACAAGTTCAAATTTGTTGATGGCATCTGTGGGAAGAGGCAATTCTGTACCATGGTCCCTGATTGCACCGTAATTTGTGACTTTGCTAGGAAATGTGTAAGTAGTGCCTGAAACCCATGGTGCCTTTATTACCTGAATTAGAAGGACTCTTTTCACTGAGTAAATGGTTCCTTGCTGTCCTTTGGACCTGATGAATTTTGCATCCCTTTCAGTAGAGATGTGGTTTCATGGGGAGGTGGAGCAGTGTGATACCTCACTGTTCTCTTGTTGCATCAGTGGAGCAGGTCTAACTTCCTTGGAAAGATCATCTGGCCTACAGTCCATTCCCTGCCTTAAGTACTAAGGTGCTTTTAAAAGAGAAAATAGCAGAAATCTAGCCAACGGCTTCATGAGTGGATTTGCTAAAGACTGCTCTTTTTTCCCCCAGGGTGATTCATGCTGAAAATAGGGAGGTGTCCTTTCACTGAAAGGGTATATGTCTACTTGTGAAATGCAAGTGAACATTTTTTGTTAGGTAATGGGTCTGGGAAGCATCCACAACATGGCACATGTAGTGCTGGAGGTAGCCTACATTTTAGGAATATGTTTATCACAGAAATATATAACCAAGGAGCTTCTGGCTACACTAATGTGCATGGACTTGACAGTGGATCTCTGCCGTGATCCCCTTCTGTATATTAAGTTGTGTGAGGTGCAGGATCCAGAGGATCTGAATAATATAGACTTGGAGGCCTCCAAAAAGCTTGCAGAGACTGTCCTGGTTTAAAACAGAATGCGATTAGGGTGTCATATGGGCACTAAGTGCTCTAATTTTGACCTTTGCCAAGGTAAAAAGGATCCTAAACCTTGTCATTGGAACTGTGCTTTTTGGGTATGAGAGCAAAAATTTCTAAACGCTTTTGTAACTTAAAAACTAATGTGCAATAAGTCCTGCAGATGCTGATGAACTAAGGTGAATTTGTTGCCTAACTGTAATTCTGTTGTAGAAGTCTGAGTCATCCTTTAGAACTGACCTCTGAACACAAGTGGGTCTGTTTCTTCCATCCATACTAAAGTTAAATGGATAGCCCCTGATCACAAATTCATAATTTTAGGCAAACATTAAACAAGCCTATTTGCTTCTGTTGTCACTAGTATGTCTTTCTGTATGCCATATATATGGGGTTTTTTTTTACTTCTCCATAAATCCTTCTTTAAGCAAAATACAATGTTTAATTATTTGTACATTTAAAGAGGAGATAATAACAATATACAATACCCAGAATAACCAATGTTGTTCTTGCTGGGGACTGCTGAAATACAAACAGTAAACTATAAAAGAATGTAATTAAGCAAATACACACATTAAAAAAAGGAGTAAGATTGGAAACATGGGGTTTTTTATTTGGAATTGTATCTGCACATCTAAAAGGAAGAGAAAATAAATTTCCCCAGAGAACTTAAATCGAGTCATATGTCTGTTTTTTCCCAAAGTGTATTTGTAGATTTCTTCTAGATTAAATGCTGGAAATGTATGTGCAGTTGCAGGGAGGATGAAGGGTGAGGGAAGGTGAGTCACAGCAAAATGCTGTGTGTGTGCTGGTGAGAAGGCTAAAGATGTCTCTGTTCCCCTCACATAAGTTTACCTTTTTGAGTCATGGCCTGATTATGCCAAAGTATGTTACAGCCATGGCCTGTCATGTGGCTACAATATTCTTGGGTAATAGTAATGTTCTTTCAAGCTTTTAGAGTCTGAATCTTTACCGTCCCTGAGCTGAATTTCCATTAATATCTAAGGGATTATATAGTTGCACCATGATAGCTGTATTTTTCTATCAAGACTGTATTGTACTGACATATTTTTGTTGCTAAATATTTTTAAAGAGATGCCTAAAATAATTTGCAAGTATCTGATTGATATTAATAAAAGCACTGCATGGTTACAAACTAAATTCCCCTCTGAAAACAAAGAAAACTACTGGCTTTATTGCTGTGAGTCTCCTGCACTGATACTATCTATGACTAAATACTAAGAGAAAAATACTGCAAAGAGTGGATAAAGTAAAAAATCACAGTTTTACTTCATTAAAAGTAAATTTATTTTATTTATCTTCTGCTGAAATTCAAGAGAATTATTTTATTTTTCACAGAAAGTAGTAATGGAAAAATGTCATTTATACTTGTGTAATATGCCTTTATCTGTGATAAAGTATTTGATCTGAGATATTAAAAGCATTGTCTTTCAGGAGTCATCTCTAGAGATATTCTAATATGTTGTCTTGCTCATGGTACTTAGTCACTAGTCAGTTATAAATAGCAGATATTCAAAAATTAACCTGCGAAGTTAACTAAAATTGCAAGTTTATATATATTTTTTTTTGTAGAGCCTTTCACTAGATACTTTTAATGGTGAGACCATACAAATGATATATATTTTCCTGACTAAAAGAGAAGCAATGTTATCTGAAAGTGTTTTCACCATGAATGGCTAATACTGCAGAAAGAAGCCCCGGAGCTCCAACCCTCTGGAAGCTGGGAGGTTTGACCAGGAAAACTTCGTGGTGTGCATGCCCTGATCTTCTAGTTTTCCTTTCTAACTCAATGTGGGCAATTGTTGGAAACGGGATATGATCTTCTAGATAGACTGTCAAACTAATTAGCAAGGTCATTTTGATGTCACGTATAAATGTATAGCCAACTAAATTCTGTTAGTTGGAACACACACTTATAGATGCAGCTAGAAAGAGAAGGAGCTTCTATATACCTTTCCCTCCACCCCTTTCAAAGTAGGCAACACATTATTTGCATAATTTAAAAATAGTGATGAGTAATACTGGTTTTAAGACTGAGTTGAGGTTTGATATATGTTTTGTTTCTGTAGGATCATGAGGCTGCCCTTACATGATGGTGTTTTCAGATCAGAGAATGGGAAGAAACTCATATATCAACTTTGCTGTGCATTTGGGACAGTTCTAAAGGATTTGTCAGTGGAAAATACTAAAAAAAGTACAGTAAAGAAAACAAAATAAATCAGAATGGTCTATAAATCTCCAGGGAATAAAACTTCCATTTTTGACATTTACATTGAAATAAAAATTAAGAATGACACCGAGAAGCCAGGCTCCAGATAGAGCCATACTGTATTAAAAACAAATCTGGAACCCTGAGCATGTTCACTGCAATTATCGTTATGCAGCCTTCATAACATCTGACCTTTCCTAAAGAGAAATATTTTCTTTTTGTTAATTTCCTATGTTGCACTGCATTTCCCATTGTCATTGGCAGCATATTGATTTAATATCAGGTTAGAGGATTAGCCATAGCACGTACAAGTTGGACATACTGTATTTTGTATAATCTCCTACAGCTGATCCACTGGGAGAATTAATAGAATTTCCTGCAACTCTGAAATTGCTATTCCTATTCCAGGGGGCACTGATGATTTTTTAAATGTTGTACTTTTTTAGTTTTTCTCAGACCCTTCTGCACTGAATAAAGGGAGATATTGAATGTTTCCAGTATTTCTGCGTTAGTGCTGTCATTGGCAGCAACAGCACCTTTGATATGCATCAGTTTGGCTCTAGTGCAGATTTTTTTTTCCTTGGATGCCTACTGATGTGCACTGATTTAACTTCTAAAAATGAAACTTAATTTTGTGTAGCTTATAAGTAGTCCCTAGTGGATCTTGGCTCCAAAAAGCTAATATTTTTCAGACATAATCAGCAGCAATAGGTAATGTATTACCATTAGCTATGTTAGCAAGTATAAAAAAAGGAAAGGCTGGGGGAGGAAGTGTGGTGAAGAAATTCAATAGAAAATGTAATATTCTTTTAGCAACTTCGTACTTTGCAGCAATTCTTAATATAAAATTACACACATCAGTGTTACACTCTAGTGTTATTCTCCATGTTTATTCACAATGATTGTTTCATATTTAAAGAACACCAAAATATTGTGTTTTGTCAGCCAAGGACAATAATAGTTTAATAGTAATTTATTTTAAACTGCTACTGATAATACAACCAATCAACACATTAAGTGATGCCAACATTGGCATCTTGCTAAATAATCTCTAGGCTTTGCACCGAGAGTACATCTTTCAAAGATAAGTCAACAAGAGCAATCAGAGCAGAAAATTAGAATTTGGTATCTTAGAATTAAAATACAGCTAAACTAAAGTTTTAATTGGGGTGATCTAAAAGGGCACTTGATGTAATGATCTCTTTCATTTGTTGCTAATTGTTTGTTCCTGATGAAGAAGAAACATGTACATGAATGTAGTTGAATTGAGTAAAGACGGCAGTTGCTTTAGCAGCTTGATTTTATTGTTAAACAAGATGGATTTTAAGAATTTGGGAAGACAGTGTTTGCAGCTCTAAACTTACCAGACAATACACTTTTCATCAACAAATACTTTTCATGTAATTTCTCTTGATCTGGTTTATTTATGATTTGGATGAATCACATATTCCACTAAGTGATGAATTGGAGGAAATTAAAACACTCTAGAGTTTAAGCATAAGCCAGAAGCAGGTATTGATTAACAACTCCTACTTCAGTTTTTTACTAATTCAAATGCACCAAATGTAGGAGAATATGACTGTGGAAAAGGAACAGAATTCAAATTAATACTAACTTCTAAAAAAACCACTTTCCAAGTATTTCAA
This sequence comes from Corvus brachyrhynchos, assembly GCF_000691975.1. Classification (NCBI taxonomy): domain Eukaryota; kingdom Metazoa; phylum Chordata; class Aves; order Passeriformes; family Corvidae; genus Corvus; species Corvus brachyrhynchos. The sequence continues at coordinate 1,452,273 of NW_008237609.1, forward strand.
ATTGTACTTTGCTTTGCATATGTAATGTAGAGCTTTATATGTACTTTCTTTGTTTTTCTTTAATAGTCATTCAGGTTTAACATTCAACCCCAAATACCTTTGTGGTTTAGTTATTTTACGACAGCAAAAGAAAACTGGTAAAACTTTAAACATTTTGTGAGGACATTTGCTGTGTTACCATTGTTACCATTTTTCCAAACATGGTTCTGTACTCACGTAGCGTATATCATTTTGCTGACCATCTGGGCCTTGCAGTCAGGTGTTGAGTTCTTTTAGCTTTTGTGGACTTCAATAGATTGAAGTGTAACAGAGCTGCAGAGCATTAAGCTCTGAACAAGACAAGACTTGAGGCAACAATTGATTTAAGAAGGAGGATGAGGAGTACTGAAAATAACAGGCTCTGAAAACAGTACTAAAAGAGGAGTTTGAAGGATACAAATTTTAAAGCAATCATTGGCACTGGGAAGACTAGAGGGATAAATGTGCAGACTAACACAAAAAGTACTTTTTCTGTTTCTCAAGAATCATTATACATGCTGCTTTGTCCATTCTTTTTTTGGAGATACTTAATAAAAAAAAAAATTTTTTTAAAAACATACAACCCAGAATCCAATTTAGGAAGTGTGGCTGAGGGGTCAGGAAGCTTATTTGGGAATGGGGCATCATGTTTTTATGTCTGTAGTGCTCAAACCTGGTCCTGAGTGTGAACCTTGTATCTGTTAGCTGAATGTTTCCCTAGCAGAGCCATTGGTGAGTACTGTTCTGTCTCTCTTGTTGGCATTGTTTTGCTTTATATCAGTAATTAAATCTCTGTTGGGTCAAATTATCTCTATGGTTATCAGGAGTCTTGCCTAGGATATAGGAGAGTTAGTTTCATATCCATGGAGGTTCATATATGAATATCCGTGCTTAATTATCTACTTTATTATGATAGCTTCAGTAGGAGGGATTTGGGTGTAGACCCAAGAGCCTGATGGCTAGACTTTTGGAAAATGGAAAAGGACATTTGCATGTTCATTTATTTCAATTTCATTTCTCCTTCTATTTTGATGACCTGTGTCAGTGTCCTATCTAGTTGTTATTATTAATAATACACTATTAGCTGTGCCAGGATCATTTTATTTCCTTTCAAAAGAAGAAGGAAGTTTGAAGTTGGAATTCTCAAAAGAAGTTTAGAATAATCTGAATTGTTATTTCCTGATACACTAACAACAGAAAAAAGGGTACAGTTTGTATTAACCATCTCAGATCAAGAAATCGAGACATGATTGTGTTTTGTTTTTCTGCTGTCAGATAATAATCATACAAAATCAGGGAACAGACTTGTTAAAACAGAGATATCTTCCTGCTTTGTGACCATCCTTTGCTTAACATCCCAATATAGCTGTAGTCCATGGTAATTAACAAGGATGAGGAGCAAAATGGCAAGACTTTAAAAGAGACTTTCTCCCTTAGCTAATTTCCATTGGCTTGAGTTGGACTAGAGATTGAATTCTGTGTATGATGTGACTGTGAGACTGACAACTTTTCAGTTTTCTTAAAAGGTGTAAACCTATTCCTATACATTTTTTACATTAGTTATATGCACAGTCAGAGGTGAGTTTACATTTTCTGGGAAAACATGACTTCCAGGTTTTTACAGACTTTTGTCCACCTGTTAAAGTTATTTCCAGTTAAATATTGTTGTTGATAATAGGTAACTTTGATACTGTGACAGAATTATTTTATTTCTAAAATCTCACGTGACTATCAAGGAAAAATAAAGGTAGGTAGTTATTATGTCAACTGTTCTAACATTCTCCAAATATTATCCAACTTTATCTCTGAACAGGGTCTACTAAAGGTTGCTATAGACAATGCCAGAGCTCAAGAGAAACAGGTCCAACTGGAAAAAACAGAACTGAAGATGGAACTCTTCAGGGAACGAGAACTGAGGGAAACACTTGAAAAACAGTTGGCTGTGGAGCAGAAGAACAGAGGTATCTTGCTTAAGCAGACATAAACACCATGTAATTTATTTCCTTAGGAAAGAATTTTCTAACAAACACCTGCATTTGTTCAAAATTTTACCACCCTTAAATCATGTTTTGTCTCAGCTGACTGCAGTGAAGGATGTTTTATAACCTGCCTAATTTTGTATAGGATCTTCATGAGACTTGGAGCAAGGAACCTCCTTTTTCTCAACATTTTTCTTGAATATTGTAACATCAGTAATACAAAAGCAATTATAAATACCCTAGGTGCTGTTACAGACCTTTGCAGGTTGTGATCATTAGGAAAAGGGACAGCTACTTAAGACAAAGACAATCTGCATCAAATTTAAGAATCTGCAAGTTTTTAGGAACTCTGCTCTGTTCTTGTAGTGCATATTTAGGCAAACTGGAGGTAATAAATATAAAGATAATGGTAATATATGAGCTCTTCATAATGCATAGTAAATAAAATACATGTTTGTAGAAGTAGCAGTTAAGGTTCTTCTTGATGAAGCAGAAGCGTTGGTAGCATCTGTAGCGTTAACATCAGCCACTGTAAAGCCTGTACATGTTAGAGATTTTTAAATAATTACATTGATAGCAATGGTGAGGCAGTTTGCAGTGATTGGCATTAACTATGTGCATTACGAGCATGTTTCTATCTTTCTTTATGCGTCCATTTCTCTGTCTCTGTATGTCTCACCCTTTAAAAGTGCCCGGTTCGTTTGCAAGGACAGTTAACCTCTGGGACTCGCTGTTTAACTCAGACCATGACAAGTCAGATGTGTATTTTTGTAGGGCTAGAGCTACAAATCTCTTCTTGTTCAGTTTACGTTTCTGGTAACCACCTAAACAGAGAATCCCAAGAACAGTTGGATTCAAAGCCAATGTCATTATGCCTTAAACTTACATGCTAGCAGTAAGTACTAAATGTAATCCTTTTTCATGCCTTCACCCATTGAAGGGTAGGAATATCACATCATTAATTACCATTTTTTTAGCTTTTGAGAGTACATTTTGAAAGACAATTGCTATTAGCAATTATCACACCTGTGCAATGAATTATCCCTTTGTCCACAACAGGTCTATTCTGCTTAATACAATTATATTACACTTTTAAAATAGTTTGGTAAAAGAGTAATTTGGTTAGTCTTCACATCTTTCTCACAACTGCTCAAATATATGTTCCCTTTTAGAGTTGTGCAATCACATGCACAAGAGAAAAGGTTTGGGCAGGAACCCATCTGACTGTAGTTTTGCCATCTTAAAATTAGGTGTCTCATTTTAATGAATAGAAGTTTGCTTGCTGAACAATAAAGGGAGAAGCTGTTCTCAGATAGGATGGGTGGGTCAATTGCACTGTGAAGACTTCTTTCTCTTCCCTTTAACTCCAGAGGTCACATGGTTGAGTAGGCTGTGCTAGACACATGTGTTTTGAACAGTGAAAATTAAGCAAAATGAATTTAACTCAAAGTTATATGTTAGAAAAAAACATGGGATAGTCCTTTATTTTGTTCAGGTTACTGAAATAATTGGCAATATTATTTTCAGCATGATGCATTACCTGCTTTTGTATATGTATCCCTCTAATGATGATCTTGCACTGGGGAAAAGAGTCAGACCAAAGAGGAATGGATTGGAACACTTAATGGTGGTATGCAGCAAAGCAAATATAATGAGGATGACTATCTCTGCTAGTGGCTACTTCCATATAAAACAAAGAAAAGTGATGGATTATTCTTTAAAATTAACAGATCGAAGTAAGAGAGAAAAAATAAGGCCAGGTTGAAATTATTGTGACTATTTATTCTTCAATTAAAGGCAGAAAAATGCATAGGAGCCTTTACCTACTGTTAGCTTTCCAGATAGCAAGTGTCATATCTTAAGGAAAGTTTCACATGTCTTAATGGAAGCATGAGCAAGAAGGAAGAAATGTACCAGGATCCCTGCTAAGTGAAGAGACACTGTATGGAAATACTGAAATACACTTAAAAGCTGCAGCAAAGAAACACAAGACACTGTGTCACATAGAGGTCAAACCCTTTGTGAAGGCGATCTTTAGCATTAGGTAACATCGATCTATCTTTTGCTCATCATGTTAATATAAGTCAAATATAATTTTCTTTAGTGGCTATATATGAGTAATATGAGTAATTTTTCCTTTTTTTGTGGAGCATTGGATTCACTGCTGCTACTGTATGTTCTAAAGAGCTGCTTATTTACTGTACTGCTTCCTTCCTTCTTTTTAAATTTTCCAATTAACGATTCCTAAGGCTGTAGGATGTGTCTCATCAACTGGTGAAAGTAGGATAATATCTCTTCTGTGAGCAGCTACACAGTAAGGGTTTGCTAATTCTGGCTCTGACTGCTGTAGTCACATCTACAATGTGTCAGCCATGATGACATTTTAATTCAGAAAGCAACATATGTTTCCTTCTCATTTATTGCAATCACTTTCAAAGTACTTATAATGAAAACATTAAAACCATGCAATGATTCAAAATGTATTTAGTTTAGCCTTTGTATAGATGCTAGATGTTCTTTGATAGTATGAGCTAATTAGACTGTAAAGTAGTTGGTGTTGTACAAAATGAGAAAGAACCAAAAATTCCAAAGTCTTGGATGTAAATTATGTAGTTATTCTGACTACAGGATATGTGCTTATGTTAATTTTGTGCCTGAACAGTTCTGTATGGCAGCACAAAATATACAAGATCATCTAAAAGGTGGTTCTTCTTCGCATATAAATTAAAGAGTAATAACAATGAACAGTTCCCTTTAAAAATTTAATTATTTGCATTTTGTGAAAGATACCACCATCACAGTCTACTGTCCCTGGGGAGTATGAACTGGTGGAAGTATATTTTTGTATTTTCCAGCATTCATTGCTAGGCAGGTACTAGAGGTTACTTTGGAGTGAGATACAGGTCTAGATGGATTTTGGCATGCAAACTTAACAGTTCCTCATATCTGGATTTGGTAAGGGTAATTCTTTTCATATGTGTAAAGAATTCTTTAGTGAGTAATTTAGTAGGTAGTTTCTTAGTTGGTGTAAAAATAACAGACTCTCCTGGAAAGAATTATCCAGAAGATCTTGGGACAAAAGATTTCACATCCGTGAAAACCCTAAATGTACTATTTAAGAATGGTTCGGGTGTGGCAGGGGAGATAATGCTATGCTTTACAACTTTACATGATTGCTTCAGAGGCCCACTTTGGTTTTAGTAGAGTAGAAAAATTGGTTGACATTACCCTTTTCCATCAGGAGCATAACATGTGATATGTTCCTTTAGTTAGGGATCCTGCAAGTCTTACCTTTGTGGTTGTAAGAAAGAAAATTGTGATGAAGTCCCATCCTGGACTTGCCATCATTTTCCTACAGAGTTTAAGCTGAAGAGATACAAGGGAAAGATTTTTTCTAAATAAGGACTTTCTATACTTAATTTCAAAATCCTCCTTTCTTTACTAGTATTTTCCCTCACATTTGACATAGCATCGTAGTATTTACTTGACTGGAGGATCCAGCACCATAAAGGATTTGCCGCAAGTTCTTCAAGGTTAGATGGCTGATGGGACAGGCACCAACAGAAAGCAAGAAAGAGAAAAAGGAAAGACAAAAGGGAAATGTGGGAAAGGAGTAAATATGGGGAAGAGACCAGGCACCAAGAGGTCAGATGGCTTGCAGGAAGCAGATCTTGAAGGGGAGTTAGAAGTCTCAGGGCCTTTCCCCAGGAAATGAGGACCAGAGGAGGGTGGGGAGTGCCCAGCACCCAGGCACATGGATCCCCCTCTTACACAAGAGAAACTGCAGGGAGGCAAGAACTCCATCACTGTGCATCTATTAACTGTGCTAGGGGAAATAGAAATGGTGAAATTAATTCTGAAAAACCACCTCACTCCAGAGACAGGGTCTTATATACGTCAGATGATTCAAAAAGTACATTCCATTGCTGGTTTCTGGGGTTTTCTGATTTGAAAATTTGCATTCTCAGCTGTTTATTAAAAAAAAAAAAAAAAAAAAAAAAAAAAAAGAGTAAAAAAGTCATTGCTTGATACCGCGTACTCTTTTGAATATTGTCAGATAGAACAGTAGCTCTTAGAATATTCCAGGGTGATTCCAGCAAATTTCAAGTAATTTAAATGGGTATTGTGTAATTAATCAATTTATATGAATGTTGCAGCTGTAGCATTTCTCAGGACTCTTAATAGGTAATCGTGCAGCCAAGTTTCAGATCCAAACTGGAGTATACTGACGTTATTTTTTTTTCACAGCAATAATTCAGAAAAGGCTAAAGAAGGAAAAGAAGGCAAAGAGGAAATTGCAGGAAGCACTTGAATTTGAGACTAAACGACGAGAGCAAGCAGAACAAACACTGAAACAGGCAGCTTCAACAGATAGTCTCAGGGTCCTAAATGGTAAGAAGCCAATTTTTGCCTCTGTGTCATTAACTTTCAATTTACGTGCCAAAAGAATCTTGTTATATTGAAAATTTATAACATGATGGAAAGGGACAAAAAAGAAAATCTCCTTTCTTTCCTTCATTCAAGTGATACCTCTCTCTTTATTACTTTTTTACTTTATATAGTATGTGCAAATAAACTCACTGGAGAGAATGTTCAAACTAGGACAATTTTATATTATTAGCTTGAGAAGTCCATTTTTTTTTCTACCTTTTTTTCTCCCCCCCTTTATGCCTGAAAAATCTATTGCTCATTAATCTTCCCAGTCTAACAAAAAATTGTCCTGGCCTCCAGTCATTGTTCAACATTAAAAAAACTGACACAGGTTGATTGTATTGTAATTCAGCATTGGAGTAACAGGTTGTAAAAAGGGTTATAAGAATCAAATGAAATATGTGTCAGTCTTACCTTTCTATGTTTGTAGACTCTCTGACCCCAGAGATAGAAGCTGACCGCAGCGGGGGCAGAACAGATGCTGAAAGGACAATACAAGGTAGGAATTTGCAAAAGGCTATAAATCTAGATCTTGCTATATGAGTTTTTCCTCAGCTTTAGGCTGCTATTCAAGCATGTAGCCTACCATCTGGGCCACATCAAAACAAGTTCAAACAAGGTCAAGTTCATCTTGCTTGTTTATACGAGAGAATACATTCTGTGCTGATAGATTTTCTTTAAATTAATAGGTCATTTCTGTTTATACAGAGCAATTAAAGAAGAATAATTAATTTGAAGCAGTATCGGGTTGAATCTCAGACATGTTGAACGCAGTTTTTGTGAATGTGTGTAGTTTGATTTGAGTTAATAATGTTTTTAAAGGTCTATTTGAAGCATCTTGAGCCTTTTAACTGTACAAATGGCTAAACCTAATGGGTAGCATTCAAGGCATGATGAGAATTTCATAGCTAATAGTCAGTGGCAGTTACTGAAAGGTGTGTTTCAGTAAGCTACTCTGAGCATTAACAATAAATAAGCTGTTTATTCCCATCTTGAATTTTTCATTTACCACATCCCATTATTTACATTTTAATAAAACAAATCTGCTGAGTAAATTTATACATGAAATACTAAAGAGAGCCATATTACTTCCCCCGTGAATCTAGATGTATATATACGTTGCAAACATCAAGATATTAGTAAAGACCAAATTTTGAAGATAGTATTTATGTTATAATATCTATTCTTATCAACAGGCTAAATCTACTTACATGAATACTAAACAATAAAAATAGCAATCGTTTTCAACTGTAAATGAAGGTGCTTTTTTCAGAGGCAAGCCTTAAAGGATTAGCTCCAGTAATCACACTCAATTGCCTTTATTTTGCATTTCGAAGTCAATCATCCTAACAGTATCATTTGACATCTTCTGTGGGTTATTTAATCACATTTTCTAACTTCCAAGGAGTTGTTACTGGTGTGCCACAAGGAGACTGTAACAACAGAATAAAAAAGTCAAGAAGCTTTTAATGGATTGAACATATAAACAAATACCAAAAATGCAGTAAGTTCTTATGAAAGGCAAACACATATATATAAACAAATACATTTAAAGCAAGTTATGTCTGCGAAGTCAATAACAAAGAAGTTGGAATATGCCAGATTAAATGTTGCCTGGGAAGTGAATATATGTTATGAGGTCTATTATCCCAGATTCCTGCCTTCCTTCCCGTAAAATGTATACATTATTCAAAGCACCATTTGACATAATTCATTTGGTAAGAATTCAGCCATTATGTCTTTTGTTATAATCCAGACATTTTGTTACTTCTTTTGATGCTAAAACAGACTTCTAATTTCTTGGGAAGCCATGCTGCTGCACCGGTCGCTGCAGTACTTGCACTCTTTGCAAACATTAATTGCTCCATCTTCAGAGCATTCTTGCAAGAATTGAAATTTGGAGTATTCCATTCGGAGTATTGATAGCTGGGAAACAGAGTCAAAGACAGATTAAGATGACATATTACTTAACTGTCAAGTATCAAGGACCTAATTTTTCAGGATGCTTTGCATTTTTGGCAAAAGTATTCAGGTGTAATCAAATCACTGTTCCTGTTGAGTTCAGTTTCACTCATAGGCTGAAATATCAAGCTGGATATTTATAATATTTATAATAAGAACAATACAATTTTGGAAGTATGTATTCTAAAGGACTTATCCCAAACTATATAGGAACAGCATTTCAGCTTTTGAACAATAATTGTGCATTCTTTCCCAGCTATCCTCTGCCTACTATTGCTCATTTCACATATTTTCAATTTTGAAATAAATGAAATCAAGGATTTACAGGAGACGTTCTCAGTAATGACTTTTCCTTGATTCATCAGTCCAAGATGATGTACATTAAAAACAAAACTAAAATCCACAGATGATTATTTAGTTCGAGGCTGGACCATGATATTTTCTGATTGTGATATTGAATCATACTGCAAAGGCAACCTTAATTCTGACATTTCCTGTACCTACTTTGCACTCTTAACATATAACTAAAGCAGAGGGTCTGTAAGAAAAAGGAAAGAATAAGCAAGAAATCGAGTTGTCATGTCTTACAGCTTAATGTATTCAGCTCAATCATAGTACAGCAGTTCAGAACTTTTAGTTCTACCACAATATATAATGCTACAACACAAATGTAATTGTAGGAACACATTGATGTTGTTAATCAGTCATTATAGGGTGACAGGCTTCAGAAATAGTTCAAGAAACAGTAAGTAGCAGGCAAGTCATGCCAAATGTCAGGACTCTCTGTGTTCATTTCCAATACTGGAAGGAGGATTTCCTTTCACCATAAACTCCCTTTTCTCTGTGTCCCACTTACTATGTATCCCTTTGTATCTGTCCCAGTTCCTCCTACTTTCTTCCTCCTCCCTCTAATCCCACTTTTTGTCAATTGCTAATCTGACTCTTTTCCTTGCTCTACATTACATTGCGCTTCTTTTTTCCTAATTTCACATTCTTCCAGCATTCTCTTCTGAACCTGGTTTCATGCCACCCTGATTATTTCCTTAATTACAAGCTCTTTCTCTCCCAGTGACCTCCAGCCCCCTGGCTGTGTCTGACCCTTCCTGTTGCCTCCTCCCCTTACCCAGTCATTTCAAGAGCTGCATTGACATTCCCTGTTACCAGCCTTCCCTGTTGCAAACCACATCTCCATCTGTAGTGTCTGCTTTCCCTGTCTCACTGTCAGGCTCACATTCCCTACCAGTTTCAGTATATTTCTGTTTCTTTTTGTGTACCTGCCTGGATATCAGGGAGGGAAGCACTGAGAGCATTCTGTTAGTATTTCAGTATTTAGCATGGCAATTGTAGGCAGGAGTGAGGAGAAAGAATTGCAGGGAAAGAACCACTTCATTCCTGCAGCACTGGAATAAAGCATGCTCAGTACAGATGGAGCCCTTTACCTGCAAAACTCTACAAAAGCTTTCCAATGGATGAAACCTTTTTCCAGTACTTTCTTGGATTTCGTTTGGGGCAACAAAGACCCTATTGTCACAATTAAACACTATTTCAATTGTGTCCTTACGTTTTATCTGTAAATTGTATTTTGTATACTTTGGTATGCACTATAAAAGAAATATTATATACTATTCTAAATACAGTATATTCCACAATTAAAAAAATAATACCACCTCTTGCACCTTTCAGGTTCTGGGGAAAAGATACTTACTAGGGAAATACTTTCTTATTCCTCTCAAAAATGTATCTGTGTCTCAGTATCAAAGCATGCCTGGGGTAATAGTCTTTTTATCCACAATCATTTTTCAATTTACTGTGTTGAGCATGCTATGCAGTTCTATAACGAAGCAAACAAAGGTAGGAAAGCTGCAGTGCTCTGTAGGGAAGTGTTATAATTGAAACACAAAGTGTAATTTCAGCATTTAAGAAAATATTATGCAAGAAAATCGTAATTAAAACTAAAGATTTTGTTTACTATTTATTATGAATAAATGGATACTTGTCAGCTTGAAGTTATATCTAATGTTGCTATTTTTAAGTAACACTTTGAAGAGTAAGGAATAGGACTAATTTAAGCATAGAAGATAATTGCATTTGTCAATAAGGGGGTATGTTCTGTTCTATTTTTTTGTCATGTAGCACTCATTTAGATTCACTTTTAATGCATGTAAAATCTTTTGTAAAATAGGAGCGATAATAAAAAGGAATTTGAATACAAGACTATAAAAAGAAGCAATGCAGAGTATTTTAGAGTTGGGTTTGAGTTTTTTAAATACTGAGTAGATAACAGTTTGTTGCAATATCCATAAAATGTTAACAAATAATCATAATAAATGATTGAAATATGGATCTCCGATGTACTTACGGGTTTTTTTAAGAGATATAAATAGATACTAAGCTATTAGAAACTGGTGTAGACACTGGTTTTAAATGTTTTCTTTGCTTCTGTTTTAAATAATAATAAAGCAGATTATCCTCTTCTCCATACATATTGTAGGTTCACTAGATGCCTATGCCTAGCTCCCAATCCGGTTTCCCAAGACCCCCTCATCCCACACAAAAAGGTACCATACAAAGATAATGTTTGACTTTTATATACTGTTTTGTTACCAGACCTCTTACTAAGCACTAGAACAATGACATTTACTGCTGCTTTTACTTTCTTATTTCCACTGATTTTTTTCTTCTCCATCTGGTTACTTACCATGTATTTGGCTGCCTACATTATTATGTTTTCTTTTCCTCTCTCTATATCCCACATTCTCAATTTTCTCTCTCCCAGCAGTTTCCCTCCCAAGTCCTGTACCTTCATTTTCATTCCATTTAAACACAAATCGCTTTACACATTATCTAAAACCTTCTAAACTGTTCTAGTTCTGCACCATCTTCATCATTGACCATTCTTTCCTTGTCACGTTCCTGTCATGTGTTCCTTTGCCCAAATCGGTCACAAATGGATAGCTTTTGTCCCAAAGCTATCCTGGTAAGAACAGGAAGATGAATCAAATTTTCCCTCTTTCATGCTGCTATTTTTTTTGTCTTTTCAATTTATTTCAAATTTTCTAGCAATTGCCTCAGCTTGCAACTTTTCTGCTTTCTTCCAAATAATTTCCAACTTCTACATGCCATCATTCCAGCTGCTCCTGAAATCAGCTCCATCATTTACTCCTATGTCTTCTTACCCTGCTCAGTTCCCTGAATTCTCAGGTGTATCTGGTTTTTACCTCAAATGTCTGTTTTTGTTGCAAGAGGCCCTTTGCATTTTCCATGTCCTCAAAGTTCTTCCATCCTGCTCACTCTCAATCAAGTATTTCCTCACCCATGTATTATTCTCCTCTAGTAGAAAATTTGTTCTCCTTGTCCATTGGTCAGATTTTCACACCTCAGTTCCTTATTCTGCTGCAAATATTATTTTTTTCTTCTAGCGCATTATCAGCCTTTCTCCAGATAAGTCTGTTATCTACTCTCCCTGTCCCTTAGCAAAATGAAAGCCCTTTCCCACCAATGTCTTGCTTTTCTTTAGTTCTCCACCTCTTCTCTAGAATCATACTGACAATTCAGTTAAGTGTAATGCTAAGTGGTTTCAGATTATACTTTCCTGATGTAAGAAAAATACCCACACAGCTACCATGCACACAGAACCTTCCAGGGCCATCTGTCTTTCTCCCCTCCCAGAAAGGACGAGAGAGGAAATAGGGATGTTGAACAGATTCAGGAATAGAGAAAGAAAATAACAGCAATTCAACACACTCACTGCATGGTCCTGTGTGAAGTTCCTTGTAAAGCCTTTGGAGGCTACTGAACAAGAACAAGAAAGAAATTGTGATTTAAATTTGCCCATTGTAAGAACCTAGTGTGTGCATTTTGCTGCCCAGATATTAGGTGACAGCTGCCCTGCAGTTGCCCTCCACATTAATAAAAATTACTTATATACAGCTTCAGTCATTTGAATGGAAACCTAACCTAAATTGTTTCTGCATTGGTTTGAAACTTGTTTAATCTATTTTTCAACAAGAAAAATCCATGTAATAATCTGAACTGATAGTCCTTGATTCTTTCTTGTTATATTTGTGTTTGAAAGATGGGTATCTGAAGGATTTCCACAATGAAAAGGAACTTTTGGTGATTCTGTGAAGCAACTGCACACAATTCTATTTCTGATGTATAAATCATGGACAAAAGTGTGTGGAAATTTGTGATGATGTTTTTTATGAGATCAAAACCTTTATTGGAAAAGGCCATTATCAAGGCTGTGAAGTCAAGCATTCCAAAATTAGGAAATGGTAGAATTAAGGTTGTCTTCTGCACCTTTGTTCAACTGTCTTTGTGTATGTGTCATGATACAATCTTTAATTATATGATTAGATACTGTATTTTTCACAATACCTTGTCTCATTCAGTGCAGAGGACAAAAATATAGGTGAATAAATGGATATGTATCCAATATTTTCTTTATCTTCAGTGGTCAGTGTGTGTTCTAATGCTTTATATAATGCTTGGTTTATATATAATACTTCCATCATTAGACATCATGCTTTACAGAATAGTTGTGAATGATTATCTAAACTTCTTCCATATATTAAATCTTAATTTTGGCCTTTTCTAACAGCTGAGGGCTTTGCTTCACTAATGTCCTAGATAACTATCCTCTAGGGTTGTGTTCTTAACAAGTAAACTACAAAGTCAGAGGTTTCACTGTGAGACAACATCTGAAAAACATATGGAATTGAATCTTAAGATTCACAGTGATAAAACTAACCAAGTAACTGATAAACTGTAATACCTTAATATGAGCAGTGTGACCTAAGGAATGACCATTTTGCTATGGGAGTTTTACAGATACTTGCTATGATAAAGACAATCTTGGGATACATTTTGTGCTCTTGGGCACAGAATCTTCCTTTCATTTTTCTTGCAACCTGTATCACCTCTAGCAGTGTCTCCATCAGGCTTTCTTTTTCTTGGTTCTCTCTCATTTCTGGGTTTTCTATCAGTCTTAATATCAACTTTCAAATTTTATAATCTTTTTCTTGACCCTTTTTCTCTCACACCCTTCAATGCAAGTTTCTTTTTATATCCAGTCATAATTCCAGCCTCTAAAGTTTTGACTTCTTATGCCCAATATCCTTGTTAAGCAAGATCCAGGTGTCTCCAGATACTGACTCATAACACTCTATCCGTATGCCACATGTCCAGTTACTCACCAAGATTTCTCCCTCTGAGAAACCTCAGATGACTTTACTTGACTTTCTTGCCCTATCTGTGTTCTGTCTCCCCTCTTTCCTTCTATTCTCGACCACTGGGTTCTGTTCTTGTCTATTAATACAAATAATTCAGTCCCCCAACTTCAGCCTCAGTTATTGTCAGCCAATCATTTTTATTACTTTATTTCACAGTGTCTTCCAGTGCACTGGTTTCTGTGTTTCTATCTATGTATTTAGCCAGTCTCAGTCACTCCCCCAGTCACATCTTCTGTCCTTGTTTCCAATTCCAATCACCTCAGACTTCTTGTCCTAATTTCTGTAAATCTTGAGTATTTTTGTGAGTTCATGTTTGTAGACTTAGAGAAGATTACTGTTGGCTGCTAATCATAGATAGGATACATTTTCCAGTGCACGACTACTCTCAAATTAACTAATGATTTTTTAAAAATAGTTTTCAATATCGTCAAATGACAGAATATTTATTTCTTTCCTAGGGACATCAGTGTTCTTTGCAGCACCTTTAACTAAGATGTCTTCTCTTTAGTATTTTCTTCATTTATTTTCCTCATGATATTGACTGTGATGACCAGCGTTAAGTATATTTCTTTTATGTGTAAAGTCCTTTCAATAATTGCATCTTTCTCCCAGAGCTTCTGTCTCCTATCTCTGCATTTCTGTCTGTTCCTTTCCATGTCCCCCTTAATCTAAAGCAATTCCATTTGCATCCATAGCTGCCTAAAGACGAGGTCATCCAACTGTATAATTCCATGTAAAACAATGGCCATATGTTCTCTAAAGTATTAATTGATTAAACCTAAGAAAAGCATCTGATTCTTTATGCATTTTACCAAGATTTTTCTTGCCTTTTTTTCCTCATCAAAACTCTTGAAACTGCTAAATGTCTCTCTATGTATATCAACTTGTAAATTCTGCATTTTTATTCAATTGACACTTGCTCATCAGTTATTCTGGTTTTATCACCACTTAGTAAGTGCTATGTATTTGTTGTTACTCATTTATTGTTGCATGGGACTTCTAGCAGAAAGGTGCTTGGGTTTAGTATAGAGCCAGAATTCTCAAATTAATGGATCAGGTAATTTGAAGAATAAAAATACATTTTCATTTTCCCATGTGACATTCCTTCTTCTCTGTCGACCCACTTCAACACTATTTCAGCTTCCCCTGTATTGTTGCTTTCTCATTTTCCTTCCACCTCTGTTTCACCTCCTCCCCTGCCAAGTACTACTTCTGAATATCCCAAATATTTCTTAATATGTCACTTCCTTGACCTACGAGGCAATGTGTGCGTGTATGATCTGGAGCCATGTGGCTGCTGGTTGACCAGGTGGCTGACTAGGAGGCACATGCATTCTGAGGGATCAGTGACAAACCAGGAGATATGCATTTTCTGCTGGACATCTTGTTGCTGCCTCTTGGCAGCTGGGCAAATCAAACAGTACATGATGCTTCTCAGCAGCTGAAGGGCCAAACAAATGGTTTTTCAAACTGCAAGAGACCCACAGCCCACCTGTTGTGCAGGCCTGCTATAAAGGTTGAACATTTCAGCAGGGAAAAGAAGTCAGGAGCTGGAAACAAAGCTGTCAGAAGCCTGGAAGGCAAAGGGATTTTTTTTTTCTAGATATGTTGAATAACTGCCCAAGGAAACATCTGCTACTTAGCTAGGCTGTTTATGGAAACAAACAGCTGACTATTCTAGACCCATAGAAATATAAAAAGGTTCTGTGAAGCAGCAATGACAAAACAGTGGACTGACTTGTTTGGAGATAAACATTTCTGTGATTTTTAGGCCACTTAGCCTGTTATTCCATTAGGCCAGATTAAAAAAAAACAGCAAAAAAAACCAAACAAAAAACAAAACAAAACAAAACCCCAAAAAAACCCAAAAAAACCAACCAAGCAAAGAACCTAATCATTTCCATTTAATTTGTCAATAAAAATTCCTTTATTCAGCTTAGTATTCAACAAGGACTATGAAGGCCTGCCAATGTGAAATAACATGTCTTGTGAAAGTGTGACTTTCAGCCATATGACAGATAGCTTTTGCATTTTGCTTTTTACCTGGCTGATTATCAGGTTTCTTCCTTAAGTTTTCCATTTTTAAGATTTCTAAAGGTCAGTAAGACAGCTGGTTTCAGTCTCTACAGTTTTGATTAACTGCAGGCATAAGAAAGGACTGTCTCTGTAATGTGACTGCTCTCCTTTGGGTTATTCTACCACCTCTCTAGGTAAGAGTAGTGATCCGAGGTACCAGAAACGTGGGAAAGACAACAGAATGGAGCAAAGCCATTGTAGTGACCCACTGGAAGTGATATCTGCTGGTTTTTTATTGATCCTCCTCTGCATGCTAGAGTTTGTCAAACCAACTGAAGCCTTGGTGAAAACGTATGCACATGCACTGTTCAATTACAGAAGCTGAAGGGTAGTGTGTTTTCTGCTTTGCTTTTCTGTCTTATGCTCAAAAGAAAATTTATTTTCAGACCTAGTGGTGGTCTTAAGGATGAGACACTGTTAGAATTTTAGTGTCTAACCCTCAGTGACATATAGTGGAGCTGCCTTACTAACTCCCTCTGGTTAGTCCATCTGATTCTATTTTAGTTTTGTTCAGTCTTCATAAAATATTTGCTGGTTCAATGCTGTTCTTATTTGCAGTAACACATAATGCTTCATTTTCCTTCTGATTAGTGCCTTAAACTTCAGTTGCTTTTTGACTTCACTGTGTAACACCTTGTATTAATGTCAGGGTCATGCACTTATTATTCATGTGAACGGTGCTATTCACTTCAATGAAATTATATACATAATAATAAATAACAACATTAATCTGTGCACACCACCTTGAATTTCATTACTGTTGCAGAAGATATATCTCTGAAAATAGGTTCTCTTATTTTTTATGCATTTTAGAAAGAACTTGGCTCTCTCTATGTACACTAATTTAAAGATTTTTTTTTATTTCTCCTAAGCTTTACAAGCTTTACCAGCTCACAAGTTTTAAAGACACTTGTTTTACTGATTATTTTGGCTTGACAGACTATCCAATATAGTTTAGCTTTTAAAACTAGATTCTATAGTAGGCATTTAAAACATCTCTTGCTAGTTCATGTCTTTTACTGTTGATACAGGAATACTCGATGAGGAAACAGATGTTAAAGATTTATTTTGTTTCATATTTCATTGACCATGGATAAATACTGAAATTATCTTACAATGCATGGAAACCAAACAGCAATAAGTATGTTCCCTATCCCCCTGCCCAGGAGTCAGCACTTTGGCAGGTTTTCAACCCAAGCTAATCAATTAAAGACAACATTGATTAACTTAAACAGAAGGTGGTATTGATTGCAGGCAGTAACCTATAAATAGACAATTGTTTCATAGCGTTCATAGGTCACTGTTAGATACACCTTTAAACTTCAAGGTACATAATCCTGTTATCTATCACCCAAAAGGCAAAGGAAGGGCACAGAGTGAATATGCATTTACATATATGTTGCAAAGTATTCTTATTCAACTCTCTCATTCAACACTTATACTCTTACATAAAATTTTTCACAGTTTATTTGAAATTGCTATCTATTGCAATTTACGTCTCATTTTATAGCTGTATATATATGAAGCTGATGGAAATCAAATATGTTCCTGACTTTTCTACTGAGATAAATGGTTAATCAATCAGATTTTCTTCCAACATGGTACTTTAGTTCACTTTTAAAGGAACCATATGTAAAATTAATGACTAAGCATGAACAGAGTCAAGTGGGAAAATTCAGGACAATAAGAATATTAAAAAAAAACCCCATACTGTGCTCCAAAGAGGCTATTAAAACTTCATATAGAATTGTTTTGACTTTCATTCTCATTCATCCTACACATTCATCTTATTCAAAGAGGGAAGGATAGGATGGATGAATTCTTACTTTGACTTCTGAGGAAACCCCAGTTGTCATGCTACCTGGGAAGGATGGGCACTGCAAGCCACCATCCTAGGTATTTTTGATTCCCATAAGTACTTTGTTCCCATCATCTTCTCCTTCAGAAGATAACTGAAACCTGAACAGGCAGGTAGAACATACATTTCTGGCATAGTCTCATCAGCTAAAAAATAACTTTTTCCCTTTTAGAGAAAGAACTAAAAGCCTTGCTTTTTTTTTATAAATCAGGATGAAAAATTGATTAAAACAACATCATTTCAGTGAAACGGTGTTTCTATAGCCTACCACGAAACAGGTATAAATAAAGTGGATTTCTAGTTCATTCACATCATTCACAGCTGAACTATAATCCTGAGTATTCTAAGGCTGGTTGAGGAGCTAGATCTGCTGGATGTAAAATGTTCATCAGTATTTGCCTCTACAGTGTGTAGAGAGCTGTCTCTTTTTCTCTTGCTTGTATTTTTTTTCCCTCAGCCACATTTACTACAACTTAGACAAGTGCTAGGAAGTGGCATCACATCATGTTAAGATGTGTCATAAAGAGGATTGTTTCTTGGCATTAGTTTTTTAAACTCTATAAAGATTTAAAAATTCCTGACGTTTGTGTATTATACCCATATAAAGGAATTTCTTCTTTCAATATTAGTGTTGCATTCTTCTGTTAAATCCTTAAGACCTCACATAACAGATGTCAAAATATTTAATTATTTGAGATTTTTCTAATAGATGCAATTCTCTTGTGACTTGTGTGAAGCATGAGGGAGACAACTCTTACACCAAAATAACTGCAATATTTTTTAATTCTTCTAAAAGGATTGTGCTTTGGAGAACTAGTAATGTAGACTAGTAGCCAGTAAGTTGCTTTATCCATTTGGCACAAATAAGAGGAAATCTATTAGACAGGGAGATCCATGTGTCCTTCCTGAAAGGTGCTACAGCTTGAGTAGGTAAAAAGAAGCATCCAATCCAGATTAGATTTCAAATCTTGAATTTCAAGTTCAATGAGATTTAAACCAATTAATATGAACAGTGGCCATCCTGTTCAGTGGCCCTTTTTGACTATCAGCCACCATCTGCATCAAAGAAGAAAAAATTTCTAAGCAAGCCATGTGAGGTAATCTACCAAGGAAGGTCATAATCAATTTCCTATCTTATCCCTGAATGTCTGAAACTCTGAAATGAGGTTTTCAGAGAGAAGTTAAGATATTCTTATCTTAACTTTAATTCTTACACTATTTAAAAAGTTATTTAGTTGTCCACAAGTCGATAACTTGTGCTATTTGAGATGCTCCAGTGCATCTGAGACATCTGCATCTGCATCATGCGTCCAGAAGATCCAGGCCTTTCTGGAGCAGCATCTGGAAGCCTTACAGGATGTGGAAGGCTGACTCAAATCATACCAGATGTTGAATCAACCCCTTTTGCTCATTTAGAATGCCTTTGAACATACAACATTCTATACTTGGGTTATATTAAATGGAAATTCATCGTTTATTATATATATAGAATAAAAATATATTTATTGCTGCTTTAATTCTAAAGGGGAGGCCTATGCCACTCCTGGAATTTTTACAAATGAAGATTCATGGGATAATTTCTCTAGATCTTGCTCCCCTGTTATTTGCGGACTAGCTTGTATTTAACATGGCATTTGACTAAGAAAGGAAAAAGTGAAATAGGGAGAAAAAGTTGTGGTTTTAAATTATTTTTTAAAGAAGCTCAAACTGACTGACTTTCAAAATGATCTGATCATATTTACCATGTGTGACTCAAAAGCAGCTCTTTGGTCAAATAAATAAATTGTCCTGAATATGGCAGCTCTGAACTCTGCTAATGTGTCTTAGCATAATCTAGTACTTTCTCTGTTCTTTGGAACATATTTGACTTCTATCTGTACATTCAATAATAAAATCATTTCATAGCTGCCTCCTTTTTATTTCTGATTTGAAACAAATAATTCATTTTGGCCTTGAAGCTTGCAAGAGTAATCATATTAAAAAAACAGCTAAAGAAGAAAAGTTGGTGTTTAGCAGACATTCAACAGAAGTTATTTATTTAGTGTGTAATTCTTTTCAATTGCTAGTGTAAATAAGTATATTGAAACAAACCAAAACTAGGCATCAAGCTGAAGGAAAGCGTGTTTGTGCATAATAGTTCTGAGAAATTGTTTAAGGACAGATTATTCATGAGAAAACACTAATTTTGTAAATCTACAAAAATTAGCTAGTCCAAAATTAGTTTCTTAAATTTTGGTTATTTATTTTCAGAGGAACCTTAATCTGTTATAATGTTTCTTCATGAATATGAGTTTCAGTAATTAGATGCTTACTCATTTTTTTATTTGTGTTAGTGATTCCAGTTTGCAGCCTTGTGGCTGTCTCAGATAAATTGTTTTGAGCTATGCCAGGAGTAACTGGAAATCTACTAGAGATTTTATCATTGTAATATCTGAACAACTTTGCAGTCTTTAATGGATTTAGTCTTCACATCAGGAAATACTCCTGTGATGCAGAACAAAGCAATTATCTTTATATCATAGAGAGGCTATGAACTTGATCATGGATAAATCAGAAATCTGGGGTATATCAGAGACTGAACCTAAATCTTGCAAGAGCTGAAGATTTTATTCTGCCCTTCATGTTTTGCCCTCCCTATTATATGTTCTTTCATGCTTTCTCATTCTACAGGCATAGGGGAAAACTAGATGGAATTTACAAACTTGAATATCAGTGACAGGATTTATGTCCCAACACTCCATGCTAACAGAGTACATGGAGCACATCATCTGTGCTTGCTCTGCACTTGCTCAGACTGATGGCTAACCTCTGTGAATATCAGGGTAATGACAAAGTGCACCTGGTCTAAGTCTTTTCAAATCTTTTCTTTGTTAGACAAAGCTTTGAAAATACAACAACATATGCTGCCTAGCATTATTTGATTATTACTTGATTTTATATGAATGCTACTCACATACCAAGTTGACCCTATGTATTCATCTTTTGTGAAAAAGACCTGACATAACTTCTAGATTCTGGTACTTCTACATAAATATAGCCAGTTTGGTTAAAACACCTTGCATAAAGACATTTCAAAGGTTTGAAGCTACAGTAGTGGAGAACGGATTATTTAAGTAGTGCAGGTTCTACCAGCTTCCTAACCCAAAGTTACACTGAACTTTTTTTCTTCAGCTTTCTTGTGTACACACAGGCTCAATACCTGCTATACTTTTATTCATAGAAGTGAAGATAAACCAGTATGAGCTTTCTGTGCTTCAGGAGCTGAAAGCATGCGTGCGTTACTGCCCTGTCCTTTTAATGTTTCAGTCAAAACCACAAAGAAGATGTAACATTTAATTACACCTGAGCCATCAAATGCAAATCTGTCCATAAGTATGTTATGGCAACAGCAATGTTTTATGTGGAAAAGAATTTCAGTGTGTTTCTTCTAAGAGGTAAACTGATGTCATGCCAGCAATGGGGCAATAGCATTCATTAAATCTTTTGATGTGATCATCCTTACCTATGTTCCCTACAATAGTATTGAAATTACTGTCCCATTCATGACCAGGTAAACAAAAGTTATTGAAGGAATGTAACCGAGTGATGTCATTTCCCTTAAAACTTTACACAAATATTGAGGGGAGATGATGACTATGAGATGTTAGTGACTGTACTGGCAAATGACTTCAATTTATATGGGAAGGTATATATGTCCATGAACCTGTGTTCTGATCACATTATGGATTCAGGCACCATTCCCGATCTCAGGTCTTTTTGTCAGACTCACCTGCAAATCCAGGCTTCAGACCTGAAGGGTTGTAGTGAACTCATCTTGTAAGTATTGCATGCATTCTAAACTGTGGACAGCATTATGAGGATGCTTCTTTGGAAGTATCACTCCAGTCTGAAGCATTTTGATAAGGAGCAATGCACAAGGTGAAGGGTAAAGCAAAACCTTTCAAGTACTGTGTTTCTACTTAAAAGGGAAGAGCCAGTGAAGGAATTAGAAGAGAGTGACAATTCAAAGAAGCAGACTAGGAAAATATTTTTGCCATACAAATTTGTTTATACAACTGAGACAGAAACTTTAGTAGGTGAGATATGAGGAGAAACATCATGTGAATTTATAGCTAGAAAGAGGGATAGGAGAATGAGGGGCAGAGACTTTTTATGAGAATAAATTTAGACACTGTGTTGTAATTAAGAGTCAGAAGTTACAGACAAACAGGATACCTTGATTTTGAACTTTACTGACAGACAAGATTAAAAGAGTAGTTCATAGTGACTAAGAGTAGTAGTGGGGAAGATGAGGAGGAATCTGAAGGGGTGAATGATTAACAGCTCTGTTTTCTCAAACTAAGATTGTCAGAGCAGCGACACATTCACACAGAGGATCAGAAAAGCAGACTGAGGTTTTATGTCAGACAGAAGGGAACAGACCTGGAGTACAAAGGGCTGTGTCAATTGTCAACAAGGATATGGTGACTGAATTTCAGTTTATGGATTAGACTGCTCAGATATGAAGTATGGAGAGAGAGACAATGCAAGGAAGATCTCAACCTTCAGAAATTAAAACAGAAAGTTGAGGAAGAAGCAAAAAATGTCAAACTGAGAAAGAAGTTAGCAATGTGGAGGGAGAATAAGAAGATCCCAACAAAGGGAGAACAATATTTGAATGCCAAAACCTTTTTAGGAAATACTAGCCTAGAATCTACCAGATATGGTGGGAGGTGCTAGTTCTAATATTTGTTTATATAGACATCATTAACACAGACACATTTAATAAAAGTTTCAAAAAATCAGCTGACTAGCAGCAGAATAGATGGTCAAGGAAGAAGGCATTTCCCAGCATTTTGCAAGAATTGTGATCATTCATCCAGGTATTTGACATATTCATAGCAAATTAGGAACATGGACATATTATATCCATGTTGTTAAGCAATAGGTAGCTATAGGAAGGTTTCATAGATTTTAACTTTTTATAAGTAATGTCCCTAAAGACATTAGGATTTTTATAATGAATTATTGCAGTGTGAGTTCTAGAAATTTTTTGGGGTAATTTTGCTAAGCCTCTGTGGTAGTTGCACTTAAGGATTTTGTTAATTGTGGTAATCAGCTTTCAAAAAATGTTAACACATGGCCATATTTTTTCTCCTTGCATTTAAAGAGAAAAACCTCGATTTCTGTCAGATGCTATAGATTTGCCCCCTAACTGAAATAAGAAATAAATGATACAAAGTCATTGCACTTTAATAACTGATTCCAGATAAAAGGTGTGTAGACAGCAAAACTTTCAAAGGGAGGTGCCTTCAGTTGGAACTTAGTTAAACCTGCAGGGGAGGGAAAAGTTTAATACTTTAAATGGGCGACATAGCCTTCCATGCCTTTAATCCTGGAAAAAGCTAAGAAATATAGTGTAAGGGAGCAGATGTTCTTAACAGCCTTCTAGCAGCCTGTTTATGTAAAGAGTGCCAGCTAGTGATTTTCACTGCTTGTTGAAAACCTGCTTTGTATTGGTGTAAGTGTTAAGGAGAGCAGCTGAAAATCCACCTCTATGTACTTTGTGAAATGAATGTATGTATATTCATGTTACAGAAAAAGAAAATTATGTTATCAGATTTGGAGAGGATATCGTAACTCTTTTGCTAGAGCAATCTTTTTACTAAAGGAGCTTAAGCTGCAGAAAAAACACATTATACCTTGGGTACTGCATGTAATAAAATATGATTTAAATGGAAGATATTGAAATAAAAGTTTCAATTTGGGAACTTGAGTGTATTGTTGTGAAAAGCCTAGTCAGTTATGTTTATAGCTCCATCTTTTCACAGAAAGAAGCATAGAGATTCCTCATGCTTTATGCAAGTACAGTAGGTTTTAGATAACAGGATCAGGTCCACAATTTGTCTTTCTTAAAACCTACAATAAAAAATGAAAATAAATGCCACCACCATACAAACTACAAAGGTGAAAAAAATGCTGTATCTTGCATTTTCCTACCTCCTGTGGCTAGGGACAGAATGCAGACATGCCACAATAATGTTTTTTATTTCTACTGTTCAAACCATATTAATGAGAACATCATTTTGGAGAACTAATTATTTCTATTTGTCTTGTGTCACACTTTCTAATTCCCCTATATTAGCACAGCCAAAGCAAATTAATTGCTTTTCCAGCAGTTGAACCTTGTCCAAGAATGAGCTCACATTCCCTTCCAGTTTTGCAGTTTCTAGGAGTGCATTGTGTCAAAAATTTCTCTTGATACTAAACATAGCCCAGAGAATATCTTTGCAGATTTCTGTTGCTGCTCACTTGATGAAATTTATAAGTTTAAGTGACCCACTAGGAAAGATAAAGTTCTTAGCTGCAAGATTATACATCAAAACAGTTAAAGTGAAATTAAAATTAAATGAATGAATCTCACTGAAGCAAAAAAAGCAGTAATTAATGGTTCCCTTAATTGTCTTCATAAAATATTTGCATGGGTCTAATTTGCATAATTTGCATGTATTAATTAATCTTTCAAAGGAATTTTGTGCTGAGAGAAGCCAAAAAATCTCTTTGTTTTATTTAACATCTAATGAAATATTTATCTTTGTTAATGAACTTCTCATCTTCATTAAAATAAAAATTGCACAAGTTTGTATGTTTTAAATGTTTTTATAATTGAAGTATACAAAAAAATCTCTTCAGACCTACAGTATCTGAAAAACAAACACATTATTGCATATTCTGTGTCCTTTTGACGACAGCAACATTTAAAACTGGAGAAACCCTATTACCTCTACCAAAAGTTTTCAAGGACTTTTGAATTATTTTAATTTTATCTTAATTGATGATCATTTTTTGGTTTTTATATTTTAAAAATAGGGATGCCAAGGTAAATATTTTGGTGTTTTTATTATTGCCAACCGATGATACCTAATAGCTTTTCTAGAACAGATATTATGCATGGAAAAAGCGACTAGCATTACAGGTTGGAATTTAAAGTACTGCAGGAGTTTGTACATGATATGAGGTTAGTGAATATTTCAAAGACAAACAGTTAAGGGGGAAAAAAAAAAAGAGTTGGTGAGTTACTGCCTGGTATTTAATAATTGAACCTGGAGTAAGACTGATGAATGTAAGTTACAAAGGACTGTCCTGGCTGCAGTGATCAGCAACTTTGAGACAGTATCCAAAATAGCCAGACATGCAGAATAAGAATATGCAGTGAAAAAAAGGAAATCATCAGTATTAAAGTTTTGTGCAAAATTTGAATATAGAACTGCAAGGAGTTTAGAAGAAATTAAGAGTTACTTCAGTAAAAAAAAAAAAACAAACAGGTATAAGAGGACAATGATTCAGCCTTTTGGGACAAAGGTGAAGACTATTACTGAAAATGAGGACCACCTAAAATTCCAAAGTAATCTATCAGCTACTTAATATTGCTGTGGACAAAGAAGAGAAAGTATGGTTAAAATAATGTCTATACAGAATGTTAACACTGTTCATAGTAAGATGGGTGAAAAGGAGTTCTGCTTACTTCAAGGATGAGTACAATACTATTGGAAGAATGAAAATATACCTGAAATAATCAAATGATTGGGGATTTAGAATACAAGAAATTATATTTGCACAGTGAAACAGCACAATGGGATTTTTACTCATTTTCAGTATGCCTGCATTTGCTTAAATCCTTGAACAAGGAGTTTATAAACACTTTAATGTGTTTGTATTCAGTTTAGACATGCAATACCTGAGAAAGCCAGCCCTGCAGAGACCGAAAAGTAGGTGCTCTTTAAGAGTGCTTTAGAATTTAATAAATGGGATGTTTAAGCTATCAAGATTATATACAGAGTCATATATTCTTTGCTGCATTATCCTATAATTTTTTCAACTGATAAGATATAGTGGGACTTTGCTGATACCATAATGGCAGTATAGATATTGCTCTGTGTTATGAAGGTGTGGAGTAGCTGCTGAGGCAATGTAATTATCTATAAAATACCCAAACACTATCAGTGGGAGGGATATGTTCCACTTCACACATTTGTGGGGTAGATGTCTTTATCTGAGCTATTTGGCTGGACTCCTATTAAAGTCAATGAAGAGTAATAGACACATCTCTCCCTTTGAAGAAAACGAATCACAGCTTCCAATTTCTTCATTGATTATAAAGGCAGTCTGCTAAACCAGCTCAAATGCAGCTACGTACAGTGCAGGTGTCTGAGGTTAATGTGATGAATCTCATGCATTGAGTATTTTCCTTTTTGCTTGCGTCAGAATTCCAGCATCACTTGTGACAGTAATCACACTATGAGCAGCTGCATTTCAGTCACTTCTTGTAACTACTGATGTTAGAAATGGGTAATTTTGCGTCAGTTCTGGAAAAATATCCAAGCTTGACAATTCCTTTTCGGTTTCATATAATTCTGTACTGTTTTGAAAGTCGCATAAAGCATGACTCTCAAACGTAGAAAAGAGAACTTGAATTCTGCATTAATACTGAAGCTTTGCAGCATTTGTTTCATTTGGATGCTACCACACAAGGCACGAGGCATGAAACAAGAGTCAGGGAAGCATTCTGAAAATTCTGAAATAAGAGCAAAAGCAGCCATAAATTGAGAGATAGAGAGATAGATGAAGAACCAAGAAAAGAAGGTAGATGAACTATCACAGAACTCTAGAAGGGAAAATAGTATCATATTACTCATACAGTTGCATTATATTACTGTAACTTTATTACTGTATCATTACTGATTTTTAATGGACAAGTAGTAAATGTTTTGCCTTTTAAATGTAGTTATGCTTGTGAACAAGACATGGGCTGGAATTAACTTGATGTAGCATAGAAGTCTTCAATGTAGACATCTGCGTCTGTGCTTGTCACCCTTGACCTTCACTGGAGGGAGTGGAAAAAAATGTCTACAGTAGACTTCATCCTGTTATAAATAATAATTAGAGTACCCCAGTATAGACTACTGCAAACAAATTTAGTAATCTCAGTCATATTCCAGAAAAGCTGCATTCAGTTTCTGCAGGTGAGAAAGTAATTTCTTTGTGGTTGTTGTTGTTTGTCATGTATAGAATTTTTTTTCCATACAATAAATCCATTTTATGGCAAGGGTTGTAATTATACTCTGAGATTGTCTCATTGCAAAGAATTGATGTAGCATTTGACACAGTCACAAGAAGTATATGCTAAGGAGTCACTGTTTTGCCCATTTTACATTTTTCAGCAAACAACTGAGTGGATAATACCGATTTCACAGTTAAAATAGTACCATTTGTTGGGGTTACTTATATGCTTTACATCTGATGTTTTGCTCTGAGTGGCAAAGGAATAGCTCATTTTGCATGCTTCAGTGCATTTTTAACCAATGCCTTAAGCCGAAACCAAGTTTTTATGCATCAAGAAAGAAATAATATATACTGATTTCTTGATGTCAGCACCAATGCTTTGGTGTCACACAAGGGTGTTGTGAAACTTAATTAATATTTGTAAAGTATTCTAGATCTTGGATGAAAGGCACAGTAGATGTTCAGTTATGTTATTAACTTCTGCTTTTATATTTTCTTTGGTGATGGATCAGAGTCCTAAACATTAAAAAGTGGTAAAGAGAGGCGATGCAAGATACAGCAATTTACAACTATTATCAGCTAATTATAGTTAGTTTCAAATCTTGTACAGGGAACTAGATGGAAAAAATATTTTATGGGATTTAGCAAACTTGATAGCCTAAATTTTGTGTAAAGGTGGCTTACCTGAATCTTCGTATAAGAAAAATTTAATAGACTGACTTATGTTAATTATTCTGCATTAGATCAGAAGTGGTATATTGCTGAGTGACAGCATTTTGGTTTGGTATGGGACAGTCCCTTTTATAATCCTAAACTAACTGAGGGGTCAGAAATCCTGTTAAGGAGAATGAGAGTTTAAAATTCGCTTAAAAATATTCAAGAGGCAAAACAGCAGTTAGAGTTAAAATGTAAATAAAACTGTACAGTGAGATTTTATCAGGCAGGCAGCCCTTTGTGTAGTGTTAAGAGGAAGGCAATCATCTTCCCAAAATATCACTCCAACTTAATTGCTCTATTTTTTCAGTTGAAGAAAAAGAAAAAAGAAAAAAAAGATAACCTTGCCATCAATAAAGCTATATTAATTTCAACTAGCTGAGGGACTGATGGTTTAATTTAAAAGTGCCCAAAGATTTTAGGTTTTGTCCTTTCTTTCTTTAGCAGTAATATTAAAAAAAGAGGCATTTTTGTGTCCTTTAGAAATAGGAAATATTTATAATACTTTAAGATGAACAAATTTTTAATGTCTGTAATACTCATGTAAATTTCATATTGTAAACCCGAAAAGCAAGCAATTACTATGTTAAATCTACCTTAATTCTAAAAATAGGATTTTCTTGCAGTGGTTATTTTATATTGATGTGATTAAGAATAAAATAAAACAATTTAGCCTTTGTGTAATTCAAGCATTTGGCTTTCCCATGGACTTGATGTGGAATTTGACCCATCTCTATTAGTATCTCAAGTTCCTATGAAATTTTTAAAAAATCAGCTAAGAAAAGGAAGTATAAAGGAAGTGAAACTAAAATTAACACATTTGGAAGGACTACTTAGCCAGCATCACGTTCTATCTAGGCTAAAATTTGCTGTCAGCATATATCTATAATAAGTATTCTTCCAGTGAACTGCCAGCTGGCTTGTAAAGAGGAAAATATATTCTATAGAATAGACTGCTAGCTTTAAAAAGAAATATTTTGCTTTTGCTCATCGTAGGGTTCCGTAACACCTGAAGGACATCCTGGGAGACAGCAGCATATATAATGATAATGTGATGTCATTTTGTTTTTCCTAGTTGAGAAACACAAAGTGTGTACCAGTAATGGTAAAAACATTTTTTCTATTATATTCTTGTCAGCCTTATTTTTTAAAAGTGATGCAGCCTCTAATAGCTTAGGAAAAGCAGCAATAGCATAATAGTGTGTTTTGTCATGGATGTTAGAAAGGATGGATCACAACGTGCTACAGCTGGCCTTGGAAACAAAGTGTTATGAAGGCAGGACCAAAAAATTTACAGTGCTGCTTTATGTGCATGAAATTAGAATATGGATTGTTGAAAATATACAATGTTGTATTAGATAATTCAAGTTTTGACTTGTTTATTTAGTCCCTGTGTTGATTCTGCAGATTTTGCCTGTGACAAACTGTCAGTGCAACCATTGCATTAGAAGACATGTATTTTTCATGATATTGTTTCATGCTGCAATATGCTGGCTACAACTCCTTTCAAGTAATCAAGCTATATTGAATACAAACATAAAATAAAAAGCAGCAATAATTTGCTTTCGTTTTTAGCTTTATACTGTGACTCAAAGATATACACTCTTAGCCATTGGAGAGAGAACAGTATCTTTGCACATTGATGAATTGGACATAAAATACTGTGGTTGGATCAGACTCCTTGGCTTCACTGGAAATACTGGAAGTATCATAAAAGTAGTGCACTGACTAGAGGATCAGTTCCATTTTCAACCTTGCTATGAAATTTGTTGACAATCACAGTCACTTTCGCTGCAGTAACTATGCTGTCCGATGCAATCTGGTTCCCAATGCTAAAATATTGAAAGGCTAAACCACTATTAAAACATACAAATATCAGTTCTATTCCAGTTCCAAATGGCCAATAGTTCCAGAGTTTGATCTTCAACATTCAGTGCACAGAAGAATCCTCATTTTATAAGGTTTCCCTCTAGGTTTTTTCATATTCTTGCAAAACCATTTACTCCTTAGATTTTCCAGCTAAAATTAACTTTATAGCCAAATGTATTTTACCAGGCCAGATATTCAATAAATATATTCAGGATATACTCAATTCTTGCCTCTCTTTCTATAAAGAAATAAAGCATAGCATTAGGGATAGTACTAGATGGGCTTTAAAATCTGCCTTTTCGGGCTCTCGTATCACAAATAATATTTGTAAAGACCATTTAAATACATCCATCATCCTGGGACACTACTCCAGAGCTGAGTTCCTGCAACAGAGTTAGTTTGTGTCTCTTATTATTATTTAATGTATATATGAGGAATGATCAGTTGCTCTTCTGTGATAAGCAAATCAATTAATTTTATTTGCATATTGTGGACTCTATTCCTTGTAGAGGAGTAGAGTACTAGTACAGGCTACTGTACTAGTAGCCTGTACTGAAATTATTCACTTTGAGCATGGGTAACCAGTATCTTAAACACTGTTCCAGGGAATGTCCTGCAAGTGACTTGTACAATGACATTAGTGTCTTGCTATTGACAAGAAACAGTGTAAGTTGAAAGCTGGGGGAGGTGGGGAGAGGGAGGGAGATGGGGGGGAGGAGTAAAAGCAACCAGGAAGTAACATTTTTCATTTCCTCTGTCTTGAGAAAATCACGCTTTGAAGCAAGAAAATTTTACACTTCAGATATTTTGCACAGCTCATTGCTTCTGACTCCAAGGTAGTCACTTGATCCCAAAATCACTGGTTAAGACTGCTCTGTGGTTTAATTTAGCCATTCTCTTTTCTCTTGCTTACTTTTTGATGATGAACCGTGGTGTTAAGTTCTCTCTGGGAAAGCATGCTGCTTCCATATGGTCTGGGATTTCTGTAGTGGGGTGCGTCCAGGACACAGTCTGTCATGACATGCTGTTTTTTCTGAGGAATCTCTACTGGCAAAGACACAGAGTGGTGCCAAATTCAAACCACCTGGCCCTAAGGCTAATTGAGTTTTTCCTGGGAGGGTAAAATAATCATTTTGAAGTACCTATCTGAAATTATGTTACCACTGAGAGGGAATGGGGAAGATTGGCTTGTCACTGCAGTACTTAAATGCATCTATGAAGATGTATTCAAGATGGAAGTTTACAGTTAGTATGGGGAACTAGTATGAACTCTGAATTGAAAAGCAACCTACCTGGGCTAGCATTAGCTCTTGTCACAGAAGCAGAGTTCCCTCATAATCTAAAATGCTGGTAAGTTTTCATTCTGGATACGAACAAAAGCCTTTTGCTCAAGTGCTGCTTCATAGTTAACTACTGAGTTAGACCCCATAAACATGTTTCAGCTTGAAGTCTTCCTCAGATTTAACATGAGCTGATTTTATTTTCAGTTTTGTGGTTTTGCTGCTCATACTAAGCCCTGGGAACGTCATTAAGTTTCTGTTTCTGTGTGCTGGAAGAATTATGTGTGACTTCCGTTCATAGCCCATTTCCTAGGGCACGACTTGAGATTTGGTTTCTGTTGCCTTGACTCTTGTTCTGGAGCTGAATGGCACTGTTTGGCGCCATTGTCTTCCATAAACAGGCTTTCATACAAAATACCTAGAAGCAGCAAGGTTATGTTACATAGGTTTTGACATCCCATGCATCCTTAACAGATTTTCCATAAGCTTGCTGCTGTGCAATCTATCTGTTTTACAGCCTCATTCCTTCCTGTTCTGCATGTGACTATTTCTTCATGTTTTGCATTGGGCGGTTACTCTGTTTTAGCACACAGCTGAGAACAAGGGTGGTTGTGTATTAAACTGGGGGGCTAATGTGATACTGATATTAAAAAAGGATTCCACATATTCCAGAATTATGTATGCAGAACAATAAAGCTTTCTTTAAGTGGTCTCTATTTTCTGGTAAACTGCAGCAGTGCAAATGGCACCTCAGTTACATACTCTTGTATTAATTGTGGTGTTTAATCTGAAAACAACAAAACACTAGTCTGCCTTTTAGTTACTTGGGTAACATGAATTTCAAATTACTTTTTTAGAAAAGATGTGGCTGGGAGAGAAGGGTGAGGTAGGTTTCTGATTCTGTGAATCAGAAGAGGTGCTCTGTGTAGGAGTAGGTATTAGATCTAAGTCTTTTCCTGTATTTTGAGAAGTAGTGGGGGTAAAGCTCTAGAAAAGACAATACTGTAGAAAAGCTTGTCTTCATAAATTATTTGTGTCTGCTGAAAGAAATTAACATCACACTGTGTTGATGGAGACTACTAACTATGGCCACAACTATTCCTAGCAAAAAAAAATCATGACCCACGTTACTTTTTCAGAATTGTATAAAAGACCTTTATTAATTCACAGTTTATTATGGGATCTATAGTTGTATACACATGTATCCTGCCTATTGTACCACCTTCTAGTTAAGTGATGGAAAGGATTTGTGTGTGTGTTTCTGTTCTGTGTGTATATGGAGGGTAGTTTTAAAGAAATACTGACTTCTATGTACTTTTGCATAGATATTTTCTGTAATTCAGCTCAGAAGAAAAAACTGCTGAAAGCTCCAACAAATGCTGATCCACTGTATTTTGTTCCAATTTCATTTTATGGCCACTTTTTCTCTCCAGAAAAGGAAAGTAATTATTTTTAAGCCTGTTTGAAGCTTAACTGTATGATTGATATCTTGTATGTAAGATTACTTTGATGATGATGTTTAGTGCAAAAAAGTGATCATTTGGGCAAAGCGCTAAAAAAGGAGGCAAAATGGAGAGAAGTGAAAGAAGACTAATGAGACTAAAGGGATGAGTAGTAAATTCTGTTTCCATCTAGACTTTATAAAAAACCCCCGAAACCAAACAAGCAAAGGGAAAGAAGGTGCCAGGCAGAAACCATGTCCCAATATTCAACTCTTTTTCAGTTTTCTGCTATCAGATCCAAGGTTGTTTGCTGACACTAAAAAAAAGTTATGTTTCTGGAAATAAAGTAGCTAATAAAGCACACCTTTTTGTAGAACTTAAAACTGTTTTATGCAGGACAGATTGTTTAGCACCAAAATTATCCGCACTGTGATACAAACAGCACTGAACACAATGAGCTGTGGAAACTCACAGACTGATTGTATTTAGCTGTGACTTCATCCTTTAATAACTTTTCCACATGATTCTTCAGTTGAAAGGGTTTTGTTCTGTTTGTGTCTCTGTTTATCATTGTTAATTTATTTTTTTTTACCAACATGAAGTGGCACAGTAAAATGACTTAGTGACTCAGGTTCAGTGTTTGTAAGTAATCAGTTCTGTAGTCTTTTTTCACAAGAAAAGACAGTGTGACTTTTTAAAAAAATCTATTTATTTCAAACAATTTCTCACCTTACTAGTTCAGTTTTTTCAGTCCTCAAAATGGCCAGTTTTATGCATTCTATATGATCTTTAAATAATAGAAGGTGACATATTCAGGTACTCCCCTGCTTTGTTAGTTTACTAAAGACCAGATTGCTGACCTTTAGCTTACTCCCACGGTAACATGGGAGTAATGGAAATATATATTAATGATTAAAACACATGGTAAAATTACTGAGAGAAGATAGTTCAATATTTGAAAATAACTGTGAAAAAAGGTGTTTAGATGCCCTTTGTTACACATCCATGGCTTAATTTTATGTCTTAAATTAGAATTAAAATCTCCTACGTTTAAATTGCTATTTTAAAAAGAAACACAGGGACAACTCAGTTTCCTGAATATTTGCACTGAGTATTAACACAAATATATTTGTACATGAATGTTAAGTAGAGAAATGAAAGGTGTATGATTAATAACAATATGCAAATTTGAAACTAATTTATTGGTGTTACACAAAGGGCAAACTGGGATAGTGTTTGGCCAAATATGTTTACATACTTCATATTTGCATGCGTTTAATGAACATGCAGTGTGAAATCACCCATCTTTGCATAAAAACTGGATGAGCACTTTTTTAAAAGAACAAATGGCTTGAATTTCAAAGCCTCAATGGTTGAGCCAGCTTTCCTGCATCTCCTGTACTCTGCTCTTACTCTGCTAGGGAAGATGGCAGTGGATCCATCCATGTTCCCCAATACATAATTGACTTGTGCTGCCACTAACAATTTCCACTTAGTAAATATCCCTCTGTCCCTCCTTTTCAGTGTTGAGTTGTAAAACTTCAGTGTTCTAATTAAGCCTAGACACTGGGATGTATTGTTTCCCCTCACAACATACTGTTTTGCACTTTATTAGGAATATTATGAGAAATTATGTTCAGTTGATTCCATGACTGATTTTTACAAATGCTGGGCTTTTTGTCTCACACTCTGCAAACCGAAAAAGACTCAAGCTCATCCTAAATGGTTTTCCCATGATTAAAAAGTTAGACTCCCATTTTTATCTTCCATCTTCGGTGGAAAATAAATCCTCTTGTGTCTCAGTTTGGAGTGAAATACATGAAGAGTGTACAAAAATATATTTCCTCCTTAATTAGTTGTTTCCTTTGAGTTTTTTGAAGAAGGGTTACAACTTGACTAAGATCCCTTCCGTCTGCCACAATATGCTTGCTTTTATTTTGACTTCCCATTGCTGTCTTATCAAATATCACATGAATCATTACCATTTGTTTGCCATCCCTTTCTTTTGTTTTGTTTCTCTTCCTCCAAAGGATTACAACATCAACCTGAATGAAAGGTTAGAAGTACACTGTGATTCACATTTGCCCCATCTATTAAAACAAATAAACCAACTAGTTATATAATTTAAATGTGCTTGAGCTATGGCATGCAGATGCTTTTATCAGCTCTGGGCTGAAGAGGTTGTGTGCATTCGGGCATGCACGTACAACTGTTCTTTGAAAGGGACAAACCTCATTAAGATTACAGGTGCTTGGAAATAACTTCTGAGAAAATAGCTACCATTTTCAATAAAGCTACTTCCTAACAGGAAATGCAATTTATTATGTTACTTAGCACAAGCGAGCAGCTTTGCTTTTATTTAGATATAAGTATCCCCATTTAAGGTCACAAATGTTTTATTTCTTTTAAACTGAAGTTAGCAGTTTTTAATGGTTGGAGGGTCTGGCAACTCTACTTAATTTCAGTATGAAGCATCTGCTGTATTTAGGAGCACATGGGCTAGTCCTGGGGATTTTGTGTTGCAACATGTGATTTTAGAAGTGGGCTCTAAGCTCAGATCAGCTCAGTCACCAGCCACAGAGATGGGGTTCAAATGGATTTTTATGAGTGAAGAACCTTTGGTTTCCATTAAGTGCATATGCATGTGTAGTTTTTTGGTTGCTGTTGATTTTTTTGGTATTTTTGCTAATATAGTCCTTAGAGGTTTCAGCTAACACTGCCATTATCTTCCTAAGGACAAGAAAAGAGACTGAGAAACCATAAGTACATGAAATCCCACCTACAAAAAATAGAAAGGGGAAGAAACAGAAAGTTTGAAAGAGAGAACAGAGAAACAGGAAAAAAAAAAAAGCAAAATCACAGAAAATTTCAGTTGTAGTTGGGAATAAAGTTCCTGTCTTCAATTGTTCACTTCTTATTAACGAGAGACATCAACCTTTGTTCTTTGAAAGTACAAAGAGATTAATAGATACACTATTCAAATACCCTTAAGACCCATTTTGAGTGAAAATTGGCTTCTATCACTGGCCTGTCCATATTTGACAAAAATATGTTAAAAGAAGTTAGGAATTCTAGTGACTAAAACTGTGGCTACTTTGATGTACGGGTTGTTGGATCATGGGCTGGGATTTACTATTCTACAGTTCACAAATTACAGTAAAAAAAAAAAAAAGATAAAAAATTATTCAAACCTTGGCATCCTAACTTTCCAAAGCTCACACTGAGATTTCATATCCTATCATTCATTTTTTGAGCAACTGGTCTAGTAAAAGGAATCCCTACCTACGGCAGGAGAGTGGTCCTTGGTGATCTTTAAGGTCCCTTCCAACCCAGACCATTCTATGACTCTGTGATTTTCCTTCTCACAAAGTATTTTGCCCTTTTTTTTCCCTCTTAACCTGCACCCTGGAGGTTTCTTTCTTGTCAGCTCTCTACTGTATTTTTCTGTCTGTTTGGACAGTTGGTTGGTTGTTTTCAGCTCCTAACTACAGAAAACACTATTTTATTCCTAAGAAGAATTTACCTCAGTAGGCTTTTATAAGATAGCAAGTGACTGAATTCAGATGTGACAGAATACCTTGGACGTTGATTTGAAGATTTTCATAAACCAAAGACTGCAGTATTATAGTCATGATGATCACTGTTATTACCTTTATTTTTAAAGCAGCTCGGAGAATATAAACTAAAATACGATTTTTTGGGTGGCGAACAACCCCACTGTGACTTATACTGAGTGGCAGAAATACACACATTACCATCTAATGGATGACTTATTTAGTTTGCAACTGAAGACAAAACTTAACATTTCATTGCACATTTTTGTCAGTTTACAAGGTTGCATATTAATAGTAATAATATTTAAGTGGGTTTTTGTTTTTACCTCTTAAAATGCTGGGCCCATAGAGGTACTTACTGCAAGCTGCCCACAGAACACTAATGTGAATCATTCCCCAGATGACATCTCTGTGGGAATGCATTTCAAGGCATATGATTTGTTTCAGCATTGCAAACTTTTATGTCAGTTCCATTTGTTTGTTTTTTATAACATTTATGACCTTCTAACTATTTGGGCATGTTCATTCAAAATCCTCCAAATGAATCTTAATTAAAAAGAGTTGATCTAAAAAAAATACTCCCTCACTGGGTAGAATTTCTGTCATACCAATCCACAGACAAAAACAAATGATGTTTAGGAGTAGTGGCATTTTCAGTTTGAGTTACTAGCATGAGCTTGTGTGATCTTGCTGAACACTGCCATTTGCAAAAGAGCAATTAAAACAGATGACAATCTGCTAATCACACACTGTTCTATTTAGAAATTTAGCAGTATTTTCCCAGTTTGTGTTTTTGTTTGACTTCCTAAGAGTAAAAGTAAGTTTCATGTGTTTATATTGTATATAACAGTATGTAAATTTGGGAAACTTCACCACAGATCAACAGTTTTCAGTAGGCTAAAAATATACCCCAGTGTTGTAAACATCCTTAGTGAAAGCTCTGTGTGTGTGTTTGTGTAGTATATGTTTGTATGCATATGTTTGTGTGACTAAAATATTCCATATTTGTTCTACATTAAATTGTTTTTATGCTGATAGACAAATTCTGCATTTGTTAACAGAACAAAGTAATGCAACAGGCCTGTGTAGCTGTTAAATTAAAGCTGATCAGGAGGCAGAAGGCACAGGCATGCTCAGGATTTAGGAGTAGTGGCATTTTCACATTGCCTTACAAAGGATGAGCTGGCTCGATTTGCTGATCACTCTCATGATTTGTAGGTTTTGTCTGTGATTCTAACCTTGAAATCATTAAAGGCCTATCAGTGGTAATACTCCACTTGTATTCAGATAGGAGCTCTGGCTACACCTAGAGGCGAAGTGATTCTGGTGGCTTTGGCAACAACACTGAGAAGTTCCTGTCATTTGGGAAGAACCTCAGAACATTATGAATAGGGAGAGAAGTGGATAGGAACAAGGTAGTAGGAGTCACCAATGGAAAGAGACAGCAGTTAAATATAGGGATTGTATTTGGTCACCACTTTGTGATGTGAGGTTATCGTTCCTCTGCAGACCTGTGAGTTATTCTTAGCACAGCTGAAGTCTTTGAATTTCTAAAGTGCACTGCTATTCACCTATTGCTCGTTATTCACGAGTGGCTACATGAACTTCTCAGCCACAGTGCTGTGACCACTTCCCTGGGGAGCCTGTTCCAGTTCCCAGCCACCCTCTAGGTGAAGAACCTTTTTCTGATATCCAACCTAAGCCTCCCCTGACTTGGCTTTATGCTGTTTACTCAAGTCCTATCACTGGTCATGAGAGTGAAGAGATCAGTTCCTGCCCATCCACTTTTCCGTGTGAGGAAGTTGAAGACAGCAATGAGGTCTCCCCTCAGTCTCCTCCAGGCTGAACAGACCAAATGACTGCAGCTGCTCCTCATACAGCTTCCCCTCCAGACAATCCCCTCCCTTGCCCAGCTGGCAATGCTGTGCCTGATCCTCCCCAGGACAGGGTTGGCCCTCCTGGCTGCCAGGGCACTGCTGACTCATGTTCAACTTGCCATTGACCAGGACCCCCAGGTCGCTTTCCGTGGCACTGCTCTCCAACCTGTCATTCTCTAGTCTGTGTACAACACCAGGATTTCTCCATCCCAAGTGCTGAATCCAGCAGTTGCCATTGTTAAACTTCATATGGCTGGTGATTGCCTACCTCTCTCATTTGTTGAGGTGTCTCTGCAGGGCCTCTCTGCCCTCCAGGGAGTCAGCAGCTCCTCCCAATTTAGTGTCATTGGCAAACTTACTTAGTATTCCTTTGAGTCCTGTGGCCAAGGCATTAATGAAGATGTTGAAGAGAACTTATGTATATAAACAAGTATCTGTTCACTTAGTAAGGAAGGTGCTTTGTAGAGCTGCCCATTTCTATTCTTGTTCATTGTCTTAGTCTGCGGATACAGAATGCAGGATCTGATAGTGTCTTCTTCTAAAAGTGGAAAATCTCTTATTGATTTCACTGCCCAGTTGGATCCTTAAGCAGTGTAAAATAGAGCTGACTTTTGAAACTGTACTGCTGTTCATCTTTTGTTGGCTGCTACAAGGATTCTGCTTCCTGCAGCTGTATTTTTAATTGACAATATGTTTTAATACATACTTTAAAAGGTAAATGGAGACCTTGTATAGTAAAATAAAATCAGTTACTGACTGCAGGTTATCAGAATGTTAAGGTAAGGGAATTATGCATAGCATTCGTCAGCAAGTGTACGTTCAGGATAGCCAAAGTGTTTGTATATATGCAGAATAATACTCCTACAGAGGTATCCAGACAGCTTTAGTGCTGTAAATGTTTATTGTGTTTATTCAATATGTTTGGGAGAACTATATGGAAACGTGGCCAGGAGTAGCACTAGCTATCCTGTAGATGCAGGTTTTCCTTGGAGATGGTGTTCCAGGCCTTCAGTTTTACCAAGCTCCATTTCAGAGGCTCCTTCTTTCTCTCCTGAATTCCCATAAGCATTTTTGTTGGTCTTCATGCATCAAATAATAATAAAAAAGTCTTTAAGTTAAGGCTTTACTCAATTGCTTTTTATTTCTCTTCAGTGCAAAAAAAGACCATAAAGAGAGAAGAGAATGGAAATGGTTCTGAGTGGAAGCACTTTTATTTAGTGGGAAAGTTATCATCTACTCTGCCAAAAAAAAAAGAAAAAAAAAAAAATCCAGGAAGGCAGAAACATGAAAAAGAAGGGAAAGGGGGTAAAAAATTGTAAAGATGGGGAGAAAGTAGCAGAAGGGCATATACCCCAGAAGCTCACAAAAGAAACCTAGTGGGAGAAAAGGAAAAACAAAGGGACACTAGATCAGAATCACTGCAGCAGAGTGATTCTGCAGTCTCCTGCTTTCCCCAGCAGTTCTGATAGAACTGGAAAGGGATGTGCAGAAGGTTTTACAGCTGTGTATGGTGTACTTTCGTCTGCTTTCAGGTTAAACTTTTCTATCTCTCAACAATTACAGTAAGCTCATGGACGTGATGCCACATGTTTCAATGATAACCAAGCATTTAAAAAATTTCAGCATTCATTTGCACAGGTTTATGTCACACAATTTCCTCACTGTATATCTAATTTTTACTGTTGTAGTGGTTTGGTCCAAAATACTCATTACTGTTTATCTGCTGTGAGATAAGAATTAGGAGAAATGCAAAGCAGGCACCAAACTTGAAAGAATATAAAGAAGTTTATTAACAGACCTAAAAGAAGAAAAAAAAAAAAATTATACCACCTTCAGAACTCTCCTCCTCCCCCCACCTTCCTCCCTTCTCCCACTGACAATGTTCA
>NW_008237609.1:1492230-1519730 GCF_000691975.1 Corvus brachyrhynchos
CCCCCAGGTGGCGCGTGCCCCCGCCCGGCCTGGCCCGAGCAGGGCCTGGCCGGGCCCACTGGCCC
This sequence comes from Corvus brachyrhynchos, assembly GCF_000691975.1. Lineage (NCBI taxonomy): Eukaryota > Metazoa > Chordata > Aves > Passeriformes > Corvidae > Corvus > Corvus brachyrhynchos. Next base: position 1,492,296 of record NW_008237609.1, read on the forward strand.
CCACACGGGGCCCGCAGCCACCTGTCCCAGTGCTGGAAACGAGAGAGAGCTTGGAGGGGGAGTTTGTCTATTCTTAAATGTGGATCACAGAGGTGAACACAACTTTAAGTGGCTTAGAGAATTGTCCATATCCAAACTGGCCAGCTGATAGGTTCTATCAGTTCCCAGAGGAAACTGTAAGCACCCCTTAGCAAGGACGTCCCTTCCGGGACTATGCTTGCTAACCTATGACAACTGTATATCTAATAAAAATTTTATAGACTGATTTGGAATAAAAATTTTGGACTAAGAAATCCAAAACAGAAATAAAAACTTCGGAAATCTTAGAAATATTTGCTGAATTTACTTAGATTTAAATAAGAAGTTCATGCAAACTTTCAGAGCTGAGATGCAGCTTGTACTTGCAAATGCTTATATTCTAAAATATAAGTAGTGTTTAGTAATTATGCACTGGGGAGGATTAATTGCTTCATAATGTGCTTTATTCACATGGGGACAACACTTTCTACTCTACAGGTCAGAAAGCTAAGAAGTTTTTCTGTCTGTTTTCTGTTTTTTAAAAACTAATCTTTATATTGCTATGAAAATAGGTGTATATAAGATGTTCATGTCCCAAGTGAAGAAAAAATTGCTTTGTACTTACAAATTAGGTGAAAATATGTGGTGGCAGTATGTTCTCTTCAAATTTTTCTAGATCAACAGTTACTGGCTAGGTGAGCTTATAGTTTCTCATGTTCCCTCACATATCTCACTTTAAATATATGCTCCTCACTTCGGTAGAAAAAATGTTGTGAGAAACGTGCTTACATCTTTAACATAGTAATTGTTCAGTTAATCTCATTTATGGGGGGAAGGAGGCTATACTTCACTGATACCGATTAAATATCCTATACTGGGTTCTATATAAATAGCTACAAATGTGCACAATGGTTACATTACATGGTATATTTAACAACACAGCTAAATCAGAAAGTATGAGCTATGCCTTTAGCGATGGGAGTACTAACGATTGCATGCAAGGAGATTTTTTTGCTCTGCAACCATGAAGGAAATAATTGCTGTTGAGCACTATTCAGTTATGTTTGCATATCAGTAGAAACACATGCACAGAGGCTGCACCTACATTCCTAGTGCCCTAGCACTGATACAAGTCCAGCATACATTAAAGCTTCAGAAGTTGTTACAGTTTTCACAACTTGCAAAGTGCGTGTAATTTTCAACAGAGTTAATTTGGCCACTGTCAGATGAAATAGCAAAGGTGACATTCATATTTTATGATTTTCTTTTATTTTAGACAAAATGTACCATAGGGGACATTTTACAGATTTGTTACATGACTGCTTCCGCTGAGATTTTAAGTCTTGTGGGGTTTTTCCTCTTTTTGAGTCATTGCAGATATAAATATATAAAGCAAATGTTTCTCTTTCATATTTTAAATGGAAGAATTTATTTGATGTGCTACGGTAAAGAACATTGCAGTAAGACATTGGCTCATAAGGAGTTCTGTGGAAACAAAATGTTTTCAAACCAACTTCCTCAACTTCATTTATCAATGTTCTTCAAAAATGTAAAGAATTCTGCAAGAGTGTCCTCCTTTGGTTATCTCCTGTGGCTCAACCTGGAGATCTAGAGAATGTGTGTAAATGTACAGTAGCACTGTTCTCACAGCGAAAATCTGCATCTCTGCGCCGGACTATTGTATCCAAAATTACAGGCGGTCAGAACAAGGCTGAGTATTCCCTTTTTCAAGGAATGCAGACTCTCTCCTCCTCTGATGATTCTATATTTGAGCACATCCAATGATCCTTCCAGCAGTGTCCAAGTACACTTACAGACTGTTATACCATACCGAAACCAGCAAGACAGCTCAGAAATGAACTCGTAGAGGGCATAAGAGGATTCTTATTTAAAAAAAAAGGAAAAAAAAAAAAAAGGAAAAGAAGAAAAAATTGATACATTCAGTTTTCAAACTATGATTGAGGGTTTTCTTCTAAAGACATTTTTTCCACATGCTTTCCAAGAGACCAACACATATATGTTAGAATACATTAAGTGAAATGGAATTTTGTGTAAGTGAAAAGAAATGCTGAATGTAAACAAACTGTTTTACTGTTCACAAAGTCTCTTTTCCTAAAATAAAACAAACAAAAGAAAAAAAACAAAAATAATAATTTCTCATTGTAAACTGGCAGGGGTTTATGAAATAAAAGACTTTGCTTCTTATCAAAATGTTGGTCACATGTACAGTATATAACACAGATCACACAAGGAAGGTATTATGTATGCAGTAGAAATCTAGAGTTTAGGAAATGAAACTTTTAGATAATATTGTTTTGTCACCCTGTTGGTCAGAAAGACACCTTTCTAGTTTTAACGCATGCAGGCATGTAAATATTTGTCCTGGAGTCACAGTATTACTGAATGAGATCTTAAGCATCTGGTAACAAGTCAGAATTCTGTATCAGCCACTTTTATTTGTATATTGAGCCCTGGTTAGTGCCCTGACTAGTGCACTTCTAAGAATGGACTGTGGCTGAGCAGCAAGTCAAAATGCCAGAAATATTTTTATATGTTAATGTCATATTACGTCAATGTTGCTAAAAAAAAGAAAACCTAACAAACACTTGATGTATCAGTCCAATTCCACGTAGAACTGAGTGATACAGTTGAAGTCTATTGTCCCTCCCACCTTGTCTTAGGGAAGGATGGTTATGTGTTACTTTCACTGTCTTTATGAAAGCTACAATATGTGTTTTCACCTTTGTGCTGATAACTGGAAGTAAGCTGCAAAACACTGCTTATTACATTACTAAAAATTATGTTCTTTGCTTTGCGTACTTTTGGGTTACCCCTTTAAAGACTGATTTTGTGAATCAGTGCTATTACTGTAAGTTTTGTGATTATGCTTTCTTCATCTAATGTTTTATGCGTATAAAATATTATTTATTACATGGAAACATATCAAAACCTTAAATGTCTAAGATGCCTAACTTAAAGCAAATATTTCTTTAAAAGTAGTTCTGATTGGATATTAATATTATTTTGTCCAAAAAAAAAATCTAATGTTTTGTAAACTCTAGCACTGAGCTTCTATAGTTTGTAGGTCTTCCTTGCAATACTGGTACACATTTATTTTTTGCAGTTCATATTTACTCCACCACAATCCTTTTTTAACAATAGAAAGATGTATATACAACTTCACATCACAGTAATTTTTTTAAAGAAATATTGAGCAATATTTTTCATTAAATATTGTTGTCTAATACTTTGTAGTGATGTTATTTTCTAACCATGATTCTTTCATGATTTTCATAGTTGCTTAAACACATATGGGATTCTGTACTCCAGTTTTTTCATATGCAGTCTTTAAAGGGTTAACAGCTGTAAAGTTAGATGGACTTGTGGCAAGCTTTTGAATCATTCATATCTGAAAGAGAATTAAAAGCCTACAACTGAAATATGTACTAGCATTTACCATTGCTCTGCTCCTTGCATAGAGTCACCTGTAAGTAGGTTTAGTAGTTTTACAGTATATTCTTTCAAGACCTTTGGGAATGCCTCAGTGTTTGGCTTGGTACATAAACAGAAGTATTAAGGATTAAAGGGGAACCAATTTATGAGCTGGATGTTTAGAAAGAATCTTGCTAAAAACAGTGTAAATATTACAGAACATGAGATGTTACCGTAAGTTGAAATTTTTTGCCCCTCTTTAGTTTTACAGGTTTTGGGTTGGTATTTTGGTTTTGGTTTTTGATTTGGATTTTTTTCCTTTTTTTTTTGCATAGATTATGAAGAAAAGTTGTGCTCATGTTATTGTTTATATGCTTTTGTAATCTTAAAGATATTAATGTCTAGTTGTTCTATATTATAACCACATTTGCGCTCTATGCAAGCCCTTGGAACAGAACATACTCATCTTCATGTAGGACCTATGAAAATTGTCTATTTTTATCTATATATTTAAAGTTTTCTAAAAATGAAAAAGGTTATTACGAATTTTGTTGTACAAAATCTGTACAAAAATCTGTTTTTACATCATAATGCAAGAATTGGAAATTTTTCTATGGTAGCCTAGTTATTTGAGCCTGGTTTCAATGTGAGAACCACGTTTACTGTTATTGTATTTAATTTTCTTTTCTTTTCAACAATCTGCTAATAAAACTGTCTGAAATCTCCCTGCGACTTTATTTACAGTTCATCTTTATTAAATTTTCTGAAATGTGTAACATCAGAGGAATATTTACTTTCTAATGGGAGGCATCTAAAAACAACATAAGTCAGCTCTTTGTAGTGTGAGGAGAACAATGCTGAATGATTTTATTTAACATGCAACTGCTTCTATCTCTAATATGAATTACTGTGGTGAAAAACATCATAAAAGCACACTCTGTGGTTATTGTTTAACAAGCATATTTTCCATTTTTTTTTCTTGCCAGCTAAGCAAACTGCCCCCATCTACATGATTTATTTATGTACATTTCTCAGTTTATGAAGCTGTTATTTGTACCTTTTCCTTTATATTGTGATATTCCCATGATTCTTATTTCACAAAGCTTTGTGCTGAATAATGTAAAGTGGACACATTGATGGAAAAAACAATATTATTCCTCTAACTTCAAAAATGCAGCGGTAATCCTGTTGGTTTTGTCTCAAATCTCCTTCACTTGATAAAATGTATTTAGAAACACGCTTTTTTTAACAAACCTCAAGTATTTAGACATTTCAACAGGCATTTAGAGAAAGAAATAGTTCTGGTTTAGCATATCTTCAGGTGGCATTGTGAGAAAAAAACAGGCTGCTTTTTTTTAGGGTCAAGATGGTTATTTAAGAGTAAATCTGGAACTAAGTTGGTTTTTCTTACAGAAAATTCAAAATTCAGAGAGGTATGACTGGTTTTGAGTATTCTCCCTTATTGTCCTGCCTTGCCTGGCCTTGGCTTGCCTTCTCTTCCCATCCTTTCTCTTCCCTTCCTTTCTTATCCATACCTACATGAACACTTCTGCTTTCATTAGGGGGCAGACCTGTTTGGGACAGCAGAATAGATTAGCTTTCTTGGATAAGCCCATTCCACTAACCCCAGATGGCCTGGGGACTGCAGGCATGAGGCTGACAGGCAAGCATGAATCTGACAGAGTTCCAGCAGGTTGTTGTTGCTGGCTGGCTGATTAGGATTTTGGTCATCTGTATATAGGGCAATCACAATCTCCTTTTGCCTGCATTAAAATGTCCGGCATGTCTGAATTAGTAAGGATCCCAGCTACACTGTAGCCAGCTCCCCTGCTATAAACTCTGGCACAGCTAAAGCAGGGTAAAAAGTAATAAACTCATTAATCTCAGTCTGGCTCATGCTGAAACCCAAATTATCTCTACAGTAACAGACTAGCAACCTACCTCTATGTTTTTAAGCATCCCAGGAAATAATCCCTTTCAGCAGAAAGGAACTGTACTCTCATAAGTTCCACCCTACCTCCATTAATAAATAGTTGCTTCATCTGTGCAAGGTATCTGGCATTTAGCAGGTCTGAGGCTGAATGGGCTGATAGATAGTCAGATGTTGGTACTCCTTGTGACTTAAATAAAACAAAAATTATGCCAAAGCTCAGATCAAAATCAAGAAAAGATTGTGCTAAATATATCTTGCCTATAACTTAGTAGTCGGTTATGGTCAGATCCTGAAGAAATTCAGAGTTACCAGCTAGACGTCTAAAGTTTTAGGAAAATCCTGTAAGAACTGACAGACTCAAATGAGAATTTTTTCTTTTAACTTTTTTTATATTTTTGCAATGAAAAGAGATTTCAAGGTCAGGTTTTGATCTGAAAGGCAAACCTCTTATTTGTTGAAGGTTCTATAAATTCTTGAAAATTACTTCATTTGTTATGTGCTTACATGTTATTTGACACAAGACTGCAATAAACAAAGACTGAGGCCAAGACTTTCAAGTGTGACTGCTGATTACAGGTACTTCCAGTTTTGCTGGCCAAACTTCAGGCATTTTCAGTGCTGTTCATAAAATAAAATATCCTAGCTCCAGAGTTCTGTGAAACTTATTTTTTCAGTAGCTGCTAACTCATCCATGGGATACTGAGGAATGTATTAGTGAGCCTTTGCTGAGCAGGAGCTCATCCTGATCAATGATGATGGTTCCACCAGCAGCAGTATCACACCATTTCAAGCTACAGCCGCCTGCTTAAAAAGCTTCACTTTCAAAGAGAGAGAAAACAAGGACTTTCTGGAATTCAAGCTCTTAAAAGGAATCAAATTAGAAATAAAATCTAGATACCCAGAGTACTTGGAAGCTTTGTTCACCTAAAAGTGAAGTACTGTGCAATACTAAGCAACTTGGGAGAATTTGCACATGATCTATGGAGAAACATGATTTCTTCGTCCAGGTTAGAGTAGCAATGGTTGGCATATTCAGTGAATTGATTAATTGATGCTCTAAATTAGATTAATAAAAACAGAACTAGGTTCATCTTGCTGTATCCAGCAAAAGGACAAGAAAACAGGTCCCTGCTACAAAAAAATAAAGGAAACTCCAGCTGGATGTAAAGGTGAAGAAGTCAAAATGAGAAAGATGAAGCACTAGAACAGTTTTTGCAAAGTTCCAGGATCTCCATCTTTGGAGATTTTCAAACCTTGGATGAGCAAGGCCCTGAGAAACCTGGTCTAACTGTCTGCAGTTTATAGACGTTTAGACTGCTTGACCTTCAGAGATCCCTTCCAAACTCAGTTTTTTGTGTTTCTAGACCTACAAGGCTTGTTTGCATTATGCCCTTCTAGGCATAACACTTTCTGCGTCCATCTTAACAAGGAGCAAAATTTTATCCTATAAATAGCAGTCATCAGATCTAGAATAGAAATTGCTGGGATATATTTAAGCATTCACAGCTTTTTGATCTTCCATATCAGGAGGCCAGAAGAATGAGCTGCACTAACAGCAAGATGTGAGAGAAGATACAGAAAGTGAATACAGAGAGGATAAAAATGCCACCTATTTTAATACAGATATAATTAATTTAAATAATAAGAATTATAAGCTCTAGCAACTTGTCAGTCAGATATCAGATGAATTTTCTAGTAATAAATAAATATAAGACAATAAATAATATGTCAAATAATATAAAAAACCAGCTGTTTGGGCTAAAGAAAGTAAGTTGATGTCGTTTTCTTGGGTATACTGGCCAGATAGTCTTTGAGGAAATTGGAAATGGTAAGCTGGAACAGATCCCTTTTTAAAAATGTATTTCCTTCATTTTTTTCAAATTGCTTTCTTGGAACTGGTCCTGCAAGGTCACCAACTACTTTGTAGCTCTATAGATTTTTACCATTCTGAGATACTGAGGACTTTGAAGCAGTCAATTTGGATTGTTGGCTTCTCTGTCAAGTAAGCATTGTCAAGAAGATTGGGAGCCTGACGTATGGAAAGGTTAAACTTGGCATTTTAAAACTGGAGAGACAAAAGGAGTGGCTTTGGGCTTCAGTGTCTCTGAAGTTGAATCATGGTACAAGCATATTTAATTAGGACTCAGTTCTGAAGGATTTTGTAGTGGTTTTGTTTTGGAAGTGCTAATAATGGGGTGAATTGCAAAGTAGATGAAAAGGAAAGTTTTGGTAAGGAAAGCAGGCTGAAGGAATGAGGCTGCAACAGAATTTTGAACAGAACATAGGGATGGCAGAAAAGAGGAGATTTCAGCTGTCAAGATGGAAGTAAATAGTGATGCAATAAGGAGAAAATGGATTCTAAAGATACTCTCTTTAGAAAGATGTGGCAAGATACAGATGCAGCAAACAAACTCATTTGGCAGGGTCCTGGGCAAGCAGACATCGTTTTCAATTCAATTCAGAAGCAACTAATAACCATTTGGCTTCTGTTCACTGTGACCAAACTGATGCTGCAGATTCTGGCTGTTCGGTGATGGGATGATATATTGGAAGCCAGAAATAAGTTTCTACATGGATCTCTTGAACAATCTGAACTCAATTTAACAATTGAAGAGGACAGAGATAAAGTATTACCTTCTTTGTGAGCTGATCAATAACAAGCACACCTCTAGGAAACAGATGCTAGTATTACCCTTTGAAGCCACTTCAGTGCTGGAAGCTGAACAGCTTCACAGGACACCTTACAGAAGCAGTAAATAATGATACTAATAATAATTATTAATAATAAAGCAGCTCTAATTCTCAGGTTTTCCGGGTAAAATCTTATCCTATATGCCTCCAACACAAACCTCTACAAAGCTGCAGATGTATATATGGCATATATAGATCTTATATAGAAGATAAGACCCAAGTGATGAATTGTGGGTTTAAAACAAAATCACAGCAAAAAGTTAAAGTAAGCTATAGACAAACTTGGAGGAAAAAAGGTAATGGTTATAGTACAAAATGAGTTCAATGATTTCAGGATTCAAAATGTGAAAAAAGAAACTCTAACAGCATCCACCTACCTAATTCAAAATCATAATGAAGTGCATTTTTGAAGTATGCAATGCTTACTAAGTGTTTCCATGACTCTCCTGAATGCTGCTTGGTCACTGATAATGATGTATCAGTTCCCCTTTGAGGCACCTAGATGCCTAGCATGGGCATAACCTCCTCTTGGAGCCAGAATCTTAGTTGAACAAAGTGATGTATTGTGCATTTCACCACATCAGAAATCTCATTACATAACCTAGAAGAATAATTGAAAAGAAGGAAATACACAGCTGCCAATCCCAACCATTTCCACAGTTCCACAGCCCAAGGGTCCAACCACCCATATGCCCTACTACTACACTGAACAACACATTTTTTCTCTTGTTGTATTTTTCCTCCTCATGCTTCTCCCCCACGCACATCAAGCTGTAACTATTTAGGGTTAGCTCTCTGCTGATGGAGAGGAGAGGGAGTGTGAATCCACTGAAAATAAGAGGCAACCTGAATGGCCCCGCCCATACTTTCTTGGGAAAGTGTTCATACCACTTACTTTGAGAAGTGGACAGGTCTGGTGTCTTGTAGCTCCTGTTTTTTAAAGGTGCATTAAAAGTGCATCTACATGAGCAGCTTATGTGCAAAAATGGGCCTCTGTAGGATGAATTTGCCTTGCATTTGAGCTTCTGGTGTGCACTCAGGCTCCTAAAGCAGTTTCTTTCCCTGGTGGAACTTAGTCATGTGAAAGGATATCATCTGCATTTTGCCACTTGAGATGTGGCCTTAGCAGCTGGTACTCTGCATAAGCCCAGGACTGACAACCAGTAGCAGCTTCATTGCTGGTAATGCCATGGTGAGGTGATGCAGTCCTAGAAGCGCAACAGATTGCATCGTGTCATAGTGTGGTCCTTCCTGCCTTGCATCACAGCAATCAGCAATGGAAACACGCTCTGTGATTGGACCTGCTGCCCTCTGCAATGCACCATCTCCAAAAGGTCCCATAAACCCTGCTGAGGTTTGGGTTTGAAGTGGAGCTGATAAATTAAAGCTGGTAGGTGGGGTTTTGTCTTGAGTGAGGCTTTTGAATTGGGCATGGGGGTACTGAGGGGACATCTTATGAAGTTGCAAATGTATGACATCAGGGATATTCTGCCTCGCTACACTAAATCTTCTTTTTACAAATAAATTATGCTTAAATCAATTAGCTATTTATTGATTCATAAGGGTATTGTTCTTTTTTATTTATTTCCAGGTGTTACTGGAGTGAAGACAGATTATGATAACAATAACTAGTGCTTTTTCTTTTAATTTACTAAGCCGCTATCAGCATTCAGAAAGATTATATTTGGGACTGTAAGAAGAGTGTATTTTGTTCCGAGAACAATAGCGGGCAGTTACCTTAGGACTCCTACTAACCCTGGACCCTTCTATAAAACTTGCCTGAGTAAATGAGTCGTACAATGCATTTTTCTAATAGTCTGTAGTTGTATGTTTTATTCAAGTTTAAAAATACTTCACCCTTTTAAAAAATGCTGCATATTCATCTAAGTAGTGGTCATTAAAGAGAGTGCCACTATATCATTCCTTTGTATTCAATTTGGGGTAGAAAGAGCAAACTGTATTTTGAGCAAGGTTTATTTCTTTTCCAATTCAGGTAATTTCTTTTTTTATCTAAGCTGGCCAAGTTCAGTTTAAATCATTGTGCGAATTGTTGGTGAGGTGCTTTTATTTGAATCAGCAAGCATTTGGCCATGGCAAATGAGCTTCTGGTAAACGAGAATATTAGTACCAGGGGACATTTTGGGAAACTACAGTTTGTTTTTGTGCATCATGAACAGTTTCCAGTGTTAAAAGTTATGTTTCTCTTAAATATTGTTCCATTCAAGGTAAAAAGAGTTGCTTACTTTGATTTTCATTCCATTCTTCTCTCACTGCATGTAAAGAATTAAGTTCAACAGGAATGGAGATACAAATCAAAGTGTTCAAGTTTCATCAGTTCTTCTCCATTTTGCTCTTTCACCTCAATGACATTTTTTTTAGTACTTTTATATTTTCCTAGCTGGTGTAATTTCCAAAATACACATTAAAAATTTCTTACACAGTTTTTCATATTTGATTAGGCTTTAGCAGTGCAGTAACCAGGGTAGATAGGGCAATAACTAATTAGTCTGCAAACCACAGAGAGTTCAAAACAAGTATTTACTTGGCAGACAGGGTATTTCTGTCAGCCTCCTTCTCAAAGGCAGAACAGGAGCTAACAAGGACTGCGTGAAGCACTTGGCCACAGTTGATCCTATCTGCCATTTTCTCTGAGTCAGAGAGAGGGTTTCTGCTAACCTTCCATCCTCTGTGGTTCTTCTGCAGGTGTGCAATAGATCCAACACCCAAAAAGAGACAGAAGGTCGATGTGTACAAAACTGCTCACATTTTGTGCTTCCCCAATACACTGATTTTACTGAGTACATGCAAAAGTGCTGTCCTTTATATAGTCAGTAGACTAGAGTCTTCCAGGATATGGAGAGGGCTCATTACTTATGCAAGACAACCACCCTGAATGTACACAGTAGTATGTCCTAGGATGTGGCACAGATTTCCATAGTCCAAGACTACCGTAGCCTTCCTTTGTTTATAGCAAAACAACAGTCAAAACCCCCCCAAACAACAAACACAACACACACACACATAAAAAAACCCAAAACAAAACCAATCAGCCAAAAAACCACCTCAAACAAAAAACACCCAAACCCCAAAAACAGCCAACCAAGCAAAGAAGTTGAAATTATTTACAATTCTTGGGGGTGTAGCATCTAGTATGGGTCAGGCTCAGGAGATTTTGTGAACAGCCAACTTTACTTTGAGAGAAAATGACACAGAAAGAATTCTCTACAGTGTTTGGACACAGATTTCTTGAACTTTGGTGATTACATATAATTAACCAGTAAATTTCTTGCTTTGGCATACAAACCACACATGACTTCTCAGTCATACCATACCACAAACCCCTCTTAACCCCCAGTCACATTCAAATTGCATGGCTTGCACACAGGTCCAGTCACCTGTACTTGCTGCCATTGTGAATTGTACTTTGTTATTTCCAGTCACTACTCCACCAGCTGCCCCATTATTCAGCTACTCACTGAAGGTCTTGTCTGGGAGAAGAAAGGAAGAAAGATTTAGCCCACAGCTATCTGTCTTTGAGCAAGTATCTTTCATTGCAGCCAATGGGTCTGAGTCTTTCTACTGGATGGATACTGTTCCCAGTTCACTGTGTTTCACTGCTACTTCCAAGGGCTTTGCAAGAGCAGTTAAGGGACCTTTCTCTCTTCGGAAAGAATAGGATGCTGCAACTTGAGACTTCTTTTCAGATACCTCTAGTTCTCCTTAAAAACAAGATCCTCCAGAGAATGAATTTCTGACGTGAAAGAAGCTTTAAGTATTAAGGTGAAGTTTCTTTGGGAAATGCTTTAATTATTTATTTATTCTATTTATACTATTTATTTATTCTATTTATACTATTTATTCTGAATTTCTCTTGAAAAAAATTCTTAAATGCTGAAATTTATGCACCCTACTGCCGTGAGATTTTATTTTTCTTTATTTCTGTTATTTATGTTTTTCTAATGTTTTTCATTCTTTTCTTGTGTGTCTGTGCTTGCATTCAAATACATATACTGAAGTCATGGTCCTATTTTGAACTCTTGAGGTACTCTGGTGGGAGTTACAGCCATATATAACTCTCTCACAAAAGGGTGACAAATGAACACTGATAGGAAGGTGTCCATGCTTTTCTGTAGGGTGTAGGTATTCATACAAAGGTGCGATTGCCTTTAAATCCCAAGGCCTAGATAGTGGCATGCAAATCGAGCCTGCTGAATAGGAATAAAGCAGGTAGCATTTTTTAAAACAGCTGTTGATATTTTCTGGCATTGAAGTGGTAGGAAGATTTAATAACACATGTATACTTAGTTTTTCCAAGGCTTTGTTATGTCCTGGAATTTTCAAACTGCATGGATATCCATTTAAAAATTCACTGGACATTTGTGCTTTTGTATAATTCCATGAAGTCCTTAGTTGCATCCAAAATGAGTTACATACCTCCAGAAATCTGGCCTTTAGAGGTGAAAGAATCTTGGACAATGGCCCTATTGTTAATCATTATTTCCAGTATAATGTAACAAATGTTCTAACCTTGAAAGGAGGCAGGGGAGTAAAACCCTTGCCTGCCTCCTTATCCTTTTTCCTTCCAGGTTTTATTCTTTTACAGCTGTAGCAGTACAAAGCAGCTACAACTAAGAATATGAATCACCGTTGCTATCGTCATTAACATAATGCCCATGTGTAGATTTATCTGCAGACTTTCAGTTTGATAAACTGTTGGCATGTAAATATTTCCTTGAAGAAATTCCAGTCCAGCTGCTTTTGTTTACAAATCTATCAGTGGTTAACACCATAGAATGTACTTTGCCAGTATCTGAATTATAATTACAACTTCTTTAATTGTGAATTCATTATAAAAGAGGAGGACAAAACTAAATAATAAATATTTTGCAGATTTTTGGAACCATGCCAGCAGCTTTGCCTGCATTAATTTTTGAAAATGTGAGGACTTACGCTTGTAAGTCTCCATTCTATTATTCTTTCGTATTATTTATTTGTACAGTTAATTGTGAAGAAACTATTTCTGAGTAATTATTTCATTGTACTTATTTTGTCTTCAGAGGTTCTTCTGCTTATTCCTTGTTTTACTTCTTGACTTCTGCTTGATCATTCTATGAATTTAATTGAGAGTAGGTTTTGATACACCAGTCACAGTAACATCTAAACTGACCTGAATACTGAGTATTTGCAGGTTTTCAAAAAATAAATTTTTGAGATATGGGATCAAAGAAACTCTGGAATCTCACTTGGCAGCACGTTATTGGCTTTGCTTGTTGCTGTTTTGACCAGTGATGCAGAGAGTCGTGCTTTGAATTTATTGAACTCTCACTGGTTTGTATAATTGTTTGTTACAACTTAATTACAATTCAGTACAATTTTCATGGATCAGCTCTGGAGGCAAACTATGAAATTTATTATCCCTAAACTAGGATGGCTAAAAGTTAAACTTGAGCTACATATTATAGACCTATTTATAGCCAATGGACAAAACCCACACCTCAAAATAATAAATCATTTGTTATCAACCCTTGGGTGCCTCTTTTAGGATTAGATGAATCACTTGTGAAGGTACCTATTTGTCTTTATTAGTAGACGAAGGGGTACATTTTAGCCAACAGCTACGGCAGGAGATGAGGTTTGCCTGGGAATTGCTGTAAGAGCTGTTGGGAAACACTCTGGTTTCCCTAGCTAGTACCACCAAACTTCTTCCAGGATTTCATATCCTTTGCATGTGTATCCTTCAAACTAGTTTTTGAGCCCCCTAGTGACACCAGTAAGAGCATCCACCATATCTGTACATACCTTGCTGGTTTCTTCATATCACTTATGAAAATCAAATATGTTTGCATGTATCTGCTGTGTAGAATCTGAAGGGCACAATTGTGAGGGTTAGAATACAACAACATCTGGCTTTTTTTAGGTTTCTTTGAAGACTGTGGGGTAGGTGGGAGAACTCATACAGGATTTAAATTTTTTTTACTGCCCTAATTGCATTTTTAAGAAGTTAAATGTTTTGAGAGGTAAAAAGAAATTAATGTAAATAAATAATTGTATAATTATACACTATTTTTGTCATGGTTTTTCATTTTCCTGCTAGAACTGAAGGAATATTTTTCAACAACATGATGTAGAAGTAAGAGAGAACTTTGAAAAGTGATGTTCATGCATCTTAAGAACCTAACTTCCACCTGGTATGTCAGTCTTCCCCTGTAGTTATGCAGAAGTTTTTCTGGAATGTTCTGTAGGAAAATCTTGTTTACTCAACTTAATTCTGTAAATATACATGACTGTGATCTTTCTCTGAGACTGGGAAAGGCATCTTTTTCTTCTTTAGCTGTTTAGTTAATTTAGTCAGCTTCTTTCTGAAATTGCTTTCTTAGGTATCTAACTGAGGTGGTGAGCCTCATGGAAATCATGCACTTTGTATTTCTTTAATTCCTTTCACATTTGGAGCTATAGAAGCATATACAAGGTTACTGGATTGTCTTCATAGAAAGAGTTTCTATCAGGGATGAGTAATGATAGCAAAATAAAAATTTTCTGTTTCAGATAGAAACAGACTGACAGACTTACAACTACCTTTATATCTAATGATTGTTTTTTCAGCTTGTGTATACTGTCTATACATATGATAGATGCTCAGTTTCAGTGTATCAAGGAACATAGGTTAGATCCCATTTAGACTTATAAGTCATATGGCAGCTTAGAGGCTCTTGAAACCAGGTATCCATCTGCTCTCCCCACCTCAGGATACTGTTTTAATGGTACCACTCTCCATAAAACTATCTTAGACTATCTTACTGGATTAAAACATATTATTTGTGCTTTCTATCAAAAGTAATGAGGTGCTACTTTTAGCTACTGCTTTTTTTATAGAATCAGTGTGGAGCGTATAGTCTCTTAATTTTGTTGCTGTTTATTTAAGATAAAGTTCTCAAGGTTTAGTTATTAGCAATAACACTTAGAGATTAACTCTGTTCAGGTACAATATTGATTAACTCTATCATTCATAAAACCACTAGAAAATATTTAGCTATATAATTCATTGACTTTCCACATAATCAGCCTGTGAATTATATGACTAAACTTGATGTGCTGACAATATGAATGATAAATTCATTCTGTATTTTTGATGTATTTTAGCTTTCTCTGGTACATTATCAAAAATGAAACTTTGTCCATTCCATTTAGAATATCTGTTGTAAGTAGTTGCCATCTAGTGCCAGCGCTCATTTCTATTCAAAGGTAATGGTGCAATCCTTAAACTTTGGAAGGCGATATGTTTCTCTCAATTTGTAATGGAGTGAGGTAATGTCATGTCTGTAATGGGAAGTAAATAACATGCTTTGACATGAATGGACACTTCTGACAATCATTAAAATAACTGAGAGTGGTGGAGAGTTAGAAGGGTGAAGAGTAGGAGAGCTGCAAGTTCACTCACTGACATCTCCAACATTGTGGTTTGCTGAATGCATGATGATCATGATCTGGTAGTGAACTGATCTGATGGGACAGGAAATGGTTCTTCTGTCCTGCTTATAAGATGTTAGCCCCTCCAGGGGAATATATCATAAATAAGGAAAAGTTTGTAAATTCTTATCAGCAACTTAGAGATTCATTCTGAGCAATAATTCTAACATGGCATTCTGTCATTGGGAGAGTGGATTTATGCTGTTGTCCCTCCACAAACCCTTCAAATTTGTTCAGTTTACAAATAAGTTGAAAGTGAAAGCTTTCTTGCTAGTTTGGCCTGATATGTGACAGCTTAGCAGGATTTCTTTTCAAACAAAATCCTGCAATAAGATTTTACTGAACTATCTGTAAGTGATGTGTGATTTTTAAAGATTTTCCAGCAGAACCACAAGCAGTAATCCTTTTCTATTTTTTAAATGACTATGAAAGGAGGGATGACATCTGGGGAAAGCAAAGGACAAATTGGAACAGTCTCTTTAAAATCATTCTAATATTAAATGTATAGGCACCTATACAGCTGATTACAGGCAAGGGCTTCACAAATGCGTATATCTTCTTACTAGTTTTCCATTTCAGTAAATAATGAATAGGTGACAAAGATTTTTTTTTCCCTGGGCCTGTGGTTTCACCCACTGGATTAATTTATCACACTGTGTCTTCACACCTCTTTTTTAGTAAAATGGATTTAAGTTCTTCACTCTGCTGCAGTCTTGGTTCAAGGTCCCAAAACCTGAAGTATTGGGTAAAGGTGGGCTTTTTCAGTTCACTTTTAAGAAATCACGAAAGCTGTGATTTGCAGATTAGATTAAATTCTTGCGATTGTTTGTTTTGACAAAATTAGATAATTGATCTGGATATGAAAACTCATCTACAGCTACCTGTAAAACCTATGGTTGAATTCTAGAATCAGTTTTATCTATTACTTCTAGCCCTGATGCACCCTCCTAAAGAAAGAGAAGATATCAGATAACAAAGGGATTTTTTACTATCCAAGACTTTAATCCCAGGCTTCAGCCCTCTGTCTTCTGTGTGTGTGAAAGTAGCTATGTGTGAATACTTCTGATTGCATTGTGCGATTGCAGACGATTAAAAAAAGAGTGTAGTAGGAAGTGAGATTTACCTTTTGACTTCTATCTTTTCCATCTGCTAGAATACTCACACACACACACACACACACACACGCACATGCACATGCACACGCACTTTGGTTTCCAAGCGCAAAGTGGTTTTGGTGGTGAAAATGAGTGAAACTGATCTTGCCAAGAATAATCTCACTCCACCTCCCTTTCCTTTTCACAAGCCTGTCTAAACCCTCAGCTGACACTGAAGGTGATGCCCACAACTTCCATTCCAAATCCTGATCCGGCAAACTAACAGCTAAATTGTGTTTCCTGTCAGAGCCGAAGGAACAAAGTTATACTGGGGAGCAAAGTCATGCTGTGCCATACTTCTTTTCTGAGGGAAGGAAGAAAACTTAAAATATTTCTGTTGCTTCTGCAGTATATTTCGTCCAAGGAGTAATTCTATGTTCTAGAGTGTGCAGAGGACCCAAAAGATATTGGCTGGAAAAAAACATATAATTTATGGCTCAAGCATCTTTAAGGCCATACAATGCTGCTGCTTACCACACTACAGCTTAGAGCACTTCCTGTGCCTTGTCACCTCTTCCCAGATGTCTCTCCTATGAAGGTTGTAACATTGAGTCTAATTAGCTTTCTCTCTTCCACTGCACTCATCCAATCTCTCCCATACCCTGATCCTTATCCCATTTAAAATTTCTTGGTAAACGATTCTTCTCCAGGTACTTTGTATCTACTATACATTTCTTGTTGCATTATCAAAAAAAACAAAGCAATGAGTTATTTGTCTGGTAGAAACTGCCTTTGGAAAGTCATGATTTTTGATTTTTAGGTGTTTAGATTATCTTGCTTCTTCATAAAACCAATCTTTGACATTTCAAAACTGTTCAAATCACTAGGCTCTCAAACACTGTCTTAAAAAAGAAACAACCAAAAATATGTTTCAATATGTTTTGAGGCTGAATGGATTTGCCATGGAACACGGTCATGTTGTGCAAAGTATACATCTTACAAGAAAGCAAGTAAGCCAGCTGTGACACAGATCACTAAACATATTTTGGCATTAAGGTGGCTGCTTACAAGACTCATATATCCCACGTCCAAGATTAATTTGCTTTGGTATATTTTAAATCATTTCATGGATACAGTAATTACACTATACTCAAACCATGTCAATCTATCACTGCTCTGAATCAATACGGTAGGTGTTTTTCAACTATTTATAAATAACAATGCTCATATATGCCAAATATCTTATGAAAGTACAGTTAGTTAGAATAAAGAGCATATTTGTTTTTGTATTGATTTAACTCCTTGACATGCTTTGTAGGGTTGCCATGTAAATGTCTTTTTTTTAATTCAAGATTGTGTTTAACTTTTTGTTTGCAGTGGAGTTTTCCTTACTTGCCTGATTTCACTTTCCATTCTGAGTTACAGATAAGTATGGACATGTTTAAATGTACAGGTGAATACTTCTACAGGCACAAATTGCAACTCTTCACTTTTTGCTGGAAATTAGTAGGAGGAGACCCCCTAGAAAATGCTATACAAATTGTTGTCTACAAACACTATTTTTCCATTAAGATTATGCCTTGCATAAAGGTATGAGGTTAGAGCAAGAAAAAAAATTTAGGAAACATGGTCAGTATACGATTTCTCAACCAGTTTAAAAATTAATTTTAAGGTGTTGCCTAATAAAAATATGGTGGCAATTTGATATTACATATCTTTAATGTATCAACTTCTAGATTTTTAGTTTCCATTTTATTTTATTGTATTTTTTTTCATTTTAGTGATTAGGCATTTATTTCCTGACCTCTCTGAGCTACCTACGGTGGAATTTTTCTCCAGGTGAAATGACTCAGGTGGCTTAACAACAGGCCATCATAGTGTGAGGGAGAACTGAGATGAACCTTAACTATTTCCTCCAGTTTTTCATATGAACTAAGGAAATTTTTATGGTTTCAATACAAAACTATCAGTTACCCATAATATTAATTTAAAGGCAGTCTTAAGTTCATGAACCTTAACAAACCTCTTGATGAACCTCATTTATGTTTGGCATGTCTAATGAAACACAATACCACGAGGGTTTCACATCGTTATGGGTTTCATGTGGTTTTGGGTTTCTTTGTAAACATCTTGAATCTAATTACTATTACTGTGAAGATATAAAATGCCATGGAGCAGATCTTCACTAGGTGCAAACTGACAACTCTGCACCAAGTTAACAAAGATCCTTCAAGATTTGATCCTTTAATTAATAAGCAATACTTGTCATTGGCCCCAATTAAAATGAACAAAAATGCTACTGTATCATATCCTTCCAGTGCAGAAACATGCAGATTTATGCTGGTGATATTCAGGATTTTAAGCTCCATTTGGGCACCTAAAGAAATGAACTTTTTTGCATAGATGTTATTGTAACTGCAGTAAATATGCTGACACATTACTCACTGTTATGTATCCAATCACTATTAGCCATATTAATTCTTTTTGCTTAATCTGTAGCATTTTTCCTGTCAGAACAGAATTAATTATGCAAAAGTGGTCCTACATTGTCAAACTGAGAGGCTCATCTTGATTATTCTTGGTTATTTTGAGTATAAGTACAATCCACCCTGACTGTTAGTCTGCCCTTGAGACCCAAGCAATTTGGCTGTTATTATAATGAGGTGTGGCTCATCATAAGGGTGATTATAATGGAATCTAAGGGAATAGGGAGTCAAGCTTACTGTATATTATCTTTCATTTTTAAAGACTGTACTTTGGAATAATGGTTGAGTATTGTAGCATTTCTGTTCATAGCATGTCTTCAGGGGTTGAGATATCCTCCAATGGACTATTTTGATACTAATAGAAAGGCACGTTTAGAACATGAAAACCCCTGTATCTGTTCCTTCAGGCAATTTGTTCAGAGTGTAATTCATATCTGATGAATACTTGGTGACACTGAATGGTCCAGTGAAGATTGGTGCTAATTTTGCAGTAATGCTCTCTGTTGCTTCTGTGGCTGAGTGGGAAGGTATTTTTCACCAGTTCACGAACATTTAAAATCACTTGTATATTTGTTATCATAATATTATGTTCTATTCTCTAATTTCTTAGTGAAGTTTCTCTAAAGTGGTTTTAGATCTGAGCTGTGATCTTCATAATCTTCTCACTTTTCTGAAGAGGACTAGGTCCAGAAAAAACACTGTTCCTTTTAAATTAGAAGGTGTTATCTTCAGGGAAACTAAAAAACTTGTCAAAAAAAATTGTTACACTTTTTCTCCATTCCTTCCTGTGAACAACATTGATGAGAGATTATTTTCATTAAAACTGAGTGCCTTAAATTGTCACCATAAAAGACAAAAAAAATCATCCTCTCCTTATAGGATAGGATATTAGGGATTTTAATCTTAGTTGTTCAAAAGACATGATGGACAGACTAACAACAAAAATTAATCAAAATTATTTTCTGTAGAGGATTTCTATATATCTCCAAAGTGGGCCGATGCTGAACAGAAATTGCTAACTATATCCATGAATTAAATGAAAAATTTCTCAAGGCGTGTGTGGAAACATAATTCCAATGTCTATGTGTAATTTATACACATTGCTACAAGAAGGACAGAGCTATTCTTATAAAGATGCAGCATTGCCTTCTTATTGAAAAAGTTTAGATATATCTACATAGTTGTAAAAACAAAATCAAAACCAAAATGAAAAACAAAACCTTCATCCCTTTCCCTTGTCTGGAGGACATAATATTACTTATTTTCTAATGTACTCTTATGAAGTAGTCTAATAGCCCCAAAAACCAGTTGAATCCTTTTCTAATATTGGCACATTTTTGTGAATGTAGGCAATTCTGTTTTCTTCATTAAAATTTTGTTTCAGTTCTTACCTTATCTTTTAAATTTGGACAACATAAAAACTGACGTTGATCCATTTGACCTAAAGTTTGATGACTTGAAGTGTTACAACAACAATAATAGTAATGGTGACAATCTGGAACTAAATGAAGAAATGTATCTATCTATATACATAGTCACTTGCTGAAATATTTACCAGTAATTATTTATGATTCAAAATAAGGCAGGTAAAAAATTCTGCAGCTAAAACCCAAGAAACCTTGTTTGAATCAATTGCTGTGCATGACTACTGAATTTTACAGCTCTCTGCATCACTGAATGCCATTAAAATACTGCCATTTAATTGCAATTACTAGGCAATGGCATATATAGTAACTTTGTTCTACAGAGTTTCTGTAAAGTGTTGGCACGTGATGAAAGGTGTATTGACCATTTTTCCATAGTAGATATTTTGGAGAAGTTTTGCTTAATGCCAGGAATCTAGAGTTCTTAGAATAGAAAATATTTTGCCATTCTTTGTCACAAAGCATATGTTTCATTGGTAGCTGCTTTTCATCTCTGAATCAGGAAGAAAGAACACAAAATAATATCACAGAAAAACATGGCTTATAAAATGATCTTTGTAAAAGCTAAACTATTGGACGTGGTATTTCAAAGTAGAAATCCTCATACTCAAAATTGTCCCAAGTTTCCAAATTATCAAGGAATTATATGCTTGTAAAATTACTTATATTCTGAGTAGTTTTCTATCCTGAACATTTGATTTAATTGTACGACTTTTTTTTTGTAAGTTGAAAAACTCTGACCTTTCTTAAAGCTTGCTGCCTCAATTTCTTATTAGTCCTTTTAAATGACTGGGTATTAATTACTCTTTACAAAATACATATATAATTGCATATATATATAACTTTTATATATATAAATAACTGTAGTATTTGGAAAGGTTCATTGCTAGGCAATAAATATATGCCTCCAAATTACAATTCTTCCTTTCTGCAGGCCATGGAAGTTTCAATAAAATCACAAACTGTCTTGCAATAGTGCCCACTTTTCAGTCTATGAGTGTCTGGTATGAGGGGAGATTGTGCAAATATGTCTCATCCACATGTGTTCAAAGCAAAAAAATACCACCAGACGGTCCATTTTTAAAGCTAGAAAAGTTCCTCTCTGGCATGTGCAGTGTTCTGTTGCCGTATGCTAATATCCTGTCATTTCTCTGAGCTTCTTTCCGCATGGATGCTCCACCAAGGCCCCCATGACATGCCTCTACGTGGACTGTAACTATCCCTTTAGATAGTGTTAGAAAGCTTAAAAGGGCTTGATGACTGGTGCTCACTAGGAGTATGGGAAGACCTTCTAATTTAAGCAGTGCTCAAAAGGGACAAAGTATTTCATACTATGTAATGTTGAACACTGAGTGACAATATAGACCTCCATGTAATATGGCAAAATTGAATGACTTCTGACTGTCTGGATGTTTAAAGTATAGCTGTATTTGAAAAAAATAAGAAGAGAATTTAAAAAAGGCAAAAAATGCCCCCCAAACCAAAACTAAAAACAGACAAACAAAAAGCTTCATAGGGTAATTTCCCTTAATTTTAAGGAGACAAAGATTTAAACATCTTTCTGAACATGACCAGAATAGGTAAGCAGGATTTAATATTGAGGAATTATGTATTTAAATACCATTAAAAGTTCTTAGCTTTAATGGATGCTAATAGTGCTTCTGACACTGCCAGGATAAAGTGTTTGGGCAGAATATATTCATTCTTGCTAATAATTATTATCTGTCAAAACCTGTTTGGTTTGGGTTTGGGGTTTTTTGTCGCACTTGAAAGGAGTGGAGAGAATTAATTTTTTCTGACTCTTCCAATATTCCAGTTTAATTAATGTGCAGATGAAGAAATATTTATCAGATTATATAATTTGGGGTGCATAATATGGGAAGAAAAAAAATCTTGCATTTTGGTAATCTGAACTGAAATTTAGAACGGAACGGAACAGAACAGAGAGGAAAGAGGAAAGGCAAGGGCAAGGGCAAGGCAAGGCAAAGGCAAGGGCGGGGCAAGGCAAGGCAAAGGCAAGGGCGAGGCAAGGCAAGGCAGGGAAAGGGAAAGGGAAAGGGAAAGGGAAAGGGAAAGGGGAAGGGAAAGGGAAAGGGAAAGGGGAAGGGAAAGGGAAAGGAAAGGAATCACCCCTCTGTGGGTCCCAATGATGTCTTGTTGCTTCCCTTCAGCTGGTCTTCTTGGTGGTGAGGGTGCCCCTCCAAAAGCATAGAATCCAATGGATTGATATATGTTTGGGGAGGTGGAAACACCCAGGTGTCTCCCTTGACAGGGCGAGTTTGACACTGTGTCTTGCAAGACTTTGGATCAGTTGCATCATGTTGCATCACTTGCAGTGCTTGTGTTCAGGGTCTGGGGTGGGGTGGGACACCCTTGATGTGCCCTTGGGCTGGGGGGAGGACACCCTTGATGGGCCATGACACTTCCTCTGCTCTCCCTCATGTGTAAATCCTGTAAATGTGGCTTTCCCAGGGTGAGGGGACTCCTGCAGCTGGGCTGGTCTGTGCAGAGGAGGATGGGCATTCACTGCTTCTGACCAGAGGCTTTTTTTGGCCATACATCCAAAACCTTACTCCTCTCCACTGGGTTGCGGACGTGTGCAAGCCTGTCAGTAATAAGCCTGGAGCTATAGACTCCACCTGAAGCTGCTGATCTGAGCCCTGCCATGGATGCTATTCCACTCTTATCCATCACTTCGAATACTTCATCTGGAAGGAATCTATGATCATATAATCCAACTGCAAATTTAAAACATATTATTAGGGTCATTATCCAAATATCTTTTAAAGTCTGACAGGTTGGAGCACAGACCACATCTCTAGGAAATGTGTTGATTTTTTACTACTCTCTCTGTAAGGAAATGTTTCCTCCTATCTAGTCTGATCCTTCCCTGGTGCAGCTTTGGAATATTTCCATGTGTCCTATCTCTGGTTTCCAGGTAGAAGAGCTCAGCACCTCCCTCTCCGCTTCCTCTCCTCAGAAAGCTTTAGAGAGTAATGTAATTGCCCCTCAGCCTCCTTTTCTCCAAACTAGACAAGCCCAAAGTCCTCAGCCACTCCTCACAGGACATTCCTCCCAGCCCTTTCACCACTTTTGTTGTCCTCCTCTGGATGCATTTGAATACTTTCCCATCCCTCTTAAACTGAGAGGCCCAGAACTGCACAGAGGACTCCAGGTGAGACTGCACAAACACTGAATACAGCAGGACAATCCCCTCTTTTGACCAGCTGGTTACACTGTGTTTGCTGCACCCTGGGATGCATTTTGCCCTGTTGGCTTCCAGGGCACATTGCTGGCTCCTATTGGTCTTGCCATCAAGCAGCACCCCTAGATCCCTTTCTGCAGGGCAGCTCTCCAGTCACTCCTCTCCCAGTCTGTAATTATATCTGGCCTTACTCTAGCCCAGGTTTTGTCACCCTGGTTTACATTGTTTTTCTAGCTAGACCAAGTCATGTCAGTTGTACAGGGTAATGCCATTTTCAACACACTAAACAATTGCACAACTGGATCCTGCGCCTGTAAGCAAAGTGAAGTCCATAGTTCACTGAGGATGAAAAAAAAAATGAAGCTGTTCTTGAAAGAATTTGAAAATGTCTAGTAACTTTATATAAAGTACCTGTATCATAGTTAACAGAAAGAATACAAAACTGTTACAGTATGAAATTATATTATGCTATTTTTCCATAATTGGCACACATAAATTAAACAAATAAAAGCAATTAAAAAATTCTATCTCTTTTTCTTAAACAAACTTGAACTTAAACAAAAGATCTGATGATTCCTTCTGATTGCATTTCCTGGATTTATTTCTCAATAATGACACTTTGGGGAGCAATTCTATAGGGGATGAGATTGATCACCCATCACTGCTGCTGATGTGCTGTTTAACCAAGCTGGTGAACCATAAATTGTCATCAGAGAGTGTATCAGACTAACAGTGTGTATCATGAAGCTCACTCTCCTGTGCACCTAACACTGATGATCATTCTCTTAGTCCATTAGACAGCACAAGGACCTGTTAAACAAAGTGCTGGACAGGCACACTTTGCATGACCCAAAAAAGAAACCAAATCCTGCTAGATGGGTTAAGTGGTGGCATAAATGGAATCCATAGGTTATGGAGAAAGAAGTCTAATGCTTCATGAGTTAATAGGACTTTGGAACAGACAGAATTTTTAAAGCTGAAACTGAAATTTTCTTTGATAGTGGCAGATATGCTCTAAAGAAGGGTGAGCATAGCTCTTTTGAACAGTGAAGAACACTTGCTCCAAAATAATGTCAGTTTAAATTTTTTCAAAGATATACAAAGCACCTCTCCCCAAAAGAATTTAAAAGAATAAACAATGTTTATATTTTTAATTATTGTAAAATTTCATGTACCAGGTGTTCCCATGTTGCAAACTGTATAAACATGATTAAAAAAGTTATGATTACTAGATAAAGTTTATGATCCAGGGCCCAGACCTATGAATTTTTAAGGACAAAACCTCAAGGGATGTGCCCAGATCGATGAAGATGTGCATAACCTGGTGATTGACATTTATGGGCTTTTTTTAACTTGTATGCATAATTCCTACTGCTGACTTCAGTGGGAATAGTCACATTTCCTCCTTTCATGCTTTTAGTTTTCTCCTCTCTCATGCAATTAGTTTTTGGAAGATCAAAGCTTAAATTCATCCTGGTTCTTCTTCCTTCAGTTGTTGAAGTCTGGTGTTTTGTGGGTTGTTTGTGTTTGTTTGTTTATTTTTCTTTCTGAGTGAATTGTTCAAAAGGTCTAACTAGGAATATTCAAGGAATAGTCATGAGGCTTTTGCCCCAGATTAATACTGCTGAATGAGTTGCAGGTACTAACAGATATTGTAGAGTCCTCTCAGACTTGCAGAGATGCTTGCGCCAGTTAATACTGTAGCTGCACCCTTGAGGAACCCTTCATTCCACTTAAAATTTTTTTTTAGGGCTTTGAGGGTGGCTTTCTCCCCTTTTTGTTCCCTAGCTCCATGATCCTGAGAAATCACCTAACGACATACCTGGAAGAACTAAATATAATTAAAATTTCTCTGTTTCACTCCAGGCTTTTTTTGTATAGGATTCCTCTGGCCAAATTTTTGATATCTGCAACATGGGACATAAACACCTAAATTAGTCAGTGGGGAAAAAACAGGTTCTTCAAGGGCATAATTCACCTCACCCATATGTGGGCCTATTTGACAAGTGAGATAAACTAAATCTACCATTTTTCTGTTTTAAGAAGATATTAAGTGATCCTTTCACAGGTAGAGAGCATCTATCCTGTGGAGTGACTGTACCTGTTGATGCCCAAATTCAATTAGACAAATCCAACGCCTCTGTCTGAACTTGAGTCTCTTCAGGTGTGAACCTATGTCAGTACAGTTAAAACAGAAAGTCTACCCCCTCCTCTAAGCAATCCATTGTCTATTGATACCTTTTGAAATTTTTTGTACAAATGCTTCTGTATTTTCTTCTATACATCTCTCACACCTGGAAGGAAATTGTTATAAATACTTGTAAAGTCTGTTTATGGTACTCTAACAAATTTCTGCTGGACATTTTTCTTTCCTGTAATTCCTGTCAAAAACTTGAAATTGTGTAGTCCAGTGGAAGACTGAGACACTTAGTGTTTCTGAGTGTTTCTCCTTTTGCATCCGTGCTGTGGCTCTCTTTTTACTGCAAGTACACAGAGGCAGTAAATGCACTTTCAGTGGATAGTCCTTAGTGCACTGGAACTTGTAGGGTCTGTGATAATAATTAAGCTGGCAGCAATAACAAAATTGAAATTATAATAACAGTAACACTAATAACATGTCAAAGTTAAAGTAAACAATAAAAGATTTAACTAAGAAAAAATAGTCCCAAAGAGACTGTTTTCTGTGTAGTGCTCAGAATTCACACAACAACAGAGTTAGGAATTTTCAAATAGAAAGTAAAATCATTGTACTCAAACTAAGTGATATCCCCACTACATCAGGAGGTAGGAAAACTAGGTACTGATTCCAGCAATCTTCAGAATAATCATTAGAGCCCTGAGAGCACTACTAGCCCTGGCTATCCCTGCCCAGCTCCTCCAGTGCTCTCCACCTGCTGCTCATGTCCTGGGACTGTACTTCAGCTGTCCACCCCAACCAATGCCAGAGCAGGGCTGATCTCCAGCCCCCCACAGCCCTGCCCTCCCTGGCCATGAGCCCCACTGATTTGGCCCTACGCGGGACCCACATCCCAGTTTAGCTTTGACCCATTCCCATGCCCATGGAGGTGCCTGATGCCTGGGGTTGGGGCTGTTCTGGTGCCACCTGGCTGCCTTGTTCCTGGCCCTAATGGACCCCATGGGGAAACACTCAGCTGCTAACACCAGCAGCGCTGGATGATCTTGGATGTAATGCTAAGCATAATATCCTTCCATTCAAGGCTATGAAAATTCATATCAAGGTATTTGATCATTCTTATGAATGAAGAATAGTAAGTTATTTTCTTCTTACTACTAAGGAAGGTCAAAATTTCAGAGGATGTCATTAGGAAAGTCAGGAATTAAAACATTTCTACCGACTCTTACCCCTTTGCTGGAGACAACACAGCTGTAATTACTAATTTCTCAGGTAAGAAAATATTGAAATTTTTGCTTGTTATGATACAGCTGAATTTTTTTTGTTGTTGTAACTAAGCCTAGAGCTGATGTAAAAGCAAACCAAATGTTCATGCGTCTCTTTGCAAATCTGAAAATTAGACTCTCCGGCCATGATAGTGTAATGACTATGCCTTACATGCTTTTCCTCATGGCTGGGTCTTTTATGTATAGTGGAGTCCACAGATTTTGTAAAAACACCTGACTGAACAGAGAGTCCTAATGCCATTCTGGATGTCCAAAGGTTTCTGAG